>NW_026570971.1:21409966-22009966 GCF_026225935.1 Boleophthalmus pectinirostris | reverse complement strand
GATTATCAAGAAACCAAGCACACAAGATAGCAAGCATTTTATTGTACATTCCTAATATATTTTAAAGGTGCACTGTGCAACTTTTCTAGTGGAGGGTTCATCAAATGCTTTTCTCCATGCAGATGTTATTGCTTCATCTGGAATGTTTCCCAGTATGGTATAAAGACCAAACCACACCATGTTACAGAACAGACCTATGGAAATCCAACCCCACCCATAGTCAGAATGTCTACTTTTCTAGGCATTTTTCAACTATAAATCCATCTGCAATTGAATAAATGTAAGATGGAGCTCATGTCATACAGTGGAACAATCCAGGGAGAGCAATAACATATCCATAGAAACAAGCAGATGGAGGACCCCTAACAATAAAAAGTTACATAGTACCTTTACTAACTATGCAAAATCTTTCAGAGGTTTCAATTGTCAGTTTTATCTAAGGCCCTTTGTTAAGGGCCAGTTATATATGCAATAAGCAGTAGAGGGTCAGTTATATATGCAAGAAGCTGACTTAAGCTTGTCTTCAAAAGCAAAAAAAATCAATTCTGTATTTTTTTCATTTTTTCTTTTGTCATGGATCCTACCTGGACCACTGAGGGATTACACAATTATCTTCAAAAGCCATTGATATAGGTTTAACACTGAAGTTGTAAGTAAGTATATATGGGTTTCAAAGTGATGTAAAATTAGTACGATTTCCAATGAAAAGACACTCAAAATAGTGCATGGGAGCTGAAATCAATTAATAGCAATTGCTACTATGGTTATTAAAAAACATGAGATGCTTACTTTGATGGTTGGTATGAAAGCTGTAGTGACATAGGAGCAGAGCAGAGAGGGCATGTTGAGTTTCCCCACATCCTTCTCCTCTCTCAGGGCGCTGGCGATGCCCTGCTGGCACAAGAGCTGAAGACTGGCCACACGGTGCTCCACTCTAACCACATACAAAGCTGGACCACAGGCAAGGAAGAGCCGTGAGTCTCGGTGACCCCAACAGATGGTGGTGATAGGTCTCTGAAAGAAATTATAGAACCATTAATTGATTACAAACACAATCACCATCACTGCTATTGGCATGCACATTGAAAAAGACAGATGGTATAGTTTAGTACAAGAATATAACACATTTGCAGTAAGCTTTGCCAGTAATGGACTTTATGTTATAGAAGTTAGGGCTTTATGTTATATAAGTTAGGGCTTAAGTTATATTCCATTATTATTTAATTTCAGCTCCCTGCAATAAATAAAACAATTTACAACTTCAGTTTATCACTATTTATCACTATTTAACATGTTAAAATTGGTTAGTATAACAACTACTGCAACAATGTTTGTACTTCTGTTATTGCTAGTGAATTTTTCATGAAAGCCATTTTTATTAGCCAGGCTGGCGCCGCCTAGTGCCTCCACGCAATTTAATTTCTCTCCAGTGACTAGGTTAGGAATCGGAATACACCAGACGGTTTGCAAGAACCCCGTAAATGCAAGTTCGGGCACCAGGCAATCAGCGAAGAGCCATACATTCTGTGTTGGCAAGAATTCCCGAGATCGAAGATTTAAAGTCAAAATCCTCAGAGAGAATGTTCTGTGAATTTTATCAAGGGGAAAGACATTATTGCCCTTCTTCCTACAGGATTTTAGAAAAGCTACCAGCTACCAGTTACCAGTTAGCCCAATTAGTGGCGTCACATACGTCACGACCATATAGCAGCAACTGGTTAAGAGCGAACGATTTCTAATGCTTTCTAATGGTTTCCACGAAGTGAAACCGGATGATGAATCAGGCTATCATTTTTATAGTAACTGCCTTAGATTGTAGTTAAGGCATATATATATTTGTTATTTATTCACAAATTTACATATTCTATTTATACTTATTTATTACTTTATTTTTAATTTACTAATATCTCCAGTACACTATACACGTCATCCCATCAAAATGAATGAAAAATTAGATTGACAGAAGAGCTTTTGCCTGTGCAGGTGTCTCCAGAGTGTAGATGTGTTCTCCTTGGACATTGTAGAACTTGACCAGAGCGTTCCTCATGATGGCTGCACATGCTGTATCTGACGGGACATGTCTCTCCATCCCAGCCACAGCCAAGAGGTCCCCCTGAGAGCACCACTGGGCCTCTACATCTGCACACACATAATACATTACATTATGGGGTTATCTTTAAAGGGAAAATTTTACAGTTTTTAAAGTGACACCTACCTTTTAATCCAGAGCGGATGACAGCAGGGGATAGGTCATCATAGTTGTTCATTAAACTAATGTCTCCAGATAAAAAGGTGACGGTTAACAAAGGTTTGACTCTTCGCACTGTAAAAAATAGAAAATAATCAGAGATGTTTCAATACATTTTTACACTGTTTTATCAAGGCTAAATTAGCTAGCCATGTGAAATAATAAACTTGGTTGGTTGGTAAGGAATTTGTAATGCCAACACTCATGTGCCAGTTCACCATTATTCCTTCATTATTGAGGAAGGCAATGAACATACTGATTTTGACCATTACAGTTTTGTCCCTTGTCATAAATCATCAAATCACTTTTCCCTAATTTTAATCATCAACTTTAGACATAATTTAGTATAAGTATATTAGTATAAATATCTGTGCTATAATGAGAAAGTAACCTGCCATTCACTTCACTGTCAGTGGCAAAGGCCTAATTTGTATGATAGAGGTGTTATTTACATGTAACACCCGAGAATGTGCTTGTTTTTATAAAATATGTCATGTAATTTATGTCACACTTTTTGATGATGGGTCATGTTATTTCTTAATGATGATTCATGCCAGCTTGTATCGTCAAGTTGGTGGTGAACCAATCAATAATAGTTTGATACAGCAACCAATTTCATAGAAATAAATACAGCTTAAGTGCTTCCCTTGTCTGTGTTTGTACCTATAGGCAGAACATTTTCATCTGAGTCAGTGTCACTCTCAGTGCTGTCCTCCACCAGGAAATCAGGGCAGTTCCAGGACATGCTCACGATCCCGTCCGACTCGTGCAGCAAAACATGAGCCAACATACGGCCATGACAGTCCATCACGATCACCTGGCCATCTGCTGTACCAAACAACACCTGCGCAAAACCAGCCATAAAATGTTACTCTAAAGACTTAATGAACACCCTCTGGAGTAATAATTATCCAAGCTGTTGTTGACTAGAAAATTTGCATTAAAAACTAGGATGATGTTTATATTAGAAACTAGGCATATTTAGTACCTGCTGATCATCTGGGGTCCATATGCCACAAGTGATTTGACTTTCTAAGTTGATCTCAGAGGACCAGTGTCTCTGCCCACTGACAGAGCCCACCAAGACGAAACCATCTCTGTAAGCGATCAAAGCCTGAGTCCCGTCATGTGACCAGGTGAAGTCGCTCACCTGCCAGGAAGAAAAGGTCATCATGTTTGTTTAGTGTCTTTCAACTATTGCAGTATTGCACTATTGCTGAATTAAAGGTAAAATGTAGAGCAGCACATTTTAAGACTTGGAGATGTAGACAGATTAATAAAACATTACTAAAACATGTGTGAATGAAACAAAATAAAACTCTGGGTATTTTTTTGATGAAGAAATATGATTCTAATGTGGCATAAACAGTCAATTTTGTGTAATATATAACCTTTTACTTTTAATTGGTTTAGTTACTAAAGAATATTTTTTATGGATTTAAATATGTACTATGTACCTTTTCTACTGGATGGTAAGCCTGCTTGTCTCCATGGACATGTTACTCCACTTGGATTGTTGCACAGTATGGCATTATATGTAGACAAACACCAATCCAAGATCCAATTCATTGTTTTCTCAGGGGAAACCGTATTAACACCAGGTATTGGTAAGAGAAGTAACATCCCCATGGAGAAATGTGCCTTACACGGGTGAAATATAAGTTTAAAAATAGGTTTGGTTCTCATCATTACATGGTGTTCTTCTAACTTAATTACATTCCTTTTCAGATACAACTGGGTCATACTTTGAATAACTACAATAGGTACAAAAATAGACTGAATAGCCACTTCAGTCAGTCTTGAAAATCTCTCTTCAAATATCATATCTTTTGAGTTCACCTACCTTATAATTTTAGCTTCCATGCTTAAAATAAAACACCAAATATAGGTAGAGGACAATATTGTCTAATTACATCCACTTCACATAAGGTGAGCACATAAGCTATTTACAGCTCCATATTATTTTTGAGTGAATGTGAGGACTAATACTATAGAATTGGTCTCATTTAATATCGTCTAGTCTAGGCTATATTAATATATAAACTCTGACTTATCAAAAAAATAAACTGAAACACATTTTATTTAAATACATGGTTTGTCAAAAGGATAAAAGATAACAAAGATCTAAATGGGTCATGTGTTAACCATTAATACCCCACTGAAGTGTAATGCCCCTACAAAAATGATACATTTAAATAGATTTTTGAAAATTGTTAAAATTCTGTCACTTCTCATTCCCGTAAACCCTAGTGCATCTTGTGTAAGTTGTGTCTCTTCCCATCCCTCACATTGACAAAGTCTACCTGTGCTCCTCTGTCATTCACCAGCTCCACAGACCATCTGCCCTCGTACTGTATCCACACAAAGATTCCTCCTTCCATGTCACATGTGGCCAGCTTTTGAAAGGGTTCATTCCAGCGCACCAAGACAACCTGGGAGACAACATACATTATTGTGGAGTTAATCATTTATACAAAACACAGAAGGGTTATGTTCAGGTGTAGTTAGAACAAAATTAATCATTTTGTGTACCTGATATACAGTGTGCTCATACCGTCCAGCATACAATCTAAACGCTCTAAAACATTATGTATGAAAATGTTGTTGTGATGACTTTAGCACCACATGTCTCAACATATGGACACTAAATGGTGTTGAAAGAGTTGAATCCTTTTATTAATTCACTGTTAATGATTGTGTAACTTTGTTACACTTAATTTTACAAGATAGCAGCATCAGTTATAGGATACACATATTAAATACAGCACTTGGACTGTTATATTCTAAAATGTGAATGTGTAAAATGTTGGGTTGTTTCCATGGAGATAATATTGCTTTGGAATGGCATTAAACTTGGACTTCCATGGAGACATTTAGTGGCACCACCAGGTCACGTTACAGGTTAAATCTGTGTAGAGGTGATACTTCTCACAATTACACACAACAAGAGTAATTCAAGAGTAACTCAATAAATACAAGATTTATTGCCATACTGTGAAATAGTCCAGGCACAATCAATGAAAAGCAGGTGGCTGATCCCCCATCAGAAAAGTTACACAGAGCACCTTTAATGTAAGGTGACAAGATGTAAGAATAAGATTAGATTTGATTGAAAGCGAGACTCTCAACCTGAATGAGAGATGTTTTTTTATTGTAAATGTAATGAAAATGTCATTCTCCTCTGCATTGTCCAAGTGTCTTGAAAAACGTATAAAGACTTACTTCACTATTGTGTCCACGTAGGTTGAAGTTGATCCTCTGAGGGGTGCTCCTGTCCCGCCTGCAGTGGCTGGAGGTGAAGGTAACACCCACGACTCCTCTCCCGTTCCCGGTGGCCAGCCAGCCCTCCTCATAGTACCTCCGGCGGCACACGGGCTTGTCTTTCTCGCTCTTGGGAACACGACCTTTCCACGACAGGCACAGGATGTTGGAGTCACTGCAGAGGATCGGACCATGTTCCACGGCAGCCAACATCCCTACTGACTGACCAGGCTGAGGGGCAGGGAGGGTAGAGACAGCTCAATAATAAAGATTTGCTTCAGGGTCAGTCACACAGTGAATTATCTTCCAACAAACTCTACCAACTGCATATCCTTCTCTCACACCTACTATTTCACTAATTTTGAGCACAATTTTGAGAATTTCCTCTTTCTCTGGGCCTCCTTTCTGTCATCTCTATGGTCTATGCTCTGTACAAGGCATCTCATTCAGGAATGCCTGTTCATCTGATATAGGAGGACAATATGTTTTAAGTATGAGATTAGATGTATGATTCATCTAGTACAGGTTCACAATTACTATGTTATTTTAGTGTCTTACATGTTCATTCAGATGAGACATGACTCCATTTGTACCTCTGAATCATGAAAAGCCTTAGATCCCGGTGTCCTCACAGTTTTCTATTATTCACTGTGTGTGGAGGAGATCCAGAACTCCACATCACACCACTACAGTCTGTCTCAATGTGCACTGATTCACAAACTACAGCTCAGAATGGACATCAGCCTACAGCCATTTTACAGTCATTAACTACAAGGAACAAGGGTGTGGAATCGTCATTCGTCAATCGCCAATCAAAAACCAAAACCAACAGACTGCAAACAAAATTAGTCCTACATTTCTATAACTAAGTAGGGACATATACAATCGTTGGGCCATTTATGGACTGTTAACTGACTGAACTACCTTAAGTCATGTAAGCCAACCATTTTCAAAAAATATAACACAGCTATTACATAAATTATTATTATTATTATTATTATTATTATTATTATTATTATTATTATTATTATGACTAATCCAGGACTATAGAGGCCTATAAGCTTCAAGTCTTTAAAAAAAAAAAATTCTATATTCAAGTCAGTGAACAAGTTAAAATGAATAATGCTTCAGAAAGATATTAAAATAGGACGGATGTTTGAATGCTCTTGGGCCTACCTCATAGTTCCTGGGCATGTTGAGTCAAAAATCCTTGTTTGAGGGTGTCCATATTTCCATTCAGAGAGTGCACTGAGGCTAATAATGGCTGCTGTGCGTGTCTTTGCGGTTTAAATGGAGGTCTATGGAGAAGAAGAGGTACAATGCATCATAAGCGCCAGATGTCTTCAGCAACTCTGCATTAGACCAACAGAAGAGTTGAAACGACTTCTACGACGCCCATCCCATGTCTTCTCGTTGTCCCTGCCGTTTAAGACAGACCATTATTCAACAAGTAACCAGACCAACAAGACAGAGACAAGGACTGGATTTCTCTTAAAATAGCATCGTTGTCATTCAGTGCATCAACCTTGAAATTCGCAGTTTTCCCCTATCAGTTCCTATGCAACGAAAGCAGTGCTGCATTGGAGATCCGGGCAGCCTCTCCAGTCTCCATGGCACTCAAAGCCGTACGTGCGCGCTTGTTTTACGTCAAAGAAACGCGGTCTATGAACTCGAAAAGCATTGACTATAATAATAAGCCTATACAGAGGAACTACATTAAGCATAACTGACAGTGTGTGCTTAAAGGCAGAAAAAATATAAATTCGTTTTAGATCTTTCTGTAATGATTTTTCTGCATCGGTATACCCGCATGCAGCAATTCGTTTGAGACACAGCTGCTGACGAGACAAAAACACAACAGTAATGAAAATAAACCCGGCGTTTAACTTAATATATCATTTTGACGCTTAAATGTGACAGAGGCTACGTACCTGACCGCGCTAGAGCCCTCACGTCAATCCGAGGTGGCAGTGCGTAAACGGTGCGGTCGTGTTGCCAGGCGCTTGTCCGCTGGCGCACTTTGAGCGTGTGTCTTTAAAAACGGGTTGCCATAAGCGAGGTAGCAGGATACAGTTACCGAGAGTTTAAATGCAAAAGATAAAAGCACCATCAAATTAAATTGGATGATAGGTCTCACAGGGATGTCTCTAGGGTCCACTTATAATAATGGGATGATTTGACTGGCCTCTAACCGCTTAGTAAATAATCAATAAAGCTGAACCTCAAAGGGGCTTTCTTTGATACTGGCAACCTCACAAGCACACCCCGGGTTAGAGAACAAGTTAGTGACCCTCTCTCTCTCGCTCACATAAGACCTTGATGTGATGGATGAGAGACCTATGGTATCATTCTGTGCCATAATTGGCTATAGGCCTACATGCCAAGGTAATTATGCAAATTGTCACATGATTTAAATACTATGAAATGGGCTATTAAGTGATGGAACGAAAATGTTGAGCAGGTTACATTTATTCATATATTATATAGTTATTTATATTATGTACATATTCCATACAAAATGGTACGAAAGTGTCCATTGTACCAGCTCCAACATCTAATTTGGCAAGAATTGTACTGGTCCATTTCAAACCCAAGTTTCGAAAGCCTTGATACATTTCACTGCTAGTCAGTTATTAAAGGTGATAAAATGCAAAATGTGGATCCGATTAACAATTGATCAGAAAATAGTTTTTTGTGTGTTATTTTAATGCTGTGTGTGACAACAGAGCACAAGTGCTTGCTTTGGTTTTTCAAATAGTGTGAACCATCGTAAGCTGAAAGAGTATCCTCTTGTAATTAAGAAGCCCAGCTCTACCCGTAATAATCTATCTTGAAAGAGCATATTAAGTGCAAGTCTCTTCAAAGGCATGGATCACACTGTCATAAGCAGGTGGGGACGACTGTAAAGGGAAGAATCCTTTGAGTCCATTACTGCCCAGCCAAAAAGAGTGTCTCTTGTTTGGGACCGGAGAAGAGGAGTCTGAGTTGGACGCCATGTCCTCCAGCACTTTAGTGTCCTCCCCCATGTCCAGACTTGGACGGTTCTTCTTGGGCAGAGGCCTGAATGTGGAGGTTTCTGGACTGGGTTTAGACCCCAGAGGACCCACAGGTTCCAGAGAGGGCTGCCTGTACACACTGAGAAAGGTGCTTCTGTAGAGACCCATCTGAGAGCTCATGGGGTGGGACGAATGTGAGGAAGAACCAGACTTCTTTTTACGTCGCCGAGTAATTTTCGCTGTGGCTTTTCGACGAGATGCCCATGTCAGCAGGACATACACCAAGGCACCAAGGAGTAGTCCTACCAGCATTGATAGGCAAAAGGCCAGCAGCACATCACCTAAAAGAAAAAGAAAATAACAATACACCAGCCTTATTATTATAATTTTTCACTCTTGGCACTTTGTGATGATAAGCTACTTCTGTAGCCATACTTTTCCTAAATACTGACAGAGAAGGCAACTGTCTCTTCAACCACCACCTATAACTCTTAAATGTGTCTTCCAGCAGCAGGACTTGAACCATCAACTGTTTGGAAAGTGATGTACTGCTACACAAACATAAAGGCTGGGCATTTTTATACTTAAAATGAAGAGCCAAATATATCCCATGGGTTATATGTGCTGCTGAAGGCAGCCTCATATTCCAGATGCCTCTTTCATCTGCTCCCTGCACAACAATAAGCCTCTATTTGGACCAACAACAAATGTGTCTTTAGGCTTCAACATGGAAAAAAACTCTTTCAGATGTGTTAAAGTTAGCTCTGAGCTATTGATTTCTTGTAGACGAGTTTCTATAACAGGCTCATTGTTACATAAAGCTTTATGTCATGTCGACTGTGTGGGTTCACTGAGGTACACTTGGACAAAACTGCAGAAATAACAGAGACTATTAAATTAGCTGTTTTACAGATGAGATAGAAATAAGATTCAAATAATCTAACTTGACTTAGTACAAAAGTACAGCCAATGTGTAATGTGTACAAGTTACTGTTGCATAAAACAATGCTAACAATAATAATAACAAACTTACTGCGATTAAATGAATTAAATATCTCCCAAAGTGGATGAGTGTCATTGTGTGCCATAGTTCCTCCATAAAATGGTTTAAAATATCCACCGACTCCAAACAGACTCAAGGCAGACGGATCGAGACTAACTTTTTCCAAGACAAGCTTCTGGGGTTTTTCTCCTCTGCAGACCTTGCCATAGAGGAAACTTTGCTGTCACGCTTCCTTCCCTCTCTGGCTTTAAAATTAGCAAGTGCATTGCTTATCTGTGTGGGACATAGTACTGGCAAACACTGGGGCTTCCTTTTGCATCATTTCCTCCAGGCCATATATTCAGCAGTTTTACCAAGCCTAATAAATATCTGATATATAGATTTAATAATCCCAAACTTTTCACTCCATCCCCACAGGAAATAACAAGCTTTCACAGTAGCTCATTAGTCAAACAATAATGCACCTAAATATTGGGTTAATCAAGGTTTGAAGCAATTCATACAAATATTATGAAACATGAACAAAATAAGATCTATAGCAAAACAAAAGCTAGATAGAACCAAAAATACCCATGCAGTGTATAAACAAAAACTAAATCAGTGCCAGAGTGAGAGCCACTGAGTAGTGCATCCACCTATTCTAAACAGAGATGCAAGTTGAAATGCCAAAAAAATATCTATATCTACTTCCGTTGACGTATGAACCTCTAGTGAGATCTGGATAAACTAACATGTGAAAAGTGGTGTACAAGAGAGTGTTGGGTTTTGAGCCTCTAGTCTCAATGGGGATTTCCTTCAATTGTTGCTGTGTTCTCACTGGTGCAGTGTTTGGACTTACAGGACCTGTGTTACCTCCGCATAATGGTGCACAATGTAACTTGTCTACTGGACAGTCATTAAATCGGTCTTGCATTTATTCAATTACAGGCATAATTATTGGTAACAAATCTTTAAAAAACTTGCAGTCTACAATGAAAGGGCCATGGAGATAGATAGGCTTAATGCCATACTATGGAACATTATAGTTAAAGTGACTCCATAATGCTCTCCATAACAACCTTGTTCTGAACCCCTCCACCAGAAAAGTTACAAAGTGCCTGTTTAAGATGTTATTCCACTGACTGTCATTACATAATGGATGGCATTGTAATTTCTAACAGCTCTGAGTTTTAACTATAAGGTCTCAGATGGGAACTATATGGGTTGCTATAAAAATGTATATAAAATCCCTCAGTCATCCAGTTAGAATGGGAAAGAAGAAATTCAATTTGTCAACTGGACAAAAAAACAAACAAACAAACAAACAAAAAACACTTGAATTTCTCCTTTGCCCGTTACTATAAAAATGTAATGTGCAGCATAGTCAAAATGAGACTATTAGTCCAAATGCAAAATAAAATTGCCATGTATTATTTTTGTTACATACAAATCATTGACAATGTTTGCGGGAAATGTGAGCACTGCCTTGACAAAGCAGATCATCATACTAATAAAAAGCCTGATGTAAATGTATTAAGAGATCTTCTGTTGTGCAAACGCTGTTATCCAGCAGATGGCGCCAATGTATATTTTTCTCTACCTGCTAGTTTGGTTCAGATCCTTTTTGATTGATGGCGGTGTGGTCATGTGCTAGTTTTCTAGTTTCTTTGTGTAAAAATTGTGTGTAATTAGCGATACACTAGTTACATGAACAAAATTAAAAAACAAGAATGTGCGAGAGAGACAGAGAATTCCTTTCCATTGAACCAAATATAATGAGCTCCTTTGACAGTAAAATTAGTAGGACGAGCCTCACCGCGCGCACACGTCTCCGCCCCCTGCTCCTCTTCTGTTTTGGGGTTTGCCGCGTGCGTCTCTTTTTCACATTTCATTTGGCAGCGTAACCACTAGCAACCAGGCAACACACGGCCGCTTCCGGTGCTCAGTGCTGAAGTTAACATGAAGTGTGCCTGAAAGCGGCAGCAAAATGTCATCTGCAACCGAGAGAGGACTGTAACCAAAGAGGGCACCGTTATGGTAAGCGCATATTTAGGGTACTTTCAGTGTAGTGTGCCTAATTTCTGTTCTAACTTCCTGTCGTGTTTTCACGTTTTTGAGATTTTATCCACCATCTACGCGTGCACTAACAACAGATATATTTACTTAAAATGTCGCCAATCTATTTGATGTTATAGAATTATAGCCAAACGTAACTAATCTGTAAACTAAACTACTAGATCACTCCACATTAACTTCCCTATTTCATTCAGTGTACCACAATGTGCCATAGTTCAGTACTTCCTATAATTGCACAAAATTCGCTCAAAGGACGGAACTTACTTATATGCTTATATATGCATTAGGCTAGAATATTATGTCTGTCATTATTTCACTTGTTTCTCATCTGTTAACTTATTAATTTTAATGATTAAATTGTCTGTGTGCTGAACTCCATCATTTGTGGCCTAAGCAAGGGAATATGAATTATGAATGAATTATGTGTCATTTAGAAAAAAAAAATCTCGAATAAAAGTATACTATCTAAAATAAATATTTAATGAAAAAACAATGAGCAAACCCGTGTTAAATTATTGCTAGTAGAGGTGTGGCTTTGACACTTACCATGTGTTACTTTTGTTTTACAGGCAGTGAGTTAAAAAGACCACTGGACTCAGGAGGCTGGAGACTACATTGAAACTGGAGCTTGAGTTGAGCCCATTCTGCGGTGCACTTACACAGAGAGACGTGTGAGTGGGAGGGGCCGAGGGGGGCGGCCGAGGGGATGTCCCGCATGAGACACTAGTGAAGAAACTAGCTCCCAGCATCACTGTCTGTCACGCAGCAGCATTTAGACAACATGGCCTCTTCTCTCAGGCAGTATGCTCGATCTGTGGACATCGCAAATGTGATGCAGAAACTGCAGGGTAAGTGTCTTCCTCTCCCTCTGCTGCTGATGCTGTGATGTTGTGCTGATTCAATGACTGGCCTGGCTTTCTGTGCATTCTCCACCTTCTGTGACAGGACTCACAGCTCTTAGGGACATCTATACTGTGCATGCATTTAGTAGAAAATGAAGATTTACAGTCAGGCAACCAACTATATGTCACAAAGGTGTAGTTATAAGATTCTGTTTGCACTTCCTTATCATTTCATCAAAACCTCACCAATGTCTTGATGAAGATCAAATACAGCAAAAGTCACCTTGTATTGAATAGTTAACTAAGAAGAAGTGTTGGTCCAAATTAACATTTCAATAATGATGTTTGCACAATCTTATTAGGTCAACTTTGTAATGTAGGAAATGTTATGCCTTTTGAGATTTGTGTTCTCTAAGTTATGTCACAGAAAATACTGACATCATTTCCTTGTGGCATGTAATGTATCTAGTCTACACATCTTTAACAATTCAACCTCGCTCAACTGAAAGTCTGATTCTGTAAATTGGATATAGTTATAATTGTCTGAAGTAAATTAGGTGAGGAGTTTCATCATCTTCAACCTTCCCCTTAATCACATTTACAGTAATAAGAGAATGAATACCCATATCTTGTGACCACCAGAGTCACTGTATTGTTTGGGCATACTGTATAGAGTAATACAATTTACCATAAGCCCTTCCATTCCTTTTCTGGACACATTTTTGGACTATTATTTAACTATCACCATCTTAAGACTTCTACATTCATGTTAGATTACACTAAGTGGTCATTTGCTCCTTTCTTCTAAAGCATGTTAGCGAACGTTAAGAAACTTAATCACATGTCACAACAGCAGCATTTTCATGAATGGACTGACAATGGGCCTAAACCTGACACCTCTGCTGCCTCTGCAAAATGAATAGATCAATAGTGGGAGTCTGTGTTGGTGTCCATCAGGTCCCCCCGTGTTACAAGGGCATTAGGCTGCTTCCATTTCTGCCCATGTCCACTTACTATAATGACAGTAGTAATTATAGTTTTTGTGTGCATTGTTTATCTGTGGTTTCTATAGTTACAGTTGTGAAACTTTTGGTTGTGGTTGTGCCAATCTTGCCCATTTCCTGCTGCACAACCTTCTGATTTCCTGCACACTATTAGTCATCAAATTCTCTTGTTGTATATTTCTCTTAAATTGAATGTTGTATTTTTAATTAGTTAGTTTAGTTTTTTAGTTAGTTTAGTTGTAGCATAGCCTAATTCTCCCAAATAATTATGATAGGTAATTATAATAATATAATAGGTCCAAATCAAGCTATGATATTTCTATAACCAGAGCTTGTTTCAATCATTTCAGCCATTAATGTTGTGGACCGTAAAAGGACAACACAAGACATAGCTACCATAGCTTTCTCTTACAAACTATAAAAATACAAGTAAAGTAACATAGAAAGGACTATATTAGAATTAAAAATATGTCTACTTTAAAGCAAATGTCAGACATCTTTTCCCCCTCACCTGTCAGTTATTAATAAGGAAGAACCTAAAATACTGCCCAAATTATTTTCTGTACTCTGTAACCACCTCTGAAGGAACTGAAGCACCCTCACAGGATTTATTTTAATGCATTATTTTATTACACTGTGAATTTATTACCAAAAAAGTCATATAATTTTTATAAGCTATAATTTAGGGTAATATGCATGTCACTGCGTCATTTGCTAACACCCAGACCAAAGCAGAAGTCATAATAAACACATGCACCGCAAATAGCCTATTAAAAAGGCTTTTCAAAATCTCTCGATTAAAAATTAGCATTGATACTTTGCAGTATCATGTATCTTGAAATGTCATCAACATTCCCGGGTTAGTGTGATGCTAACTGTAAGCACTACCCTGTCTTAAGCTCTTTTGCTCAAGTTACACTTTAAACTAAAAAAGTGAGATGATTTGTGCTAGCTAGCTAGAATTAGCACACTTTTTTTGATTTTTGTTAAAAATCAAATACTTAAACAGAATCATGAACATTTGTATTGCTCAAAGGCTCCTTAAAATGTGTTGTTTAAATCCATTTTGTATTTCTTCTTGAGCTTTCAGACCATCTTATTTGTCAGTGTTTGCTAATGTTTGCATCCTGTCTCCATGGTGAACATTTCGCCAATGCACAGACATGTAGAACACCCCCAGTTTGATGTCACTGCAAAGTATCAATACTGCATCTTATCAGCACCACATGGATTGATATGCAGCATGAATATATAACACAAACCGCAGCGTGCAAACTGGAGGTTTGATCGCGTGGCTGTAAGGAGGAAGTGGAGAGTTTGGTGTGACATCTGGAAGACATTACTCTCATTACCCAGGTTCAGGTGCTTCTGCAGTGCCACGTCAGGCTAGTGTTGTGTGAATGATCTAACGTTGCTTCCTGTCATAAAAGGCATTAGGCTAAAAGAAGTCCCGCACTCACTGTGGGTACTGTTTGTTTGTTATAGTTTCAGTTGAATATGCTTAATGTCTGTAGAAGTAGGCCTGTCACGATAATTAACATATCAACTTCACTTAATGCAATGGAATACATTCTTTTTGCATTAGTGTTGAAAGATTTGTGTTATTTTAATTGTAATAATATACGATTTAAGCTGTAGAAAGTTGAATAAGTATTTTCTATGACTCATTATTATTGGTTCATTCTGTTATTTATTTGCTGCAGTTCAGGCCTTTTGAATGACACTACTGTCTATTTTTCTTGGAATTGTTTAATAGGGTTTACCTTTTACTTCAGCCTAAACCTTTTCGGTCATGATCTATGGGACTGTAGTCTATGTTTTGTTTTGTTTTGTTTTGTAGTGGTGCAAAATGACCGAATAAACTACTACTACTATTTAAAAATGGCATTCTAGGGTTATCTTGCATTGTTATTGTGTCTGTGGTAAAAAGTAGTTTCAGTATTATCATTTATCGCAGTATATCTCTGTAGCAATATATCATGTTTTGAAATTTGTTATTGTGACAGGCATATGTATAATCACAGGCTTGATACTGTAAGAAATGATGTTTATATGTTATCATGCTTTGAATGTTCCAAAGTAGGGCATTAAACCTATCTATCTTGTATTTATTAAATTACAGGTGTTTTTATTACTAAAACATACATTGAAAACCATGAATTGAGTAAGCACCTCTCACCGTAACAGATCTACCCTTTTACTTGACCGGGCGGCGTTTGATTTCATATTGTGGAACATATCAGGCAACGTTATAAGATTTTCATGGCGACAAGCAGGTAGCTAACATTTTATCAGAAAAGTTAGTGTAACTTTAAATGATATGCTATGCT
Source organism: Boleophthalmus pectinirostris (assembly GCF_026225935.1). Lineage (NCBI taxonomy): Eukaryota > Metazoa > Chordata > Actinopteri > Gobiiformes > Gobiidae > Boleophthalmus > Boleophthalmus pectinirostris. The sequence goes on along the minus strand of NW_026570971.1, from coordinate 21,994,227 downwards.
TTTTATGTAATTTTCAACACATGTTTAGCTGGAGGTTGAACAGTGGAGGAACCTTGTTATTGTCAGTTAGAGGCAACAGACCTCTATTAGACTGATATAATTCAATCAAGAATGCTCTGCTTCTCACCCCACATCCTCCTTTTATCTCAATTTCACTTAGTCCTCCAAATAAAAAAAAAAAAGTAAAAATTTAAAAAATCATTAAAACATGGGGATTTCTCTGTATTATGTAACTGGTCAGAGTTAGCAAAGTCTTAAATGTTATTGGACAAACATAATGAGCTCTTATCAACGATTTCATGCCAGAATTGATTTGTTGTGTTTTGCTTTGGACTAAATGGAACAACTTAGTGGGCTTTTATCATACTCCCAGATGGCCCACAGACCAGTGGAGCCAAGCACCTACTGTACATTACAGCGCTGCATTTCCGAAGGTATAATCTCTCCTAAGATCACCTACATTATTTAAGTCAATTGTTCAGGCTTAAGTGGCTGATATTTTCCATGGTGTTTTGATGGTGGAGATACCTGCTGTTAACTGGCACTTAGCAGTTTGTAGCACTCTCGCTGCCTTGAATTTGTGGGATAACATCTTCTAAAGAGGTGTTTGCATATGGATTTTATGCTTGTCAGATTTGATGTAGATATAGTTTAGTGGTAGTGACCTATTTTTATCCATATTACATAAGTGCAGTAGTAGGAAGGCAAAGTGAGTTCAGGACTCTGGACAGCTCCACAATAAACATCAAGACTGGATATTATATACATTTACAGCTGGAGAAGTAATAGTATAACAACAAATACAATTCATTAATTTTAAGGTACCAGAAGTTGGTATTAGTTTGTGAAATATTATGCTTAGTAATAATAAGGCAGGAATAGCAGGCATAAAACAAAGTAAGCATTTTACAGAATAATAGTATGATTTGCAGAGGGGGCTATTGAGAAAAAAACAAAACAAAACAGCAATTCCTGTTTTTGTTACTTATGTCACCATTCCCCGTGTTCTCTCCTTTAAACAATCATCATTTGTTTTTACACATAAGCATCTCTAGGGGGCACCCCAGGAAATCTGTCAGTTCACATCTAACCATTTACTTTTCTGAAATGTTTTACGATATCTTAATTTTCTGTTTTAATTCAATATCATGTCACTATAGATTTGTTTTCCGCTCACTGAAGGTCGCAGTTCTCCAGCATATTTCAAAAGACCTTAAGCGGTATTGGGTTTAAATAGAAAAAAAAGACTCTCTGTGTCCTGTTGCTCGTGCCATCTATAGAGCAACAATAATAATAGCATCACTGGCTATTTTTAGCATGTGAAAGCTTTTAGTGTGCTGGGCTCTTGAAGGGACTGTTTTACAGAATAAGCCACCAGATCATCTCTCATTCACTCCTCTCCATCCCTGAGTATGTCTGCATAAAACACACTAGTAGAGGAGAGATGGTATGATACTGAGTAGAGGGGAATCCCAGAGTGGGTGTGTCTATGCTAGCGTCATCTTAGCATCAGGCTAAAGGAGCAGGTGGTGCACGTCTAGCATCAATTATTAAGATTTGTAGCACCACTGTGAGCTCTGTGCCGCAGTCTTTTCATTTACTGCATTTAATCAATAGAGCTATAGGGAGAATAAAGACATCTAGCATTAGTCTACATATTTTTAAAGGTACACTGCCTTCCATACAGCAATGCTACATGATTTAGCAGAATAGACCTGTGCTTTTTGGTGCAGTTGGGTATAGTATTATATTTTGATTATCTCCTTTTTAAAATTTCAGTATGCAGTAATATGAACTGAGCTTGATGTGAATGGTCTTTTTAAAGTCCAAACATTATTAAACATAATAATTGGTGAGTAAAGATTTTAAACTGGCTGTAGATTCACTCCATATTATTTTGAAAACAATAGGAGCATATGTATTCTATGTCCCTAATTGAAATACATTTTAATTCAGCTGTCTTTTTCATTTAACATTCATCTATTAACAAAAGATTTTCACCAACCAGTTAATTTTGTATATTAGTTTGTATCATTAGGTCTAATTTTGCAATTTGGTGATCGTCTTTCTCAAATAGAAGAAATACAACTGCAGAATAAAACATAAACATTGTATGAAGCATTTGACATTTGACTTGTATTGCCAGTGTCTTATACAGGGATTATACCATCTTTCTAAGACACACACACCCAGCCACACAAAGCTTAAATTGGGATCATGCAGCCAGGGGTGTGACATCACCTCATGCTGCGATCTGATTGGTCACTGCGGCTCAGAGCCCTCTCCAGCCTCCAGACAGTGTGCTACGATGCTACAGCAGGAAGGCGGTGTATCAGCAGCAGAGGCAGAGGTGGGGGCTGTGCAGGCTAACCACACAGGCATGGCTGCTCTGGTGAACCGGGGAACACTGGGAGGACACAGAATGGGGCCATAATTCACCCTTTTATACTGGGATTTCGTCTCTGCTCGCGTGTGTGGGAGAGAGTGCACCAGCCAGGGAGGAGGGGCTGCCTCTCATCCCAGCGTATCACACCTCTCTTTGGGCCAGTCAACTGTTTTGCTTCCTGCTTGGAAAGGAAAGGGCATAAGGACAAGCGTTTTTTCCATTGTGGATGCTATTTTCATTTGGGAATGTTGTGGATGAGCTGTGGAACTAATGAAAGGAAAAGGAATACAGGGAGACAGGGGGGTCTATGATGGCTCACTTCAAGGATGTGCAAAGGAAGACTTCGCTCAATCTAGTCACAGGATTTTTCCAATATTTGCGTGGTAAGTAGGGCAAGCTAACTGACAATCATGTATGTATATTAATAGGCTTGTTGGTCAGTCTCTCTCAGGGCTACAGCTGTGCATGGCTCTATGCATGTGCGCTTGAGTGGGCTTCCCTTGTGCAACCATGATGAAGCAATTGCCTGTAGTAATGCCTCTTTCTGTATTGTTTGCATTGCATCTCTACAGACACGTGACTGACTGCTGTCTGTATGTAGGTGGATGTTTAAAAATGGCCCCTCTTGTGTTGAGTGGAGCACCAGCCCACCGGCGTTTCTGACAGCTAAGCAGCCCTAGCCATGACTATAGAGTTGTATTGTGAAAAGTGCTGCATAATGCATGAGGGTATTGTAGCTGAATATATTAACATGCCACAAAAGACCAGCGCGATTTGAAGTTTTACCCATTTTATGTAGGATACTGAGATTCTGACTACTTCTGGACTAGCTCTAATCTCCTCATTTGACCTTATCCCAGTGTCTGAGCCATGGATACTGTTAGCATTAGCAGCTGATGTATGTATAGAGTTTAGTAGTATCACTTGGCAAGGTCTGTTCAGGTGAAACATGGTGCAAAACTGCTGCAATGCTTCTTGATATTCAGGAGGCAGACGCTTTGGAGTCTTAAGTGTCAAACTCCTAGAAGACTCACAATTTAACAAATATGTCTATCTTTAAATACAGTCTTAAATATTGCTAACTGGAAAAAGGCAATACAATGGGATCCTACTGAAAAATGTAACAACAGAAGTGGTTCTTCTTAAATTCTTTGGCTCAACGGCGTCCCAGAATGCAATCATTCAGTTGTAGCTTTCAAACACATGAGACAAAGTATTTTTGATGATTGCCCATTTGATGTCTGTTTTTAGATATCCATCCTGGTCAATACACTGTCTTTCTCTGGTTTCATTGCGGTTTGTGTTCCAGATGAGCAGGAGGCAGTGCAGAAGAGGACGTTCACAAAATGGATCAATTCTCATTTAGCTAAGGTAAGCAGGATTTATTATTATTGTTGTTGTCTTGAAATAACTTCCTTGGCACCATTCATAGATAGATACACAACTGGGTATAAGGTATTATGGTCTGTCTTAGTCAAACCACATCCAAAGTGTGAAGGCTATACCCAGACGACCTTTCTCTAATCATTGTTTTTATTACTGCTTATCGTTATCATGCTCTTCTTCAGTCAATGGCATTTGAGACGTGTGACCGAGCATGTGTGTGCTAAGTGAGCTAGCTCAAACAAAGCATTAGGCAGTACTTCTCAGCTCATTTGCCTCCAAGGGCTTCATGAATTGACAGCTTTAGATGTGTCATTCTTGGCATCTGCTCCTCAGTGGTGTTGGAATAGAATATAAGTATCACATAATATTAAACCATGAAGAGTTCGAACTCCTTAACCCATTGTGACATGATATATACTGTATATATGTTTCTTTATTATTTCTTTGCTATTTTTTACTTAGCTTAATTTAGAGCCATGTTAGTGGCTGTTTTATTCCAGTTTGGTCCTATTCGTTAATTCCCAAAATTCTGGTTTAACCCTGGACTGGCCCCATATACAGTGGTTTCCTTATTAAATGTTGGTTAAATCCTATATGATTTGTGTAGTCTTCTTTCTGGTTTAACATTTAATAATGTTGGTGGCTTTGCTTTTTCCATCTTGGTTTGATTCTGACTTAGCCCAAGTCATTTACCAGGTTAACTGCTACTATGTATGATTACTCATTTTATCAGTTGCTTTAAAAATGGATCACAATTATGAAAAATGGCTCTTCTCTCAGTATTGTAAACCATTGCGTGACTGTGTAGGTGTATTGTGTGGGTGCTGGTGTGGGTGGAGGTTATATCTGTATGTAGGTTTGTGTGCGGAGTCTGTGGGGAGGCGGTAGGTGCAGATGGAGAGATGGAGGGTGAGGACAGCTCCCTGTGGGCGTCTCTCTGCTTTTCAGGATCAAGAATGTTATAAACACCACCTGAGGGACAAAACAATAACACATGGTCCCAGGGCTGCACGCTGTGGACTTAAAATAACTCTTATTAGGAGATGATGACTAAGATGGCTATGAATCAGCAGTAAACGCTGTAGTGTTGGCATGCTGCTATTACAAGTATGTCATAAGATAAGAGAAGGTAAGGTTTGATGACAAATTATGAGTAATCTTGATGGTTTTAGTGACTGGAAACCAATTGCCTTCAAGTTATTTATATTTTGTGAGTGAGAGTGTTAATGTAGTTTCTACTGTCCTTCTAATTATGATTGGGTATCTGATTTCTGGGCCAGTGAAGTCTGCCTTATACAAGAAAAGTACTCCGATTAAGAAGCATAATTAAATTACATTGTATTTGAGTTTACGTAAGAGATGACTTATCTGTATTGGATATTAGTTTTAACTACACCCACTTACCTCAGTGAAAGTGCGTTATCTCAGCTTCCCCTGGTTTACACAGCCTTCCTCCATGATGTGTCCGTTTCCTTTGATACTGTGTAGACAAGCAGTTTTCCACGTTTTTAGCTGTTTTTCCACGGCTAAAGTCCCACGTGACTGAGGAGGGATTAGTTTCCACGCCAGATAGCATTTTATGATAACAATAAGAAATGTGCTATTTTCATTTCGGCTATAACAATACAGAACAATGTAAAATGTCAGGTTTAAATTGTGCAGTTAATTCCCAAATTATATGTTCCAAGAAGTCATAATAAAATAAATCTAATGCTTTAATTCATTACTTGTCAACATTGGTTAAATTGCTGTTGATAACATATGGAGGTTTTCCACTGGTGTGCTCATAAATGAAACACAAATCTTACCTAAGGAGAGCTTTTGTGATTAGCACCAGGTCAGGTACAATTGCAACAGTAAAAAACTAATTTACATTACTTACAAATACTGTAAATTAATTGTTAATGTTAATTTAGCTTCTAACCTGCAACTAGAAAGCATAGCAGCACAAACTGAGGACTTGGTTTGACCTATTTACCCATCCAACTGCGCCATGACACAAAATATGTTCAGTGTGAAGTACTCTGTTTACAAAGCCAATAAATACATTTTAATTACCTCCCATTGTGCTAAACAGACACTCATCTGTTATCACACTGTGTAGTTGTTGGTTACCTCTGACTTTGCCTACTTCTTAATGTTGTGAACCGAGAGACGTGTTTTCATATTAGGGTTAAATGGAAAGCTTGCCTCCGCACTGGGCATCACGCCACTGTTGGAGGAATAGGCAGCATGTTTTGAGCGGCAGGGAAGCTCTTTGCTAACAAGGCTCTTTCTAACAAGCAGCATTTGTGTACTGCTCGGCTAATGTTCAGAATACAAATAACCATTCTGCATTAGAATGCACAAGATTGATTTTTAAAAGGTCCCATTCATGAAACCTAACTATACTGTTGGAAATATGTTTCTCGTCTTCAGCATAAACCACCTCTGGAGGTAAACGACTTTTCGAGGATATCAAAGATGGGGTGAAGCTCCTGGCGCTGCTGGAGGTGCTGTCTGGTCAGAGACTGGTGAGTGGAGTTTGAATTTGTATGAAAATAATACAGGAATTTCAACTTCAAGTACTGCTTCTTCCTACTCCTTTTTTGACATTTTTTCTTTCTTTTTGTTAGATGTTCATGGTTTGAATGTCTTTCCAAGTATATGTTGTGCTTTCTTAAAAGTGTGTTTTGCACTTTGTTGTGAATTATAGTATTGAACTGTTTTACTGTTTTGTGTAGCCATGTGAACAAGGCCGCCAGCTCAAGAGAATCCACTGGGTTTCCAACATCGGCACAGCACTTAAATTTCTCGAAGGCAGGAAGGTAACGTTTGACTTTGAACAATACTGGATGAATTTTCACAAAACTCAATATCAGCAAGAATAAACTGTAATATATGTGACATTTAGTCGTAAAAATCCCCTGTGAGTTAGTGCCTGTGTGAAGTGTGTTTGGAGAGGCAGCAGCAGTAACACTTGATTACATAACAGTGAGCTCTTTGTGAGTCGCACTTAGCTCCCTGAGGACTGACACTGTTGTGGTCTCTCTGTCTCTTCAGTCCCTGTATCGAGGATCTCCGGTCAGTCTCTGCTCTGCCCTGTGTGACTCTGACATTTATGCTTTTGTTTTTATTGGTGCACGATGCATGGACACAGCTCTGCATCTTTTTATGCAATCTTTGAGCTTGGAAAATGTACAAAAGAGATCACACTTGTGTATGTTTCTATAAACCTGACTTGGAGAGATTTAAAAAAGAAAATGGGAATGTACAGTAATTGAAGGTAAAATGTTTTATAGAAAGAGAACTCCTAAGTATAGAGTAACAATATATATTTATTTTTCCACAGTTTACAGTTTGTTTATTCTTTATATATATTTTTTTCACAATGGCTGTGTTTTGGTTTGTTAATGAATTTGAATAATATTAAACACATTCGCATCAAAGATAATGTCTTTTATGCGTGCTGCAGCTTGCACTTTTTATTTGGCCTGCTTGCCTTACAATTAAAAGTGATGATCAACAATAAGGCCTGCCTGTGGTTTTGTTTCAGATTAAACTTGTAAACATTCACGCCACTGATGTCGCAGACGGACGGCCATCCATTGTCCTTGGGTTGATGTGGACCATTATCCTCTATTTCCAGGTAAAACAACTCACCTATTTGAATTAATTGCAGAGTAATTTAATCTAATAACCATGTTAATCTTATGTTTGATGGTATTAACTGTAATATATGTTTCTGTTCCACTTCCAGATTGAGGAGTTGACCAGTAACCTGCCATCCCTCCAGGCCTTGTCCAACAGTAACTCTTCAGTGGAGAGTATCCCTGGCTCTGAAACAGGAAGTCCCCCCATGAAGAGGAAAGTCATCAACAAATACCCGGGCAACGCCAAAAAGGCTCTGCTCCGATGGGTGCAGTCCACAGCAGCTCAGTATGATGTTTTCATTTTAAATAGATTTTTCCATTATGAAGTTGATAATAGAGATACTGCAAACTAGAGATTGTGGTTTAGTCCCAGTTTAATCCCACTTTTGATGTGATTTGTGAGCAAGTTTGAGTATACTGTAGGACTTTAGGATGTAAGATTGATACATAGATAACAAAGTTTTCTCCTCTAATCTCAAGCGTACTGCTTCTGAGTTGCATCAAATATAACTATTCCTTATAGGCAACCAGATAATAGAAAGCTTTGGATTGTTTGTGAATTTTAATATTATTCGTCTCTTACCATTAATGACTGCATAAACCTGCTTTCAGATACCATGGGATTGAGGTGAAGGACTTTGGGCCCAGTTGGCGTAATGGTGTGGCGTTTGAGTCTCTGGTCCATTCCATCAGACCAGACCTGGTGGACATGGAGCTGGTGAGGAGGAGGGGCAACAGAGAGAACCTGGAGGAGGCCTTCAGTCTGGCCGAAAATGAACTGGGAATCCCCCGTCTGCTCGATCCAGAAGGTGACCCAGATCATACATGCATTAAATTACAGTTACAGTTGGGGTGCACAGTATCTTACATAACACCAGTTTATATCATGTGGTCTAGCATGATTAACAATGCAACAAAAAAATTGTATAGGGTAAGAATAACAAACAGGAAACCAAAGCTCAACAATGCTTTACATACACACTTTACACTAATGGCATTGATATTTTGCAGTGACATCATGCTGGGGGTGTTCTCAACAAAGCTCAGATTAAAGTTTAACTTGAGTAATAGCGCTTCAGATAGAGCAGGGCCTACAGTTAGCATCACACCCCCAGGAAATGTTGATGACACCAGCTGCAGTATCAGTGCTATACAAAACACCATAACACAATTTGAATACATTTTCTGTCTTCATTAGTATTCAGTTTCATTCAATTGGTCAGACTTAAAATTACAAATTACCTCTCATCCATCTGTTTTTCCCCCGAGGAGTTTAGACTGTAGAATTGATGTTGTCTGCAGCAACTCTGCAGTCTCTGAGCGGTTTCACTGCAACAAGAGGCTGTGTTTCCGAGACTATGTCCTTGATTTATCGTCAGGACACAAATATGATGAAAGATGACAAGTTTAATTAGCCTGGAGAGGGACACAGAGAGATCTGTCTTTTTGTTTTTGCTGACTCAGTCTAATGCCGCTTATAAAGTAATGGAATAGACTTGTATGCAGATGATAAAGGAGCAGAGCAAATATTCAATTTCATGTTTGATGATGTCTTCTTTTAGTTGTCCTTTGGGGTGAGTTGTGGTTTGGATTCAGTTTAAATGTTTTTATTTCTGATTTGGTTCATGGATTGTCTTTGTTGGACCAACTTTAGACCAGGTTTAATCCCTTAGTTCCCTTTGCCATGGTAAAGGTTTGGTTTAGTTGTTATCTTGATTTTCCTAGCTTATACTGTATGCATTTTATGCTATTTGGGACATTCCCTAGTGAAATTCTTGTTTTTATATGACCAAATTGACCATTTGTGTATTTTTTTCAGATGTGGATGTAGACAAACCAGATGAAAAGTCCATAATGACGTATGTTGCCCAGTTTCTAAAGCACTATCCAAACCCTCACTCTGAAACCGACGGGCATCATGATGAGGTAACTACTTAATGAGAGATTCTTAATCTTTTTTTGGTCATTTGTAAGCATTTTTAAAAATAAGAATGAAACTGGTATATTATACACTTTAAAACTGTGGTAAAATATATTTGCATAATACACTGACTTCATTCATTGCATGCTTAAAAGTCCCTAAGCCTCATCATATTTCTGCCATGTACCATCAGATTAATCTCAAAAGTGTTTTAGGAATATACAGTAAATCTACTGAAATTGCCACATGACGTAGTGACTGCCTCTGATTGGTTCTTTTCATATGCTACCAGCCCCTTACTGGCATCTTGTCAAAACAGCTGCATTTTGCTCATTTCCTCCTTTAAACTGATTAAATAAAGAGCATAATAGACAAAGGGCCTCCTGACTAGAAATAATCTTTAACTAAATGAGCTATCGCCAAGTCAAATAAATCCCAAAATTGTGAAGAGCAAAATATAAATGTATAAAAACATACAATAACATCATGAATGGCTCAGTCAGTATAGATTAAAGTATTTCTGCATTTCATGTTGTTAAAAGTTCAAAACAAGTTGTCATACAAGAGACAGTAAAATAGGAATTGGCCATCTGTGATATTTATATTTGATGTAGACCAAGTATCATTTAAGGGCCAAACCACCTTCAGTTCACATTGACAGACATTTTTTTGTTTCTATTGTGCTTTATGCCATAAATGTTCAATTGATTAATTTACATTAATATAAATTCTGGTTTGATGTGTAATATTCACTGCATGCACATACATAAATATGTCACAATCACAGTTTTGTTTTTCATGATTTAATTTCTCCATGTGTTTACCTTTGTGCACATTAAGCTGCTTCTTGGCTCAATTCCAACTTTTGCACTCTCGGTCCCAGTGCTACAGGTGAGAGCTTTGGCCCTGCGCTGCATGCTGCTTGTTTTTTGACATTATTCCTCTCTTTCCATTTTCTTCCATTTTGGTCCTCTTTGCCTCTCCTTCTTCTAACCTGTTTGGGGTGTATTTCTCTTTGTGCCTTGCTGCTTTCCTGGATAGTTTGGTCCCCATGACATAGAGCAAATGCTTGAGGTATGTGTGAATTATTTATGGTAGTAACTCATAATAAGAGTTTCTCCACACATTTAACACACTCTCTTTGGTTTCTACTACTGCGGTGTAACTGATAGAACTGATGAAGGATTACTCTATCTATGCTATACATTTACCAAAATTTCATGACTATATTTTTCCCTGGCAGAGAGAGGAGAGGAAGATGCTGAGGGAGCTCAAGGTGTTTTTGGACCAGTTGGAGAAAGATGTTCTGAGAGCGCAGGGAGCAGAGGGAAACCTCACTGACAAATACCAGGTAAATAGATGTTTAATTATAGGTTCATTCATTTCTTGTTTTCTCTAAGTTTAATTTACCTTTTTTGAAATGACAGGCATTCAAGACCTTCCGTGTGCAGTATGAGATGAAGAAGAAGCAGACTGATCCTTTGCTGCAGCCTGTGAGTCGAGACGGGAAGCTCTCTGTGGACCAGGCCCTGGTCAAACAGGCCTGGGACCGGGTCTCTGCCAGGGTGAGTGTCACTAATGGAGGTCATTAAAACTCTGCGTGGAAACTGACACATAATTAGGGGCACAGTGGCAGATGCAGTGGGTCGCCATGAAAACTCGCTGTGTCTGCTATTATGTCTGTGAGACATGATCCTTTTTCATACCTAGTTAAACCTTCGTACCTATTATTTTTCACAGAAAAAATGTGTAAGTTTGTGCTAATCATGCATTTTAATTAACTTCCATCTCAGTTAGAATGCACTTAAATGTGTAGTTTGTACATTAAATTACTCAACTGTTTGTTTACTCTCAGACAAAGCCTTTGTCCTCTTCTTTGCTTAGTGGTGGGTTTTTTAACCCTTTTGCGATGCTGCTGAACACAAATGACAATGACACAATAATTTAACAATGCATATGTGCACACAAAAGACACTGCAGTCTTTTCAAACTAGATATTCCATAGTGTGTAGGTGTTTTGTTTTGTGTCTGTTAAATACTGTATGTCCTGTATCATTTATCTGACCAAATATTTGACCAATCAATAGTACAATCAATTAGAGTGTGGTAAATGGTAAAAGAGAGACAGAGAGAGAGAAGGAGAGAGAGAGAGAAAGACAGAGAGATAGAGACCAAATTATGTAGATGGTTTATTTGGGGACAGTTATAAAAATATTAGTTTATTTATTATTATGTAACTGTGGATTGTTCCTTATTTACATTGACTATCTAGCCATCACACAATATGGTCTGATAAGCTTTCCCATGGTTAAACAATGAATATCTGTGGTGAATGTTGCCATAGAGAAACTCATCTTGGCTTTTTATCTACTACAGCCACTGGTGACAATTCAGGAAGATAAAAGCCTTTGGATCAGAGTCAGTCCAGAGTAAATGAGACTGAAACAAAGAGAGTTTTGTTCACTCATCCAGACTGATCCGAAAACATGTCCAGGGTCTCGTAAAAATCAGCTTAACTTTCAGCTATGACCAGATTAATTTTTGTGGGGATTGGGCAGGGAGATATACAAAGTAGAGCTGGACAATATAGCAAAAATATATATTTATCACATGTAATTTATTTGATTTTGTCAACTTAAAAATTACTTTCAATATGAATTTCCTGAACATAAACAATAGACTTTAATCATTGTCATCTAACAAAAAATTAAAAACTGTTGAATATTTTGTCAAAATCGTCTGATCTTTGCTCCAAACCACATGCTTTTACTGACAGAGGATTGAATGTGAATCTCACAATTAAAAAGACCCAAGATGACCAGTGGCAAAAAATTATGCAATCTCAGTTAAAATTTGATAAAGTCCTACTTCCAAGTGAATGGATATCTATCGGTGTATCTTCACTAATAAACTAAATAATAGATTAAAAAAACAAACCATTGAATGAATAAATAATGTTAAGAATATGAAGTCTTTACTGTAAATTGTCATCTACAGCTGCTGGAGTGGCACATCCACCTGGACAAGTCCCTCCCCGGCCCTCTTGGAGTGATTGGAGCCTGGTTGCACAGAGCAGAGATGGCCCTCAGAGATGACATTCCCATTCACCACGTTCACGAGGAGACCGCCAACGTGATCCACAGAAAGCTGGAGCAACACACGGTACAGCTTTCTCTGCATGATCAGCAAAATTCAAGAATAACATGGCATGGTTTTAGTCTTGGACATGCTATTTATATTGTATAAATAGAATGAGTGATTATTTTTTGTTTTGCAGGAAATATTAAAAAGCCTTGAGCCCCATCGACAGACTTTCCAGCAGATTCACAGGGACAGATCAGTGAATGGAGTTCCAGTGCCACCTGAACAGCTACAAGACATGGCTGAACGGTATAAAGTTACATTCTTGGCTTTTGCATTAATCTACAAAAATACCAAGATGAAGTTGTAGTTATTTTATTGTGTTCTGCCAACAGAAACATTTGATCTATTTATACTTTTTATTTCAGGTTTAACTTTGTGTCAACATCATGCCACGGTCACCTGATCAAGATGGAATTCTGGGAAATGAAGTACAGACTCTTGTCCTTTCTTTTCTTGGCTGAATCGAAGCTCAAGACCTGGATCATTAAATATGGCAGAAGGGACTCTGTGGAGCTCCTTTTGCAAAACTATCTTGTAAGTTCATTTATATTACAAAGCAGTGTGTAGACCACTGTTAAAAAACCTTGGGTAAACTAATGTATTTAATAATTACTATATCTAGATTGTAATATTTACCAGGTTATAGTCAAGCAATTTTCAAACATGTTGGGAAATATAATACCATAGATAATTAAGCATTCATATTTATATTTCTTCTTTATCTGTTTTTCCTCCAGACTTTTATTGAAAACTATCGATTTTTTGACCAGTATGACATAATCTTCAGTGCCCTCAAACAATCTGCAGAAGTCTATGTGAGGTCTGATAGCACAAGTAAGATTTGATATAAAATTTTTTCTATATTTTTCAACATTACACACTTTGTCTGTTTGTCTGGTTCATAGTAAATTGTTGTTACTGTGGATTTCATGTTACAGGGTACAAAACCTGTAACCGAGGTAAGTCCAAAAACAACCTGACAGCATTAACCCATCCCAAATTTGCCTGTCTTCTCCTAAAAATCTGGGGATGCACTTTTCCTGTTTAACATCCTAATTACCTCCAATTAAAATCACATTGCATTGTGCTTGAAAGTGTATTACAGAAATTCATGCATTTGGTGGAATGCTAATTGCTAGCATGTGACACATTGTGATTCATGAGCGAACATTCCTCTAATCCAGAATCAACCCCAATCAGTCCCTGAGTTGTGTGTTTATTGCAGCGAATATACAAGGTGTCTCCAGAAAGTATTCAAAATGTTGTACAATACTGTGCATTAGTTTTAAGCAGGTGAAGGCTGTTACAGTTTACTTGTTATGTTTTATTTCATGTTGTGAAAAGCATTAGAAGCTACTGTTTTTTTATAATGTGTTTTGGCAAATAATGTGTTTTCGTAGATGCTTATCTTCTATTACAAGTATAAAAAGAGTATATACAGTATTGTATATAGGATCAGCACATCAGTCTGTGTCAGTATGTTTTTTTTAAATAGTTTTAGATCAGATTTTTCATTTGTTTACTTTGCTGTGTGTTTTGTTCATTGACTTTTGCACAGTAATGTAAAGCATATACTATAAGATGTATAATTTCTGGACACACTGCTCTTTACACATTTTGAGAGTTGAGCTGAAATACTTTGTACTTACAGTTGATGAGGCAGAGGGGGTGAGTAAGTTCCTGAATGAAACGACGGCTCAGTGGAAGCACCTGGCTCTGGAGGTGCGGAGCGTGCGCAGTATGCTGGAGGAGGTGATCTCAAACTGGGACAAGTACAGCAACACAGTGGCCTCTCTGCAGGCCTGGCTGGAGGACGCAGAGCTAATGCTAAACCAATCAGAAACTGCGAAGCGGGTGAGTAATTTCTATGTGAAAAGTTGAATGGATTACGTTAAGTACTTAAATACTGAGTATAGAGTTGACTGCAGATTACATAATTTGATAAATGCCTATGTAAATTTTCAGTACAGGATCAGTTTTATGAGTGTATTAGGTCCCACTTTAGAATTTATTTGTAGTGTTAAATGCAGTATAGTTGATAACCAGATGAGGGAGTTTCAATTGGCCAAATTGTGATGGTTATACAGTATAACATATGTTTTGTAACAATTATTAAATTCCACAATATTAAGTTTAGTTTTTTTCTTTAGGATTTTTTCAGAAACTTGTCCCACTGGATTCAGCAACACATGGATATGAATGACGCCGGGAACTTCCTCATTGAAACGTGTGACGAAATTGTATCCAGAGATCTGAAACAACAGCTTCTCCTGCTGAACGGGAGGTGGAGAGAGCTCTTTGTCAAAGTCAAACATGTAATACTCACACTGATCTTTAAAAATCTTGAATTCAATTTATTTAGTACACATGTTTTAATGTATTTTATGTCTTTATACAGTATGCAAGAGCTGATGAAGTTGATAAGTTGAGGCAGGACTACCATGACGGGATCAACACCCTCAAAATGTTTATGGATGCAACTGATGAGAAGATGACTGCTCCCATTCAAGTGTCTTTCCTCAATGTTCGAGCTTTTGTACAAGATGTTGAGGTACTACTGTTTATTACGTATTAGTTTATGTGTATGAGAAAGACAAGTTTACAAAGTCTAATGTTTTTTTTGCAGGAAATTAAGCATAAAGTCCCAGCAATGGAGGCAGCCTGTAAAGCAGCATGTCGCACTGCTCAGCTTTTGACCAAAGACACTCCACAAGAAGAGGTTTCACAAATGAATGCTGTAATGGCGTCAGTCAAGGAGCAACTAAGCAAGGTAACAGCATTTTTTGAATGATTCAGATTTGTAGATCACATTTTACATTAATTCATGTTGTAAGAAACTTAGCATAAAAAAATTAAGACTTTAGTTCACCCGATACCATGCCTTTATTGCACCCTTTAATAAAACAATTTTTTAATATTTAGGTGCGAGAAAGATGTTTACCTTTACTGAAAGAGTCCCAGTCTCTTCTGCCCTTGCTGGAGGAAATGGAGAAGAACATCACAGGGTTTTATCAGGCTCTAGAGAAGGCCAGTCACATCACCAGCTCCACAGATTCTGAGGGACCAGTGGACTACAAACAGAGATGCCAGGTACACTCCAAGAAAGCAATTCTTGTGTACTGTACCTTTAAGAATTTAAGTGGTCAACGATATTAACAAATCCCAAAAGCTGGAATTATATAGGTTGTCAAATCACAAACTGTTCCATATAATTATGCGTGAAATTTTGTTAAACATATTTCTCCCAAATGTTAATACCCTTGGCAGGCCCGTCGACAGAACTTTGGGGACATTGCATACACAATATAAACTTATAGGAAGAGGGTCCAATTCTGGGCCCCTAAAACCCTTGGGCCTGGGACAACTGACCCCTTTGAACCCCCCCGTCTACTGCCCTGACCCCTGGATGTGTTTAAAATGTGCTCTCTTAACTGAATTTTGACTTAACTTACCTCTTTATTTTTTATTTATTTGACAGGACAGTGTACATTAATGAACGTTTCTGTAAATCTGCACCAGATTTAAGCACAAGGCTAATTTTCATCGATATTCCCTGGACAGATGTTATACTGTCACCCTAAAAAAGACATACACCACTACGTAAATTACATAAATTATCTGTCTCAATTACAGTACTGTAATTTTTTTAAAGAATGAGCCAAAGGACCAAACATTTTTCCCCAAAATTGTTCAGTGATTTCTTTCAGCTTTACTAAAGTTAATTAGTGTATCTGAGGAACTTGGCTCATGTTTTAAATGCTGCAGGAGTTGGCGACCTTCACACATAGCTGTAAGAAGTGTCTGACTGTGATTGAGAGGAACCATCAAAGCATTCAGAAGATCATGAACACCAGTAAAACTCTCCACCACATGGACATGGGGCTGCTGCAGAAGAGAGTGGGCGACCTGCAGGCTGCATCACAGGTAAGACAAAGGGTTATGTTTTTCATTTCAAAATCTTTTCATTTACAACTAGAAAAGCACTCAGAGAGCGCAGACCTCCGCCAAGGACTACCCCCATTTTTTTATATAAATTGCGATAAAATCAGTCTTCTGGATCAGATCCGGATCAGCCTTTGGAATATGAAAGAGGATCCCATTGTCCATCCCTGAGTCAAATTTCATGGGGTTTGTTCAATAATTAACCGAGATATTGAGAAACAAAATTTTTGGCCCCATTTACCACAATGTTAACTAAAATTTCAAAGTGATCCAGAATCCAGGATTTCTTCCGGATCACCCCCAAAATGAAATCAGTTCTTCCTTTTCACATTTCCAACAAATCCTGAAAATGTCATCAAAATCGGTCCATAACTTTTTGAGTTATGTCGCTAACAGACAAACAAACAAACAAAACATAACCTCCTTGGCGGAGGTAACAAGAATCTGATGATGAGAGACAACAGTCAAACAAGGTTAGATTACAAATTTATTTGCAGTGTTAATGAAAACTGGACCTAACTATTGATTTGTGCATAACTTTACTTTATGACTAATGACTACACTTTAAATAGCTTTAATAAATCATGAACAAAGACTTAATGAGCTCATAATGAACACAAGAATGCATCAGGTTTAGTAACTACTTAACTGATACATTCACTCTAATTCTTAACCGTAACCTCTTAATTAAGTAGTTACTAAGCCTAAATCTGAATAAACGATTTGTTTATTTTTAGTCTTAGTTTATTAAGGTGTACTTATTATAAAGTGTTACCCATTTGTCTTAAACCTTTGATCACATACAAGCATGTAATAATTGTTTTCTTATATCAAATTGTTTGATTGGATATTTAGACCATGATTAATGAGTCAAATGAGTGGAGAAGACACATGGAGGCAAACAGCAGCCTGATGAAAAGGTTTGATGAATCAAGAATCGAGTTGGAGAAAGTCCTCAAAATGGCTCAGACCTGTTTGACTGAGCGAGGAAACCCAGAGGAGCTGCTCAAAAAACACACTGTAAGAAAATGATTTACAATAGCATTTTATAAGGTTTGTTTATATATATGGATATATGAATGAAATACATTGTTGCTTTGAGTACTATTAAAGTCACTGCTATATAAATGCATAATACATACTCCATGTAAAATATAATTGATTTAAGATAGCATGTATTTAAATGCTCTCTTCTGCAGGAGTTTTTTGGTCAATTGGACCAGCGCGTCTTGAATTCCTTCCTCAAAGCTTGTGATGACTTAACGGACATTTTACCAGAGCAAGAGCAACAGTCCCTCCAAGAAACAGTTAGAAAACTACACAAACATTGGAAGGTAGCAAAAATATAAATAAATGAAACAAGGAATTACAGGAATATATCAACTATCCATTTATTTTTTATTTTTTTCATTTTCCAGGATATCCAGACTGATGCTCCATTTCACCTGCTGCATCTCAAAGTGGAAGGGGAGAGGAGTAAGTTATCCGTGTGTCTTCAGGAGTGTCAGAGTGAAGTGACTCGGGAGAACAGACATCTGGCCAGTATGGGCAGCGAGAGGCTTATCAAGGAGCACAGGGTGAGAGAAACTCTGTAATACTACTACTATTATTACCACAAATTTTACTATTGCTATTAATATTACAATTGTATTTTTGTTCAATTCATATTCTTCTCTGCTGTTTTAACTATGGACTTTTTTTTGGTTGTGAATGATACTACTGCTACTCTTAAATAATTGCATCAAATGTAATTCTATATCTCTGCAGGCTTTTTTCAGAGATAAAGGCCCCCTATCCATCTGTGAGAAGAGGCTACAGTTGATGGAGGAACTGTGTCAGAAACTCCCAGAAGATGACTCGACTCATCAGGTCATGGAGACCGCGAGAAAAGACTTCGCCGAGGTCAGAGAGGAGATCGATAGCACATATCTGAAACTACTGCAGCACCAGGACAAATGGAAGGACTACAATGCAAGGTCTGACAGAGCTGTTTATACAATACTATGTTCAAACAAAACTCAGAAAGCATCTAGTTTTGCTGCATTGCAGTAGAGAGTTTACATTTAAGTCTTTTCATCCACAGTACTTTTTCTGTATAAGACAAAGAAGTCTGACAGGAGGTTTAAGAGCCTTGATGTTATGTTTAGTATTAGACTTAGACAAACCTTATTGATCCACAAGGGAAATTATTTGAACACAGTAGCACACACATGAAAATATATTATAATAGCAAAGAGCAAAAATATAATTGGTAATAATACATTCTAAATGAGTAGCAGAAATAGCAAGAGACTGGTCGAATATGGCATAATTATATAAATGTATATGTACAAGTAAAAATAAAATATAGAAATTGTTATTTTATGTTTTTTAAAATTTTCCAAATGGAAACATCTGCATTTTGTATTGTTGTGTCAAACAGTATTTTCTCTGGTTGGCTCCATCCAATTTATTTATATTCCACATTATAATTCAGTTTGGTGGCATCACATATCTCAGCATATCCTTATAAATATTGTCAATATTATTTTATACAGGTATGCAGAACTGTCTTGCTGGCTTATATCAAAAGAAAGTCAACTGAGGCTTTTGAGAACCAGAGCCAATGACCCCAGGAAGTACAACCAGGTCAAAGCTACCATTATGGTAAGTTGATTAGATTACTATTGATCAGCTGTTATTTATAACCCTTATTGACTGAATTGTACTTTCAGAGCTTGCTTGTTTTTCCTCTCGTAAACAATGTTTTATTTTAGGGATACTTTATCAGTAAAAGGAAAATAAACAGCTTGAATAATCTTGATATAGAGATGTATTTTTCAATTTAGTTCAAAAGCTTAATGTACCCTTTTGAGTTTGCATGTCTATTAAAGAACAATTCACGTGCAGCCCTTCCTCAGGTCTTGTGAGCCCTCGTATGTCAGAGCACATTTTCCACGTCGTATGTTGTTGGTTGTTTCAGGAGCTGAGGAGTGATGCAGAGCTCCAGGAGGGGAACCTGAGCTGGCTCAAGGCACGCATGACTGTGCTCCTAGAGGTCTGCGCTGACAGTGATGGGCAGAGGCAAGCCAGCGCTCTCAGCAAACTCTCCACTGACTTCAAGAACCTCCTGGTCTCACTCATAGAGGTATGTGTAGACAATGTTCTATTGCACTGAATTTATTTTGATATGTAATGTAATATTTAATATATAAATGGACATAGCTAACCTCCATATGTCCATGTAACATTGCCCTTCTCTCTGTCAGGCTCCTCATTTTGGTCTTAAAATGTTTGTATTAACCCACACAGCCATGCTGTGGGTGAAGTCACACACCCTTAGTTTACTTCTTTATACAGTCTATGGTAGCAGTGTTATGTGCAGTGCAGCATTTTAATCATATTTGCGTGTCTTACTGAATATATCACTTTTTTGTATTTGTAGGCTGAGAAGATGATTTTGGCTGTGGGGGACTGTGTTCAGTTCAGGGAGGAAGTGCAGAGCACGCTGGACGATTTGGTTCAGGGGCAAAAAGAGTCTCAGGCCGAGGTCACCAGAATCTTGGACTCACCGACTGTTAGAGAGGCACAACAACTACTGCTGGTTTATCAGGTAATAACAAAGACAGATCCTACTTATGTATCTGTTATAATACTACAAGTTACAACAAGTAGAACTCAATTTTCAATAATCACCTTGTTTGAATTAGCTGGTTTGTTCTGGTTTTAAAATCTTGGTCTACCTTCAGTTATACAAAAATATATTTTATTCTTTCATCCTAGCAACTCCTAAAGCGCTTGAAGCTAAAGAGACGTGACGTGCAGCAACTGATGACCAGAGGGCAACAGCTCCAGGCTGAGGAGGGCGTGGGGGACAGTCTGCAGCAGGACCTGCAGTGTCTTGAAAACACACTCAGCAAAATGGAGCACAACATGGACTCACAGGAGCAGAGCCTGGAGGTGAGGAGCCCACAGGGTCTACTGGGAACACGCTCAGGGGCACTGAGGGTGAACTTATATTATCCCCAGAGTAGAGTAAAATAAGAAAGGTCTGCCATATGTACTGTACATTGTGCACGCACACACACGCACACACGCACGCACACACACACACACACACACACACACACACACACATACACACACACACATCCATTAAAAAAAATAAAATATTGTAAAATTATTATGACAGTGCATATTATGTCTGTCATAAACAGTGCCTTGAGCTAAACATTTTTGATACAACATTATAATGACTGACTCCTCTTATTATTGTCTTTAGGTGACACTGGCAGCGTGGCAAGAATTTGACAGTCAGCAGGAGACAGTGCTTGAGTTTGTCTCAAAAGCTCGGTCTATAATGGAAAGAGATATGAACTTCAGCAGCCCTGAGAGCCTGGCTGTGGAGCTAGACCAGGCCAAAGTAAGTTTTGTTTAAAAACACAAAGGAAGTGAGAGCTTCAGGATATTTTAGTAGAAGTTCAGAAGAGGTGATCCTCAAGGACGAGGCTCAAAAGCTTACATATTGTGAGGATGACCAAGCATGTAATGTGAAAACTTACAGTGTAAAAAGCGGTCAAAAAATATGTTGGGATTAGTATAAAAGTCCTTTAATAATTACATGGGACAAGTCAACGTGTTGTCTTCTTCAGGGCATACGTAACATTACAAGCTTGGTCATCTTCACTATAAGTTCTGTTTATTTCAATGATTTTTCTTACCCTTATTTTATATATTCATAATTAATGACAATGCATTAATTTGATTTTTCCCTTCATTCTAGCCATATCATATACTCAACTAAAGTCATCTTGCATTTGTGTCTTTTCCTTGAAATAGGTGCTGCTAAAACAGTGTGAAGCAGAGGTCCTTCATATGAATACATTATCTAAAAGAGCCACAGAAATTCAGCTTGGTCCCAAGAATAAAAATCTCCTGGCTCAACAATCCCGAACTCTCAGTGAGCAAGTGGACCAAGTCGAGTCTGGGCTCAAGAAAGAGTAAGGACTAGCATAATTTGGTGTAATATTTTTTTACTATATAGGTGTTTTGTTCAAAGAGTGCTTTTGTATTCCAGTGTAAAGACCCTGGAAGACATGAAGCATCAATGGGAGCAGTTCATAGCTGGATTTGAAGGATTTTCTGTGTGGATTTCTGCAAAAGAAAAACAGTTGGAAGTCCACAAAACATCACCTGTACCTCTGGATGAACAAATTAAGACAGTAAAGGTAAACAAAGTCATAATGTCTGAACTTATACAGTGTGTGTGTGTGTGTGTGTGTGTGTGTATTTAGGATGAAGATGGAAGACATAACAGAACTCAGTACATAACTGAGTTACAAGAAGAACAAAACACAGTTGCTATACAGAAAAATGTTTTAGAAATTTAGAATTTTGAAATTCAATTGCCAATAAATTTGTACATGTTTTATACTCAATATTAATTAATATTATATTAATATATTAATATATAATATTGAAATATATTATTAGATGTCTAATGTTTCTCATAATGCATGCAGCATTTTAGCTGTAATAATTTGACTTTCTTTTCCAGGCTGTGAGTGTGGAGGTACAGGATCGTGCTGAGGTCCTGTCTCTGCTGGAGACACAGTCCCAGGCTCTGGCCCAGTTCGTGTCTTCGGGGGAAGCCGCCCGGGTCAAAGCTCGACTCACTCAGGTCCGACGATACTGGGAGGAGCTGAAAGACAGTGTGCAGCAGTTAGACACACAACTGGAGGAGAGTTCTTCTCATAAGCAGAAATTCAAAGCTGGACTCGAGGAAGTAAGACATTTTAGATTTAATTTAGGCCAACAATATAAAAAATAGACTGTAAATGTTTTAGCAAAATGCATAGATGAACTTATCTGTTGACTTGTCCTAGGTCCAAGCGTCGATTGCTGAACTTCATACAAAATTGGAAGACCCCATTAAATCCTGCACTTCTTCATCAGACACCTATCACACTCTTCAAAATCATATGGCAAGTTTTAGCCTTTCATCTAAATACTGTGTAGTTTTTCACCAATGATGGAAATTATTTTGTTTTTGTCACCCTATTTGCTTTGAACATTTTACCATATAACTTTAGTTAAATTTTACTGTATGCACTGGAAATATCTTTAAAGGAAAGTTTTTAAAATTGATCCAAGTTGATGTTTTTGTATTCATTATCTTTTTCAGGAAGTGTGTCAGAACTTGGAGAGGCTAAAGGGCTCTTTGCTGTCGCTCACGGCTGGAGCTCGAAGACTTAGTGACCGAGAGGAGGTAGAGAGGACTGTAGCAGATCTGAACAGCCAGTATGACCAACATTTACGAGAAGCAAAGGACAAGCAGAGTGCACTGGAGAGTCTGCTTTCTCACTGGCAAAAGTAAGTATCAATACAATAGAGAAGGATCTAAACAAAAAATATTAACAATCTTTCTAAACGTTCATGGTTGATATCTCTCAGGTATGAAAAACAGCGGTCTACCTTTATTTCAAGCTTGGAAAGGTGTGAAGCAATGTCAAAACCAGAAAGTCAGTATCTTTCTGCTGACAAAGCAAAGTTACGCAGTGAGCTACAAGACCTGCAGGTGTAGTACTGACAAAGCTATCACTCATTACAGACACAGAATGCCTTTAGTAACCACTGGTTCTCAACACATGCAGTACAAATATGAATAGTCTTGTTCTTTGCAGGCATTGCAGTCTGAAGTCCACACCCTTGAGCCTACCTATCTGGAGCTCATGTCTTTGGGAACATTACTGTATCCCTCTGCGCCGGAGGAGAGAGTGACCCAGCTAAAAGAAGACCTTGAGACACTGCAAAAGCGATTAAACATTCAAAAAGCAGTCATACCTCAGAGGTAAGTTGGGCCAATTAAGTGTAATAGCCTGATGCTAACCTTTGACATAACATAGTTCACTGTCCCGTTGTTCCATAAAGTTAGGAAGGAGCTGCTCCAACTTATGCAATGTTTTCTGCTTGTCCTCCAGAATACAAGACCTCCACAGCCACCTGTCATTGGTAGAGCAGTTTGACCAGGCATTACTAAAATTCTCACAGTGGAGTGACTCCATGCTCTCAAATCTACACTCCTCATCTCAAATTAACATCAACAGCCTGCAAGCTGCTGCTTCACATGTGAAGGTAACAAGATTGGATACAGGGTTTTATTACAGTAATAATGTTACAGAGACTGGGATATAAGTAAATACATAGACAACATATGGTGTATTTTATTGTCAGATTAGGCTCATCACGGTACCTATGAGGACCCCTCGTGGCCCATAACCCCACTTTGGGAATCACTGGATTTAGCTGTGCAAATAGCTTCAGCCTCACAAAATGTTAATCAGCCAAACACAGGCAGTTGTTGTCATGGTGACTGTACACAGAGCATCAGAGGCCATTGGTCACTGCTTACAAAAAAAGTGAATACAATAGAACAATTGGCTGTGTGTGAAAAGGCTGTTAAATTTACATGAAAACTGATTCCATGCGCTGCTATGTTGTTGACATTTTCCCATTGCTTTTACAGGAGACACAAGCAGCACTGGAGAAACAGTCTGGAGTGAGACAGAGTTTGGACCAACAGGCTGGCAAACTCTGTCAATTCTGTGAGCCTGGTGACTCTGAAGTGCTCCGAAGTCGAGCTGAAAGTTGTCTCCAGCCTTACATGGAGGCTACGCAACTGGCTGACCTCCAACTGGAATGTATAGAGAGACTTGAGGCTTTCCTACAAACCCATAGTGTGGCTGCAGGAGTTTTACATGGGCTCAGACAGACCGTGGAAAGCGCTGGAAGCTGGGACAGAGGACGAGTGGAGGAGCTTCAACAGGAACTGGCTACGATTGTCCCAGATATAAGCCAGCTTGAAACCTTAGCTGTCAATTTGGATAGCAGTCTATGCAAAAGTCATTTACATATCGGTGCTGAAAAGGGGACTCGTAAGTCATGTAGGATGTTGGCGGATGCGCTCAGTTCTGAATTGGACACTGTGAGGAATATGCTTGGGTCAAAACAAAATGAAGCGGAGGCACTTGGGGCATTATGGACTTCTTTTAGACAAAGAAAAGAACAGCTACTCAAAACGGTGGAAGATATTGAAGAGAAAGCTGACCACCAAAGTTTCAAAGAGCCCACACTACATGCTGTACAGCAGAGGTAAAGTAAACAACATCAGTATCACAATTTAAGTTATAAGTGTACTCATAAGTCATACAGAAAACTGACATTAATGAATTTATAGTGGCACTGACACCTCTCAAATATTTTTTTCTGTGTTAGAAGCATGAAAAATAAGCATACATTTGAGAGATTCTGCTGATTGTGATTGAAATGTAATTGTGATGGGTCTGCATATTCTAACAGGAATATCTAGTGACAAGCAATAGTTAATAGCAACAATAGCTCAAATACTGAAAATTGTTAAATTTTCAGTATTAATATTAGAGTTAAGCAAATATGAAAAATTAAAAGATTATATACTGTTGTATATGGAGTCACTTTTATGCATGACTGGTGTTGTAATTTGCTATTTAATTTGTTGATAATATATTTTTTCCATTTATTAGGCTGCGATTCTTTAATCAGCTTGAGGATGAGCTACAGTCTCACCAGCACGAGGAGCAGTGGTTAAGGGACAAGGGAAACCAACTGGCCAAGAGAGATGCAGAGCTCGGCGGTGAGGTTCTCCGCGAAATCAGCCTCCTGGAGACCACGTGGGAGGACACCAAGAGACTCATTACTGAAAGGTAAGACTGAAATTTTAGAATCCAGAAATATTTGTTCACATTATGATTAAAGGTCAAGTATTACACTAAATTGACTCATGAGCTTTAAGCCATGTTATAATGTTATCCAATCAAAAACATACCTGGTCTTGTGTTTTGTTTTATTCACAGATATTTTAGTAATCCTGAATTATTTGTCACATCTCCAAAGATCAAAATGCTCTGTTTCACCTTGTGATGTCATGAAGAGGTTCAAGTTAACGGCTACTTTAGTTCAGTAAAGATGGGTAATTCCATGGTTAAGGTGTATGGAGTTTAAAAGCACACTGGAGCACTTCCTGTATTGCCACATGACATCACAAGGTGGAGCACAGTGTTTTCCTTTTGAGAGAAGAACTTAGCCCAAATAAACAAAACAACATTATAAATAATTATCAGAAAATAGCGGAATATAAGCCCTTTAAAGTATATTTTCCTATTAACTTCATATACTTTTTTCAGACAAGAACAATGCAATGTCCTTGTTGAACTCATGAGGGAATATCAAGCCTTAAAAACTTCTATAAGTGGCATTATTGAAGGAGCAGAGTCTATAATTGACATAAGCTCTGTTTTAAAAGATTATGAAGAAAGCAAGAAATTACTTTCTAAGGTATGGTCACTTAAAGATTATGTTATTTCCACTGGCTAAACTATGTATTGTCATGTAATTCTATGTCATGTTTGACTAATTAATAATTTTTTTAGCACGAGACTGTCAAAATTGATATGGCAAGCAAGCAGTACGATCTAGACCAATTTTCAAACAAAGGAAAGCAGCTTGTGGTTGAACTAAAGAAGATCCCAGACTGTGAATCTCAAATATTGAAGAAAGATGCTGAAACAATTGTTGATCACTGGCTGGATGTAAGTTGGATTTTAAGATGTAAACATGCATCAGTCTTTGCTGTAAGTCTTTAAGCCATTCAAATCTAAACTTTAAATAATGCTTTTGGTCATTTATTAGGTCTCAGAGAAGATAGATGACAACATTGAGCATCTAAATCAGAGTTTGATGGTGTGGGAGGATGTACGCAAAATTAGTGAAGATGTTGAGAACTGGACCAACCATTGTGCAGTTGAACTGAATGAAAGCCTAAGCAACCTCAATGACAGTCAAAAGCTCTCTGCAAGACTCTCCACACTTCAGGTATACTTTATCTTTAATACATTACAAATGTAGTCATAGCATATTTTAGACTATATATATATATATATAATATATTTTTTTTTTAGACTGAGATGACTGAAAAGGAGCAAAAACTTGTAACTTTTCAAAGCAGGATTTCAGAGTTAAAGAAATATATCCAAAGTCAAGAAACTCCCGCAAGGCTACAGGTAAGATACTAAAAATAAATTAAATAAATAACATTATTATTCATCAGCCAGAATGGCTATCCATATTTTGGCAGGTTTTGGAGAATGATCTACGCAAGAAGATGAATACAGTGCAGAAGCTGCATGAGCAAGCCAAAGGAAATCTAATAGACTTCAGTTCACAAAGGAAACAGCTGGAAGACTATCTCGCAAATGTCAGCCTGGCTCAAAAGTATGGAGGACACTTTGGTTTCCTCACCAACAGGATCTGACCCAGAGGACATCTGCAGAGTCAAGGTAATTACACAATCAGGCAAAATATATGAGTGGAGAGAAGTCTGTTTCAATAATTATAAATGTGCACCATTAAGTTTAATGATTAAACTTTAATCAAATAGCAAATAGCTGTAGATAGTAGAGATAAGCAGATGGACATATTTTTCAGCATCATCGGTATATTGCTATAAAACTGCTGTCAAATGTGTAAGAATTGACATGTTGACATGTAACATGTTTTTGTTTTACAGGAGATTCAAAAAGAGCTTCAAAATCAACAGGGAAGTATTGATGCCACCAGAGAAAGCCTGAATACACTGTGTAGAAAATACCCCTCTGAAGAGCTGGCCAGTCTGGGTTCAGCTCTGACTGACCTCATTAAAACATATGAATCTGTGAACCAGCTTTCTGCCCGCACGCTGGTCTCCCTGCAAACCTGTCTCCAGCAACAGTTCAATGGTAAATATATTGAGCCACACACTACAGTTTTCTACCCTTTCCCTAATTAATGCTGGAAGGAGCTGCTAAAATATTTTTCTTTTTTTGTAGATTTGGCTCAGGAGTTTCATCGCTGGCTTTCGGAGCAAAGGGAGATAGTTAAAGAGTGCTCTGACAGATCGGGAGACACTTATATTGTTGATCGAAAACTGCAAAAGATTAAGGTAAACATGGTGTTTTGATTCGTAACTACAACAGGTATTTTATTAGAAACAAAGTAATATGAAAGTGTTTAAATAAGGGAAAGACATAAAAAGGTGGTGAGCACATGTACTACAGTCCCTGACAAAAGTCTTGTCGCTTATTCATTTTGTTGAAACAAAAGCTTATAACCTGACTTTAAATTAATCGATTGGTTTTAGAAATGTCTCATATGAAAGCTAAAACCCTCCCAAATTATGCTCAATATACTAAAATAAATTTGCTTCACTGAAGAAAGAATGATCATTTAATGAACACAGAAAGGTCAGATTTTGGCAAGACAAAAGTTTTGTCGCCTACAGAAAACTGAACAAATAATTTACTTCAAATACAAAAATATGTTGCATAACGTCAGTGAATTAAGTAGTGGTGCTGTGAGATCCAAGGACTGCAACCATGCGGTTCAACAATGATTCATACAATTTGTTGATGAAGTCATCAGGAATAGCAAAGAAAGCGTCTTACATGCCTCCCAGAGTTCATCAAGATTCTTTGGTTTTGCCTTCCATGCTTCCTCTTTCATTCTACCCCAGACATGCTCAATGATGTTCATGTCTGGTGACTGGGCTGGCCAGTCCTGGAGCACCTTGATCTTCTTCGCCTTGAGAAACTTTGATGTAGAGATAGAAGTATGCGTTGGAGCACCATCCTGCTGCAAAATTTGACCCCTTTTATGTTTGGGAATGTAAGAGGAGCTAATACTTCTTGATATTTTAGGCTATTGATATTGCCTTCCACCCTGCAAATGTCTCGCACACCCTCATACTGGATGTAACCCCAGACCATGATTTTTCCGCCACCAAACTTAACTGTTTTCTGGGTGAATCTTGGATCCATGCAGGCTCCAGTAGGTCTCCTGCAATATTTGTGGTGGCTGTGATGTAATTCACCCGAGGATTCATCTGAGAAATCCACCTTCTGCCACTTTTCCAGTGTCCATCCTTTTAGCAGGCTGTGGGCCTTGGCAAATGCCACACGGTTTTTTAATTTAATTATTATTTAATTTGTTTAGTGCTGGTTTCTGTGCACTGATTCGACCATGGAGGCCATTTCGAGACAGAATTCTACAAACTGTTCAGGTTGACACAGAGACTTGAGGTGACCAGGCCTGGTGGAGCTCTGCTGCAGTGGAAAAGGGGCTGGCCTTGGATTTTTGAATCAACAAACGGTCCTCCCGAGCAGTTGTCTTGCGGGGTCTGCTGGACCTGGGCTTGTCAAAAACATCTCCAGTCATTTCAGATCTTTTTCTTATTCTTTGTACTTGACGCTGAGACACATTGAAGGTGTCAGCCACCTCAGCAGTGGATCTGGTCTTCAGCCTCTTGATAATTAACGCTTTGGTCTCAGGGGTGGATCTTAGGCATGTTGTCAGAGGTCAAGTTGCAGTTGATGTGAAGGTCTGTTGTGCTGGGGTTCTTTTTATACACACCCACTAATTGATTGATCAGTAACTGATCACAGGTGAGGCTGTAATCTAGGATTGGGTGCATCATATGACAAGACTTTTGTCTTGCCAAAATCTGACCTTTCTGTGTTCATTAAATGATCAATATGAGACATTTCTAAAACCAATCGATTAATTTAAAGTCAGGTTATAAGCTTTTGTTTCTACAAAATGGATAAGCAACAAGACTTTTGTCAGGGACTGTATTGAACTATTATTGTAATATTGAACTTATTCAAGAAACCATTTTGGTTTCTCCTCCTTAAAAGTTAAAAGATGTTAACAGAACTTCACATGACAATACCCAGTCCATGCACATTGATGTTCCTTGCAGCTTATCCCTAGATATGATTTTTTTCTTTGGAATTAGTTGAATCTATGGATAAATTTTTTGTCTGTCCAATTACAATACTTTTAAATCACAATTCTTAAGCACAGTTAAATTTAGATTATAGATTAGGTTATTCAAACAACTGATTTTTTAAGATAAAGGCAATATTTTGTCTACACTATCCAACTCAAAAAATTGGAACATCTTTCTATTTAAAAAAAATTCTTTCTCTTTCTGCAGGGTGCCATGGAGCGGGTGGAGGAGGGTGAGGTGCGTCTGACTCAAGTTTGTGAAGAGGGAGAGAAGCTGCTCCTCCACCTGCCCAAAGCCAGTGCGGGACAGGTCCAACAGCATCTGTCATCCATACAACAGGACTGGGATGGCTTTGTGGAGCAATGCAGACAGAACCAACAGATCCTGGAAGACAGTGCATCTCTTATGAAGGGGTATGAAAACATGATTTGTAGCTGTACTTTATGTTGGATTTTGTTTGAGTAACATAAATGTTTTCTTTAAGGTTTGAGGGTCGCCTTAAGAAGCTGAAGTGGTGGTTGGAGCACATGGAAAAGAGGATGACCACAGATTTTCTCGAGACCAAGCAGCGAAGTCCTGGAAAAGTTGTGCTTGAACAAGTGGAGGAGTTTCAACAAGAGGTTCTGAAAGAAAGGTATTGTTGAATTCAAGACAAGTCTGTATTTTTTGCATTGTTAAGTTGCATTGTGCATTCCTATCCACTTGCTTTAAGACTGTCAAACAATAACAACTGTATATCTAAAATGAATACACTTTTGTGTATGCATATTGACTACTAATTTATTTGTTCATTCTTAATCCACATATGAATGAATATAGTCAGTAGTCAATAATTGTGCAAACCTAACCAAAACAAGGCTAAACCAGAGCTGAATGTATTCTCACTATAAAATCACTATAATGAATAAATGTGAATCTTTCTGTAGTGCAAATCACAAATTCCTTCTAACTTTTAAAATGATGTAACTTTAAAATATCTATCCATATAGGGACTCTTTTGAGCGTCTGTGTCAGGAGGCCCAGGCGCTAAACGAAGGCGGCAGAGGAGACGGCAGTGAGACTCGAGTGTCCGCTCAACTCCAGTCTCAGCACCAGGCTCTGCTGCGGAGAGGGAGGGATCTGCTCCGTTCCTGTCAGCTCACCCTCCAGGAGCAGCAGGCCTTTGAGGACACTCTGCAGGCCACATGGACCTGGCTCAGCATGATCCAGGAGAGGCTGGGTGCACTCAACAGCACCGTGGGCAACAAGGAGACGCTGGAGAAGAGATTAGGACTTGTACAGGTTAGTGTGGGGAAAAAAGCTGTAATTTCTTAATGTAAATACAATTGACTATTTATGCCTTCTCTCTCCAGATATCTGAATAACTAAGCAATAAAGAATGCAAAAATGTATATGTAATTTGTTTCATTGTCCTGATCTTTTTTTTTTTTTTACTTTACATAATATATAAAATATTTTACTTACTTCTGTCCTACTTGCTGTAGGATATTCTGCTAATGAAGGGTGAAGGTGAGGTCAAACTCAACATGACAGTGGGTAAAGGGGAACAGGTCCTGAAGCACAATCGAATGGAAGGACAGGAGGCCATCTGCTCCCAGCTGCAAAGTCTGAAGGACGCATGGGCCAACATGCTCATGACCTCCATGAGCTGTCACAGGTCTGTACATGTACTGTATGTAATATGTGCCAGAATAGTCATCATCATGCAGTGTTCATGGAAAGGCCAGAACAACCTTTTACTACTCAGAACATCACTGGAACTAAAACATTGTGTCAGAAGTAAAAGTGAATTCTTTAAGAGCAGATGTGAACAAGAATCAAAAGTCTTACTGCCAGCTTTACCTTTATTTGAATTACTTTGTTTATTTGGCCATGAAAGGCAATGAACATGCTCCAGTTCATGATCATACTTGACCTTACATAAATTTTTTTGATTTGATACTTGTACTTGACATACTTATGATATGTCTCCCTATCTTCAACTGTTTTATCCAAAATGTCTTCTTTCATTTCAGTCGTTTGGAGTGGACAGTGACCCAGTGGAGTAGTTTTCAGGACAACCGCAGCCAGCTGCAACAGTGGATGGAGAGTGTGGAGCAGGAGCTGGGCGTGACCCTCCCTCAGCAGCCCGGTCTGAAAGAGAAGTGTGCCCTCCTGGAGCGACTGCGAGCCCTCCAGGCCGATGTGGAAGCCCATGCTGCAGTCCTGTCCCGCCTGACGGAGAAAGCAGTGGAGATGCACGAGAAAACGGCTGACCCCACCTTTGGACCAGAGTCAAGGGCGGAGCTCAGTGCACACTTTGCAGATATTTCAGCAGTGGTTAAGGTAAGATTGATGGAAGAATAAAAAAGCATTTCCTGTAGGTCAAGTTCCAGATCAGCGGTTGGAAATGTCTTTCTCAGCAAATGTAGCAGGGATGTAGCAATGAAGAAAAATACACTATCCCTTATAACACTTTTTTTTTTTTAATCTTTTTTAAATAATTAGGTCTTTTATGTATGTCTTTTTATAGTTTTTTATCTTGGTTTTTGATTGGATGTTACTTATTCACCTGCTGTTTTTGAACTTTGCATTGCAACATTGCAATTTGCCCATTGTGGGACAAATAAAGGTTATCTTACATCTGTATTAAGCAACAGCATTATGTTGTTGTTATTTTTCTCTTCAAAGGGTAAAGTGCAGTCCATGCAGAACATTGTATCAGAACATGAGCAGTACTTGGATGCTGTGAGGGACTTTAACGATTGGTTGATCTCAGCCAAAGAGGAGCTTCAGCGCTGGTCTGACCTGTCTGGAGACTCTCTGTCTATAAAAAGGAAACTCTCAAAAGTTCAGGTGAGTAGTAAGTACTGCATTGAGCTGTTTTTTCAGGAACTAAGCATAAAACATTGATTTGTGGTACACTTTAGTCTAGTCATGGGTTTGATTC
Source organism: Boleophthalmus pectinirostris (assembly GCF_026225935.1). Lineage (NCBI taxonomy): Eukaryota > Metazoa > Chordata > Actinopteri > Gobiiformes > Gobiidae > Boleophthalmus > Boleophthalmus pectinirostris. The sequence goes on along the minus strand of NW_026570971.1, from coordinate 21,962,049 downwards.
TCTCCTACTCTTCACCCTCATTATAACCTGTATATTATAGCTATCTATATTTATTCTATCCTGCTTAATAAAGCTTATGAGGTGAAAAAAAGAATAAACCAGAATGAGGACAAAAGATGCCTTCACACTATTTTGAAAACAGCAATTCACTTCGCTTGTATAATTTCAGGAGCTGCTTGACTCTAAACAACGAGGCAGAGAGAGGCTGAACCGCGTCCAGAGATGTGGCGCTGTGGCGAGGGATCACACCGGCTCTGGAGGATATGAAGCCATGGAACGAGAGGAGGCCGCCCTGCTATCATCATGGGAACAGTGGGAACGGGGTGCACTACAGACAAGGGCTAGCCTGGAGACTACCCTGTCCCAGATCGCCAGCTCAGAGCAGGAGTTCTCTAGCCTCTCTGCGCAGCTAGAGCACGATCTACATGATTTCAGCCGACTGCTACATCAATGGCGTCTTAAGCTAAATCAAGCTGAGGCCAAAACTGATGGAGAGGAGGCTGTTAAAGGATGGGAAATGGCCAAGGCAAGTCCATTTGGCTATAGCATAACTCATCTATTATTAACGACTTATAGTAGTGAATGGTATAATTAGGCAGGACGCATTTTGTTTAATTTGTTTGTATTTTTTTTTCTTAGGACACATTAGAGGAACTAGTCAAGGCTGAGCCCATGTCTGACAGTTTGAAAACTCAGTTGAATGATTTGTGTCGATTCTCCAAAGACATGGGAACGCAGTCTGACAGAGTGTCTGCACTAATAAAGGAATATAACAGGTTAGAAAAAAGTGTTTTATTGTCTATTTTTGCATATAATATGTAGATGTGTTTTGGAATTAATTAAGTTAGCACGTTTAAAGTATAAAAAAATTAAATAAGTGCACCACATACCCTCATTTGGAAAAATCCATTGCTTTCAGGATAATGAAAAATTTGTATGGTCTCCATAGCTGTTAACAATTTATCATTTTACCATCCTTAAAACGTCACCTATAACAGGAAGCTGAAACCCGTCAATAGCTTGCTTTTTTTTTTTTATATCAATGTGTGTGTTTTTATATATATATATATATAAATGTTTCCTATGTTCCAATTAGGAAAGCTCACTAACCAAAGTCCTTCATATTGTACCTGTGTAGTCTCAGCCTGAAGGCTTCCAGGGAGTGTCAGAGCAAAGAGAAGCTGCTGGACCAGGGTTTCCGTTCGACTTTCAGAGAATTTCAGCAGTGGCTCGTCAACACTAAGATCAACACAGCCAAATGCTTTGATGCCCCCCAGAATCTCAGCGAGGCCTCCTCAAGCCTGCAGAAAATACAGGTAATAATAAAAAATGGATTTTGTTTTAAACTGGTCACATTTTCTGGCTACAAACTAGAGGAAGGCAATAAGGCAACAGTTGGATTTTAATAGATTTTGTCCTAACCCTTAAAATAGTTTCACAATTGCTCCTAATGCTTTTCATGTACTGCTTTTAGTTCTGCTTAATGTATTTTATTTATTTGTTGATTGAAACATAATCCTTTTTCTATAACTTCTGAATTTGTATAGCACTTCGAGCAGTAGTGACTATAAATAAACCTTGATCACAGCAACAGGTTAAAAAAAGTGAACATTTTCTGACTTCAGTCTATGTTTCTGTATCTACAGGAGTTTAAATGACAGAGAACAGGGCCAGTCTAAGTTGAATGCTGTGCTTGTGAATGGGGAGCTCGTCTGTAGTGTGGCACCCAAAGACAAAGTGGATGCAGTTCGGGTTAAAATGAACACAGCTCGAGAAGACTGGAAGAGTATAATGTCCAACCTCCACAACAGAGAGACCAATTTACAAGTAAGGCTTTGTCCTCAAACCTTCTCCAAAATGTTATGTTAAAGAATAAAATAAATCAGTATTGTGTATATACAGTTGGTGATCAGGATTAGTATTTTAATTAATAAATTTTTTGGTAATCCTGTACAAAACACTTTTTTTCAGAACTTGGTGTCTCAAATGAAGGATTTTGAAGCCAGTGCGGAACCTCTTCAGGACTGCCTAAATGCCACAGAACTGGCTGTGCAGGAGAGCAGCACCCGACTGCATGACCTTACAGCCAAGAAACTGGAGCTTCACAAACTACAGGTGCCAATCAGTAGATGTGATGGTACTTGTAGTTAGAAACCTTTTCATTTTCAGTCTACATCAAGTTAAGGAATAGGCACTGTACTCTGTCATCCATTTTTGCTTTGCTTAAAACAACAAAACAACAAAAAAGCTAACTGCATCTGATGTCATGCTTTTCTTTGCTTCAGTTACACATTTTAACGCCTTCAACAATTGTTCTTAAATGTTTTTCAACCTCTACTGTCTTGTACATAATGAGTGTTGCATTGTCTGACTCTCTCTCCTGTATCTCTGTGTCTGTGTCTGCTTGCATGCCTCTGTGCTAACCTGCCCCTTCCAGTCTGTGCTTGAGGAGTTGGCTTCTCAGGAGGTGCAGCTCAGCAGGCTCAGGGAAAAGGCCCAGCTACTGTGGGACGAGCACGCAGCCGGAAAGGGCTTTGTGCACCGCGTATCTCAGCTCTCTGCTCAGTACCTCGCTCTAACCAACCTCACCAAGGTACAGTAACAGCTGTCTGTCTGCATGCTACTGTCTGGACTTTCTACAGAGGTGGTAGACTTAACTTGTGTAACCCTGCGCAACTTTGTTAAATTGTGTTGTCTTGTGTTTTCATGACTGTTTACAATGGAATTTTAGTTATAGACAGAAATGTTCTCTGCCTAATTAAACTTGGTGGCTTTATAGTACATGCTCAGGTAATTTTTTATAAGCCTTGTGGAAAAAAAGGATGCCAATTAATAAAATTTCACCATAAAAACAAATCTCTGTAGCTTCTCCACCATTTTAGAGATGATGAGATGTGCTTTTAGTAAACTGGTATTTTCATGATCTTTTGCAGGAGAAGGCCTCTAGAATTGAGCGCATTGTCAATGAGCACCAGCTGTTCTCCCAGGGGCTGAAGGAACTCCAGAACTGGGTGGCAGACACCAGCCACATGCTACAGACCTACTGTGCCCCCACAGTTGATAAAAATGTTCTGGACAGCAGGATGATCAAACTGGAGGTAATCAGAACATTTAAATGGCAGCTTTGGCTATTTAAGTGAGAATGTGAAAGGAATAAATAATTACTCCATGATTCCAGAGACATGCCAAGCCTGTAAAGTGCAATGTCAGTGTGAGATATTATTATTACTCTTATGCAAATAACTGATATATTTTGATGAAGCTTTATGTACATGCTTATTGTTTTGGATTTGGATCATCATGACAGTTTGGTTAGTTTATTTATTTATTTTTTATTTTTTTGTGCACGTACTACATACATAAGAATTGCTTTCTGGGATTATACTGCCACTAATATATTGGTTTATTTATATATTTATTCATTCATTTCAATGTATATCTCTTGTCAGGCTTTGCTAACAGCTCGTCAGGAGAAAGAGATCCAGTTGAAGATGTTGATCACAAGAGGAGAGTCAGTCCAGAGGAACACATCCTCTGACGGTGTACCCGCTGTGCAGAAACAAATACAGGAGCTGAAAGACTCCTGGGATGCCCTATTGTCTGCCTCCATTCAGTGTAAAAGGTCAGTTTAATCAGTTTAAAGCATGGTTTTGTAAGTTATTTTACTGTTTTCCATTGTCTGGGGTCTGGTGTCTCAATGTTGGTTACAGCTGTATATTACTTTTACAATTGTACAGTCAGCTGGAGGGCTCCCTGTCCCAGTGGACCAGTTACCAGGAGGATGTTAGACAGTTTGTGACGTGGATGGAGCGAGTTGATGAGAGTCTAGATCCTGCCGATAAACACTGTCCTGAGATGAGAGATAAGACCGCCAATCTGAGCAAAGCAAAGGTATTCTGTCAATTTATTTTACTTAAATTTTACTTACTTTTTTATATATATTTTTTATAATAATCATTATATATTTGCTTTTCCAGTTGTTATATGAGGAAGTCTTGAGTCACAGTGCTCTTCTTGAGACTATCACTGCAAAAAGCCTCAGTATTTCTGAAAACTATGTGACTCAACTTGAGCTGCAAGATCTACAAGAGCGCTACAACACCATCAAGGACAATGCCATGGTAAATCTCGTCTATATTAGATTAAATGGAAACTCAGAATATTACAAATTAGAAATAACTAATGAATCTGTTGTTTTCTTCATGTAGAAAGCAGTGGGTAAAGCGGAGGAGTTGGTGAAGGCCCATCAGGAGTACCAGCGTGGGCTTCATGCCTTTGAGGAGTGGCTGGAGCAGGAACAGGAGAAGCTTGGGTGCTACATGCAGCTGGAGGGAGATGTGGACATGCTGGAAGACACTCTACAAAAGCTACAGGTCTGAAAACTATTTTGTTGTTTGAATCCTATAACTATTTAATATGTGTTGAAAAAAAAAATCCACAAAATTTGGAATGGATGTAACCACCACATAAAGTAAACAAGAAACAAAGCAAAACAATGATTAACAATTTGGCATGATAAAGTAATGGTTTATTATAATAGTAAAGTAATTGAATGTCTTTAAGGTAAATACAATGTATAATTTCCAATACTTGCATTATTACTTACCAACCTTTGTTTCACTATAGGAACTGCAGCTCCACTGTACTGAAGGCCAAGCGTTGCTGAACACTTTGTTGGTGAGTCGAGAGCAGGTCCTCCCCTGGGGTCTGCCCCAAATCGAGGACCGCGCCCTGGAAACTCTACAGCAGGAGTGGAGGCTGTACCAGGCCCGACTGGCCGAAACGCGCTCGCAGCTCAACAGTGCTCTGGCCAAACTTAGGCAGATGGAGCAGAAGTTCCAGTGTCTGGACAGCTGGCTCAAAGGCATGGAAACCAAAGCTCAGCTGCGGACACACAGACGATCTGACCGTACCACCAAAAACGCACAACTTCAACTCATAAAGGTACACAAATTGTTGTTATCAATGGTTTGACAGTGATGTTATTATGAAAATGTTTTGGACAGAGCTTGCAAACTGTACAGTAGATGCATAGCTTAATATGACAGTCTGTGATGTCTTTCTAGTTGTTTTGTTAATGTGCATCTATTACCTTGTGCAGAGTTGGCAGGAGGAAGTGCTTGTTTACCAGGAGGAGATGGAGGGCCTCAGTGTTTTGGCTCAGCAGGTCCTAGATGAGACACACATCAGCTCCAGGATCAGCTCCAGAGCTACTCAGATCACTGCACGCTATCATGCTCTCCTACTGCACCTACTGGTAAATCTTTATTCATAGACCTCTTTTAATTGTTAATTGTCATATAATTAAATATTTCATTTCATTTTTGGGTCATAGGAAACAATCAAACAACTACAAGAGGAAGTGTCTTGCATTGAAGAAGCACAGAGCATTGTCACAACCTTTTCAGACTGGCTTAGCACAGCTCAGAATAACTTCAGCACTGTGGCAATAAGTGTTGATGTAGTTGACCGTTTTGCCATGGAGAGAAAGATGAAGAAACTTGAGGTATGCACAAACAAAACAGTCCTATATGAATAAATAAAATAATGAATAATGAAAATGAATATGCTAAAAACAAAACAAAAAAAACCCTCCTTGATCTGGACAATAATATATGTATTTTTTTGTTTTCCAGTCTTTTCAGGCAGACATGGAGCAGGGCCACACTTACCTGAAAACAATGAGAGAGAAAACTGAACGTGCCATGGCATTCTTGGAGGAGCCTGAAGCTGAGCAGCTAAAGGAAGAAGTGGACGCTCACCTGGCCCAGCTTGAGAGCCTAATGTTGGCTTTAAGGACTGAACACAGCTCCTTAGAGAAATGCATATCACTGTCCAAAGACTTCATGGATAAATATAAAACACAGGCGCAATGGGCACTGGAGACCAAGAACTTGTTAGCTGCAACTGTGGAACCTAAAGCAGAACTGTACCAGAAGAAAGCCCAGCTGGCAAAATACAAAGTAAGTCTCAAGTATTTGAATACTGATATTTGATTACTAGCTTTAGATATGATTGAAAAAATATATACAGCACATGGTTAACTGGTAATTAAAATGTTGTTTCTCCTGTTTGGGGATTTAATGTATGTGTATTTGATTTTTAATTGTAGACAGTCCAGCAGACAGTACAGTCCCATGAACCAACAGTGAAATCTGTGATAGAGAAAGGAGAGGCTCTGCTTGAGTTGGTTCATGATCCGACAATACGTGACAACATGAAAAAACTGCAAACAGACTATCAGGATCTTTGTCTTGCTTCTAAAGTGTGTACATTTTTAAAGTTTTATTTATGACCATGTAGTTTTTCAGTCATTAATACTAATATAACATTTTTGTGTTTTTTCCTCAATATTCAGACCCATGTTCAAAACCTTGTGGATTGGGTGAAAGAGCACGAGGACTACAACAGTGAGCTGCAGGAAGTGGAGAAATGGCTTCTTCAGATGTCCAGTCGTTTGGTCACCTCAGACTCTATGCAAACCAGCAGTATGGAGATGGCTACACAACAGCTAGCCCGGCACAAGGTAACTTTGGATTTCAGATATTGTAAAGTCCAATCTAACAGGTAAACTACTGTAGATTAAATAACTGAAGAAATTATTCCTTAATCCTATAGTTTAAATTGAAAGTTGTTATTATGGCTGTTTACAACATATTAACTGGACTTGTTATTTTCAGGCAATAATGGAGGAGATTTCAAGTTTTGAGGATCGTCTCAGCAGCTTAAAGCAGAAAGGAGAAGATCTTGTGGCAAGTTGTACGGGTCAAGTTCAAGCCAAAGTCAGTCAACAAATCCAAGCTCACCAGCAGGGGGCGAGAGACAGCTACTCTGCCATTTGTAGCACTGCACAGCGAGTAAGGAGTTACTTAGTAGTTTGTGAACATGTAATACTAGCTAAGATTGTAAGAATGGATTTTCTTTTTGTTTTACAGGTTTACCAAAGTCTGGACCGTGAGCTGCAGAAACACGTGAGCCACCAGGACACTCTGGAGCAGTGTCAAACCTGGCTCTCCACCGTCCAGAAAGAGCTTCAGGTCAATGATCAGGGCCCATCTGGTCTACAGGAGGCACTCAAGCAGGTAACACAAGTGTTAAGTGTACATTTCTGTACCCTTTGCAGTCTTTGCTTATTGGCATTACTCTAAAATAGTGCTATAGAATAATTATAAAGAAAAGAAAAACATGTTGTAATTAGATGGAAAGACACAATGCAATTGAAATCAAAACTTTGAAGACCAGAACTAATCTAAGGCTAAATCAGGACTAAATTTGCAACATTAAATTATTATTTTTAATTCATTTGACTCCTTTTGACTGTAGGACTTACATTTTTTCAACATGTAACATTACCTGTATAGTGTGTATTTGTTCATTATAATAATTGTGATCTCTGTTTTGTGGCAGGTGAAGCATTACAGGGCACTTCAGGAGCAGGCCAGCACTTACCTGGATCTCGTCTGCTCTGTCTGTGATCTGTCTGATGACGCAGTGAGAGTGACAGCTGCAGAGGTCCAGCAAGTCAAGCTAACAGTGAGTTTCCAAATGTCATTAAATGCAGTACTTATGAATATATTAGACAAAACAAAAGAAACAATTGTAACTCAAAAAGTAATCATCATCTGACCTAGAAAAGTAGAATGAAACAAAATGATTTTACAAGTATGATTTTTTTGCCTATGAGGCTTACATGGATTTGTATGGTGTTTCAGATTGAGGAACGTATGTCCAGTGCTCAGGAGTTGTCCGAGGGCTGGAGACAGATCAGAGACCAGAAGCAGGACCTTACGGCTCTGTTCCAGGACCTGGAGCAGCAGTTGCTCAGCCTCTCCAGACGACCTGCAGAACTCGAGATCAAAATCGCACAAAACATGCTCTCACAAGCCAAGGTACAAAATGCATAATACATTTTTGCCGTTTAAACAGTATGTTGCCTTTGTAAATTGTTTAAAACTAAATTTCTTACTTTTTCCTTATTACTTAGTACTTTCAGTAAAAACATGCTGTCTGTATGAATTCTTGACAGGACTGTAGTCAGCTCCTTCAGTCAAAGCAGAGCACTCTGACCCTGATGTCTGAGACTGTGAGTCGGCTAACAGGAGGTCAGGGTTCACAGGAGCACTCGGACCTGGACCGTCTCAGTGACACGTGGCTGGAGCTGTGTCACCAGGCCAACAGACTGCAGAGCCAGAGGGAGGAGGACCTGCGGAGGGCACAAGAGTACCATGACTGTATCAGTGCTGTCGAGGCGCTCTTCGAACAGGTGTCCAGAGAGTGGGACAATCTGGCTAGGTATGTCTGTAACTTTTCTGTTCATGAGTCCATCACCACCTTGTTGAAATGGCTTTACCTAGGATGTTCTACAGTACATGAAACATATCTACTCTAGAATTTATTCCATTACAGGTGTTAGCTGTATTAATTGTAATTGAATTCTTACTGTGAGTGGTCTGACCTGTAATTTGACCTGGTGAGGCAATGTGCTTGTCTCCATGAAAGTAGAAGTTGAATGTCATAGTGTAGAACATTCTATGCAAAGCACAACAAATGTGGAGGAAACAAGGAGGTGTGGGACGCTCATCCAAAACGTACAGTGAATCTTTAAGAAATACCCTAATATACAGAGCAAAATCATTATTCATTATATACTGTTTGATACAGAACTGACGCTGAAAGTTCATCTCAACATCTGGAGGCTCTACGTCAACTTGCATTAACTCTTGAAGAACAGAAGGGGGCTCTGGAGGACTTGAAGGAGCAGAAACAAAAAGTCATTCAGCATCTCAATTTAGATGACAAGGAACTGGTGAAAGAACAAATCAGCCATTTTGAGCAGCGATGGACACAGATGCAAAACCTAATTGAAAAGAAGGTACAGGATTCAATGGTGACCTTAGAGGACATGAGCCAAGTGGAGACCCGTCTGAGAGAGGCTCGTGATTGGGCAGAGGAGCAGCAGCCCGCCCTATCAGAAGCCATGAAGATGAGTCCACCTCCAGAACTGGCCCAGAGCTTTTTATTTGACCATTTAAGTATATGCAGCGAACTGGAGGCCAAGCAACTGTTACTGGACCAAGCTATGACTGATGCTGATCGAGTGATGGCTAGATTAGGTCTAAGTGAACGGCAAAATCTACAGCAGCTCATCTCTGACACCCAAAATGTAGTGGAGTCTTTGAGCGTCAAGGTGGTACAAAGACGAAAACATCTTAGCAAAGCATTCACAGAGAGGACGCAGTTTTTGTTAGCAGTGAATCAGTCAATATCATGGGTCCAGCAGAATGAAAAGAAAGCCCAAGCTGAGGAATACATTGCTTTGTTACCAGAAGATTTGGCTAAGCAAGTCAGAACATGTAGGAATATTCAAAGTAGCCTTAAAGCTTATCAAAGTGAACTTACTTCATTGTGGTCTCAGGGAAGGGACTTGATGAGAGATGCAAGCGAGGAGGAGAAAAATGAAATTCTAACAAAGCTACAAGAATTGCAGAATATTTTTGATCGAACGCTGCACAGATGTGGGCAAAAACTACAAGAGCTGGAGAAAGTTTTAGTGTCACGCAAATATTTCAAGACAGATTTGGAGAAGATTTGTCAGTGGTTAAAACAAGCAGATATCGTCACTTTCCCAGAAATCAATCTAATGGTGGGTGATGCTGAGTTGGAAACACAATTATTTAAATATGAACAAATTATTGAACAGGCAATTGAATATGAAAATCTGTTGCTTATTGTGCAAAGGGCTGGGCAGGAGATATTACCCACTTTGAATGAGGTGGACCATTGTTTCTTGGATGAAAAACTGAATACCTTACCTCAGCAGTATAACAGTATTTTAACATTAGCCAAAGAGAAGCATGAGAAAATCCAACAAGCTATTTTTACTAGAAATGAATATGCCTCCTTCATTGATGTAACACACAAGGCACTTAAAGAACTGGAGGAACAGTATAACCATCTTGGCACGCAGCCCGTTGGTTTACAAACTGAAGAAGTTCTAAATTTGCAAAGTGACTATAAAGCAATGCAGGCAGATCTTAGTAGCTTGGGTTTAGCTGTGAGTGAACTGAACCAGAAAAAGGAGGGCTTCCGAAGCACTGGACAGCCCTGGCGCACAGAAGAGATGACCTTACTTGTTAGTTTGTATAATAGTTTGAAACGCCTAGTTGAACAGAAAGTTGAACATTTGGATGAGACTTTGGAGTCGTTTGAGGATCACAAAGCTATGGCAATGCAAGTTGATTCAGAATTAAGGGCGACGAAAGAGCAGCTAGTCAGGGTAAACTCCGAAACACAATCAGCAGAGGAAAGACTGAAAAATTACCACGCACTTGCAGGTAGTTTGCATAATGCAGATTCTCATTTATCGAGGCTTATGGAACAAATGGACACTCTAGCGCCACGTGTTGACCAAGCCGCCCAAGATGCATCCAAAGAGCAAATTGTTTCGTGGCAGGAAGAGCTGAGATCCTTACAGTCTGCAGTTGGTGAGCTGATAGAGGAGTGTGAGAACAGATTTGTCCAGAGTAAAGATTTTGAAACAGAGATGAAAAGGACACTAGATTGGTTGCAGCAGGTGAGGGATGATTTGAGCACGGCAGTGATTGTGGATGTGAGAGTGGAGAAAGTCCAAGAGGAGATCAGGAAGCAGCAGATCATGCAGGAGGAAGTGCAGTCTCGCCTCAGGATTGTGGCAGCTCTGAGCTCAAGAGAGAAACAGAAATACATCAGTGCTAATGAGCTGGTCCCAGTCCACCTCGATACAAGCCTGGAGGAGATGGCCAAGCTGCAGGCTGATGTTCAGAAAGCACTCAGCTCTAAATTGGTAAGACATTGCATATAAATTTTGTTTAGTATAAACCTAAATTGAAATTTGAGCATAATTTAAACAACTTACAAGATACCTGGAGTCATATTTTGATTGTTTATTTATCCATGCAATGCTTAAAGCTGCATCCATGCAATGCTTAAAGCACGTGTATGAAAAGGCCAGGACTCCCTTAAAGAGGTTTTTAATCTCAGTGTGTTTTTCTTGGTTAATAAAGGTTAAATAAATTTAAAAGATGTTGCATTTCTAAGTGTCACATATGCTATCAAAACACAGTCTAATAATTTCCATGTATTAATTACATTCACTACAAAACATCTGCCAGTGTATTGTTTCTAATAGCCCTGCTGGATATTAACTATTTCTTAATGCTTTTGTTTCCACATGTTAGCAGTAGAGGGCAACAGACACATCATTATTTATTTGTTAAATGTATTTTTGCAGATTACACTGGAGGAAGCCCTGGTGCTATGTCAAAAATACCACTTCCGGATGCAGTCGGCCTGTGAGTGGCTGGAGGATGCTGTGTCTTTCCTCCAACAAGCCAGCCTGGGCGTGGACGTGGAGAACTATGAGGAGTGTCTGAGGCAGCAGGAGGACATCATGGTTACAGAGCAGGAGTTTCTGATACATTTAGATGAACTGCAGGCTCTTCTCCCTCAGCTGCAGACACTGGTGAACCCCACTGCCAAAGAGCAGCTCAGGGTCAGTGTAGAGTCAGCCAAACAGAGAGGAGCAGAGGTCCGGGATCAGCTGCAGTGTCACCAGGATGTCCTCCACAGGTATGATTAAAATTATAAGTTGATTCAAAGTCTGTGAGAATTATGAATGCAACTTTTAAGGATGTTATTGGTATATTATTTGGGAAAGAGCTGCCTTTGCACATTAGACACATTAGACAGGCCTTTTCTCTACCTGTTTTAAATCATGTCTTTAAACGCACGTTCACTTTAGCTTTTTTTTGTTTGATGTGTTGACATTTTACCAGCTTTTTATTTTTTTTGTATGTATGTTGTTTTTATGTTTGTATATTGATATATTTATATTTTAATTCTTATGTTTTGTAGCACTTTGGTCAACCTGTGTTGTTTTTAGACTGCGTTATAAATAAAGTTGTGGTTGCAGTAGTTATTTCAGTCTTCTTTCAAATGCTAATCTTCCTGGATTTGATCTGAATCATAATTTTCAAATAGAAATCAGATGTTTTCATGCTTGCCTGAAACATTTTTTTTTTAATTGTTCAAACTAGAGACTGGTAGTCATACTTTTAAAACAGATACATTTTTATGTGAAGAAATTATGTTACCTTTTAGAACAGTGACCTTGATATAAAAAATGTCCTATTTATCTGTAGCTGTGTTGCCCAGTGGAAGTCGTATCAGGAAGCCCGACAGACTGTCATTGAGCTCATGAATGAAGCTGAGAAGAAGCTTACTGAGTTTTCTACAGCAAAGGCAGCTACCAGCCAAGAAGCAGAGGACAAACTTTGCAGCCATCGGGTAAAAACACCATAACTAGTCTTTAATATTGGGGAATAAAGAGCCACTGTCTTTTGAATAGTATTTTGTTTAATACTTATTGTGTATCTACTTTTTCCTCTAGTCCCTTGTGTCACTGGTGAATGGTTTCCAAGAGAAGCTGAGTGAGTTGGAGGAGCAGGCCTCTCAGCTGGAGTTGGTGGGGAGTGACGCGAGCAAAGCAACCATCAGTCGCTCCATGACGACTGTTTGGCAGAGATGGACTCGGTTACGTAGCGTGGCCCGGGGACAGGAGAGAGTACTGGAGGACACTGCACATGAGTGGTGGACATTTAGAGAGAAGGTAAGTGTGGATAGGCACGCATAGTCCAAGTCTTCTTTTCTCTTCAAATCACTATATGACCTACCAATCTTCCTGGAGACAAATTGGTGACTCTACAAAAATTCAAGTCTTCTTTGGCAATTAAACTTACATTACACAGTGCACCTTTAATTTAGCACATTATCTTTTATCCTTATTTATGTGTTGTCTGAAATATGCTTCATTAAAAAAATATATTTTACAGATGGCGAAGGTGAAAGCAGTGGCTGATGAGCTGCAGAGCCGGGTCCCTGACAGTGCAGTGGAGAAGGCCTCTAAAGCCACACTTCTGTCTCTTCTGGACCAACACGAGCTGCTGAGTCAGGACCTGGAGAGAGAGCTGTCCTCACTGATGCTGCTCAGACAGTACGCTCTGAGTCTGTTACACGACATGGAAGTGCCTTCTCCCACAAGTGAACAGGACGAACTGCCCAGCCTGCGTGAGATCAGAGCTGTGCAAGAACAAATGGAGAGGTACTCAGTTTATGTTGTGAAATCTGGTTAATTTTACTGTCAGGGAGAAGAACGTTTCTTGGGCTACACTGCCACTTGAGCTGCATGAAAGTTCTGCATTGAAATTCCTCACACAATCACAGTCACTCAGGCCATTACACAGATACAAAACTGTATATTTGTGTGTTTTAAAGGTGTAACTTTGGATCCTAACCATCTTGTTTCCATTGAGATGTTACTGATTTGCCTGGAATGTTCTGCAGTATGACATTAAACCTATCTATCTTGCATTTATTCAATTACAGATGTTTTAATTGCAATTGATAAAAATAATAATAAAACAAGCACTCTTATTGTGGGCAGGATCAGATTCTCCTCGAGAAATATTACATAGTGTTTATTATTTATTGAATATTACACACTGTTAAAATGTCAATGATATGATAAATTAACCTTGGAAATTAATTATGGAAATGAATTAACTAGAAAAATAAATGGTTTTATTTATCTTGTCTTTTCCACAGCCTCCTGACACAGTCACGCACCAAGCGAGCTCAAGCTGCTCAGGAGCTCAGAGATAGAGAGGAAGTGGAGAAGGAGCTAAGTGTTGTAAAGACATGGATTCAAGAAACAAGAGAGCTACTGCTAAATCCAACTCCAGATATTGATGCCTTACTGCAGGAACTTGAGGTACACCCCACAAAATATAACAAATGATAATAAGTGTATGCATTTTTGTCATTTGATTTTTAAAAGTGGATATTATGTTTTAGATTGTGCATGGAGATGTGATCAGTTATCGGCAGAATGTGGATAAGTTAGCTGAACAACAGCAGAGCAAGTACCTGGACCTCTACACTATACTCCCCTCTGAGATCTCTATGCAACTTGCTGAAGTCTCCCTGGCATTAGGAGCTATTGAGGACCAGGTATTGTGTCACGTTTGGTTTAATAAATTTACATATTATATATATATTTTTATTACCTAATAATAAACGCTTTTCATGTTTTCACTCTTTAGGTTCTATCTAAAGAGCGAGAAATTCAGAAAACCAGAGAAATCAAAGAAAACTTCAGCTCCAGGATCCATGACATCTCTGAGAAACTCAAAGCAGTTTCAACTAAATTTAAAGAAAAATCTCCAGATGTGGATCATGCCAAAGAGGAAGTAAAGGTTTGTCTGTCATGTTTTTTTTTGTTTTTTTTAAATACTTTGTTAATTTATTTTTTTTATGTGGCTTGGGTCAGTCAAATTACTTGTTCATATCATATTTTCTAACTATATTGCTTTCATACAACATGTACTGGTTGCTTATTTTACCTGAATCTCTCATATTATTGTTCAGAGCTTGATGGAGGACCTGGACTCCTGTGGCCGGACTCTTGCTGAACTGGATTCTGCAGTTCAGGATTTCAGTCGTAGAAACCCATTTTTGGCCAAACAACTCAGTGACGCCATCAGCAAATTATCAGAGATGCACCACCACACATCCAGACTGGCAGACTGTAGGAATAACTGGCTCAAAAAGGTTTATATCTTAAACTTCAGCACCTTATTCAAATCACATTTCTGATAAATGCCTTGCCTATAATTGTTCATCCTCCTTTAGGCTGTGTGCTATATAGACGAATACAATGAAATGCTGGACTTCATTGTGAGGTGGTCTGAGAGAGCCAGGGGTCTAGTAAGAGCCAACATCATCTGGAACTCATCTGTGCATCTTCAGGAGCAAATACGCATGTACCAGGTGAAACCATGAGTCACTAAGTCATAAGTAGGTCATTGAAAGGTACACTATGTAACTTTGTGAATGTGCCGCTTTAGTGTTTTTAGTTTCCTTGGAATGTTCAATTAGTACAGCCTTAAACTTATCTTTGAACATATATATTGTTAGTCTGTCCTTCGTGAGTCCCGAGAGCTTCATGGAGATCTTGAATCAATGGCGGAGAAGGTGGATCTTCTGTCTGAGGTGCTGCAGGTGGAGTCCATGAGTCAGCAGGTGTGTGAGCTTAGCCGACACACAGAAGAGTTGCAACAGAGCATCAAGATACGTCTGCAGAGCCTGGAAGATGCATACAAGGTAACCATGTTCTGCCCATTTACTACAATATTTTGACTAAATCTAACTAGACAGGCTATGAATTAGTATCTAATTATTATATCATAAACCAGGGGTGTCAAACTCATTTTGGTCCGAGGGCCATATCCAACCTACTTTGATCCCAAAGGGGCCAGATCAGAAAACTCATGGCATATATACCCCCAAAAATAACAATAAGTTCAAATATTTGTAAAGAGAAACACAAATCTATTACAGAAATCTCTTTAAATTGATGAACTCTTTCTTTTACAAAATATTATAATATTATGAACAACCTGAAACTTTAAGAAAAATACAATTTCAACACAATGTTTTAACATTAACATGTATGCATTTCATAGAATTTAGTCATGCTTTCTTTTTGCTCCTGAAACTTAATGTTCATTACTGAGAAAACCTGCTCACAAAGGTAGGTAGTAACTCTAAATCTATTATTTCTAGTTGCATGTCTGCAGACACATCAGAGGTTTTGACTGTGAATGGTGTGTGAAAAATTGCAAATTTTGTCTTCAGGTTTTAAAATATAATTAAAATATTTTAATAGAAAATCAGCTGAGGGCCAGACTAAAGGTCTTGGAGGGCCGGATCAGGCCCCCGGGCCGTAAGTTTGACACCCTTGTCATAAACCATGCCATATCAGCATTGCCTGCAAGACTAATTTGCTCTCATTTTATAGAAAAGTGTGTCTAGATCTTGCTGCTGTCAAAAATGTGCCAAAATACAGCAAAGACAGCTTTTGGCACATATTTGTTTGGCATTGGCCTGTTTGTTGTATACTGTATGTAGCTGATGATCTAATGAATGTGTATAATGTTTGTTTTGTCAGAGTATGGAAGCCTTAGAATATGAAGTGAAAGCTCTACATGTTGCTTTGGAGCAAGTTCAAGCCACACTGACCTCACCAGAACTGGCCCGACAGAGCCTCAAAGAACAGCTGGCTCAGAGACAAGTAAGTCCTCAAACTAAAAAAAAAAGAAAACCTAACCACTTTAATTTGTGTACTACTTAACTGCTCTTGGTTTTGCAGCGTCTATTGGCTGATATGGAGGGCTTTAAGCAGCAGGTTCAGGCCGTACAGCTGTGTCAGAGTGCTCTGAGGGTCCCAGAGGAGGTGATGCCCAACCTTGCCATCTGCCGCACTGCTCTGAGGCTGCAGCAAGAGGCCAGCCAACTGCAGCATGTGGCCATACAGCAGTGCAATATCCTCCAGGTACAGTAGGGGGCACTGTGACTTCAACCTGTTACCAGTGTTATATGTAGGATAGCTATAGTCATTTAATGTAGAGAACTACTAATTGTGGTTATATCTAATGTATAAGGTTGTTGAGTCATGCTTTTCAAATTGTTACATTACAGTTCTGACAAATAGTATAGTAAAATCATGTCTTGACACAAATCTACCCACTTGCATAATTGTACCTTTTTGTCTTAAACAGGAGGCGGTTGTGCAGTATGAGCAGTATGAACAGGAGGTGAGAGACCTACAGGGGCTGATAGAAGAAGCACATCGCACCATTCAGGACAGACCCATCCCATCCAGCAACATCCAGGAGCTACAGGCTCAGATCCTACACCACGAAGTAGGTCCTAGGTCTAACTGTTGTCATTGGTGTGATGTTTATAGGTGTACATTCTTAATCTGTTACATTTAATCAATACAATTTTAACTTTTTAGGAACTAGCGCAGCGAATCAAAGGATACCAAGAGCAGATTGCATCCCTTAACTCCAAATGTAAGATGTTGGCGGTAAAGGCCAAACATGCCACCATGTTACTGACTGTGACTGATGTTGAGGGGTTGCCCGAGGAGCTGGACAGTGACAAAAAGACTACACAAACAGTTACGGTAAGAAAACCATAGTCTTTACAGCTGTTTTATACACTAATAATATAATATATAATTCTTTACAGTTATAGTAGCAACTCATGAACAATATATCTTTTAGTGGATTAATATTTGAAACAATATTATGCGTAGAAATTGTAATTTGTCAAGTCATTTAAATTAAAGTAGCTAGCAAATAATATGCTTTGATACTGTATTTATCTATTTTTTTTTCTATCCCTCATTACTAACTATGATTGGAGCTCATTGTACTTTTTTTTTTACCTTAACATGAGTGCACTCTACTTAAAGTGCCTTATCTTCTCAATTCTGAATTTACTTTTGTCTATCTTTTGCATGTGTGTACTGATTTGTGTGGTCTTGGTTGTGGTTTGTCAGATGACTGCTGGCCGCTGTCACACGCTCCTGTCTCCTGTCACTGAGGAGTCTGGAGAGGACGGCACTAACAGTGAGATCTCTTCACCGCCTGTTTGTCGCTCCCCTTCTCCTGTCACCTATTCGGAGCCCACAGTCTCCAAGGTAAATCTGTCTGCCTTTCCTATTATTACTTTCAGTATGTACTTCACTGGTAGTGTTGTTGTTTTTTGCTGTACAACTATAACTGTTTTGCTGAGGATTTATTAACCTGCTGTCCCCTAGAGCAAGCAGACTCATTTCAAGGCTGTCTTAGTGGATTAAATGACTGTATGTCATTCAAAATCAATCTATATTATTTTGCTATCAGATGGGGAGAGGAACACTTATAAGAGCTCCTATTCAAGAGTTATACGACCCAACATTTGACTCCGTGGCCCACCTGGATGACCTGCAGCGATCATGGGAGAGTTTGAAAAATGTGGTACGTTAAAAAAAAAAAAAAAAAACAGTATAGTATTTTTGAGTAATGAATTCAATGATACTTTATTGTTTAGTTTTTCGATCACTGAAAAAAAGCTCACTTTATTTGTAAAACATTTTATAAGCAATTACTTATTTACCACATTTATACTTCCAATATTGTTATAAATATTTTGTATGCACACCCATCTTTACATTATCAGATCAGTGAGAAGCAGAGGTCTCTGTATGAAGCCCTGGAGAAACAGCAGCATTACCAGGGCTCGCTCCAGTCCATCTCTTCCAAAATGGAGACTTTGGAAAACAAACTGAGCGAACCACTAGAGGGAGATATAAGCCCTGACAGCCACATAAGGGACCATCAGGTGAGTTAATAATACAATGAGTTTATTTATTGATGAACTGATAATGTGGATGATTTAAAGCTACCAGCTGTAAGTTTATTTGATATCATGTAGCGGTGAAAAGTGAGAAAACAATAGGGATTGGTCAGCTAGTCTAATTACATATGGTAGCTTTAATAAATGGTTCCTTCTTTCTGATCATATCTCATAAAACATAAATAATTTTCCTTCAGATATTTACAACTTTTGAAAGAATTTTCTCTATTTTAGAGTTTTTGAGATTGATTTTTTATAATGAAGCCATTTTGCACTGCTTTATAAAGTTTATAAAGTTTATTTTTTAAATGCTCATGTGTTTTTTCATACAGTAGTACATTTAAAGTGATACAAGGGGATGTTGTGAACTATTCTATTGTATTGCTTGCAGGACATCATTAGAGAAATCCAAACAGTTCAGGATGAAATCGACAGGCTGCAGTTGAACTTCACTGAGGATCTTGTGTCAGACTCTGTAGACTCGGAGATGGCTGATCAGCTCGCCATGCAGTCGTCTCTGTCTGTGTTGGCCGAGAGGATGGCTACAATACACATGAAGGCATCAGGGAAGCAACAACAGTTGGAGGTGATTATCATATTGTCATATTGTATTTTTCATTTATTTTTGTAAGGTATGTTTATCATTTAGAAGTGGACCAAATATAGTCTACAATATTTTTCAAGCTGCAAAAGATCTGATTATAAAGAAACAACATTTGCAATGTGTAGAGTGTTGCAATATTTCAAAAGAGAGTTTAAAGTTATATTTCTGCTCTTGGTCTTAAATTTACAGTCCATTCACATTTTTCTCACACTTGAAGACATTTACAGTTACACATTTGAATATGTCTGTAAATTTTAATTTGTTATGAATTGCAAAAACACCATTAGAAAAGATCCTGTTATTGCATATATTTTCACAAGGATATTTTGATTTTGAAGATTGTGCAATTCCAATATTTTTAGGGATAATACTCAAATTTGTTACCAAAAAGTGAGTTGGTGATTATGTGCTGCCATATTTAATGATTACTCCCTTTTTTGTCCCAGGAGTGTGTTAGTGACCGTTTGGAGGGCCAGCGGCAGGAGCAGGCCATTCACCAGTATCTGACTGAGGTGGATGACCTGGAACACTGGCTGAACACAGCCCGGACCACCGCTGAGTCTCTGCTGGAGCTTACACCTGCAGAGGAGGAGGAAATGGAGACCCTGCTCACTGACTGTCAGGTAAGAGCTCCCCCTAGAGGCCTGTTAATGAAGTAATATAAATGTGCACGTGTGTGCTACAAATGTGGATGAAGTCCATGTTTGTGAAATTATTTAAGTAAAAGCACTTTTGCTAAATCCATAATGTCTGTTGCTACTGATATAATAATTACTTTGCTGTTATTCCTTTTTTTAACTAGTGCAATGGTGATCACCTATAACTATCTAGTCCTTGTACTACTACTACTACTACTATTACTTTTCATTAATAATATGGGCAAATACCATTATTCTCACAATATAAACAATAAATTGTCCTTTTACATTTTGCTGCTGTTTTGTGTTTTTACCTCCATCAAAATTATTTTTTATGCCAGAAATATTCTTTGTATTGTTCTTGTCACATAAGGAACAGAAATCTTGCTGTGGATAAACAAGAGCATTAGGGCAGTAAGAAGTTAAATTCAGATGGCTGGGCTTCTAACGGTCTGAAGCACCGTTGTTAAGAAGATTATGCAAATGTATTGGTGTGCGGGAGGCGTGTTAGCACAGACCTGCAGCTCAGGGGTGGAGGCTTCACGAAGATTAACTGATAGTGCTGCTTGGATTGGTGTGTGAACCAAAGCTGCTTGAATATCCAAGTAGGGGAATCCTAGAGAGGCGTAGTTAGCTTCTCTAGTGGACTAGCAAGCTATAGATGGCCGGTTGTTGCTATGGAGTAATGATTTCATTAAGATGGATAGCAATGGAAGTTGTTTGATTAGAAATGGCTGAGTGATTAGTATAGGATTAGTGGTGATATGCCGCACAGAAGGAGACACTGCAGAGGTGGACCAAAGATGAAGACTAAAAGCCATCTTTGCCTGTCCACGGGACAGGGAGAGCTCCTGTCATAAAGGCTGTGGTCCTATACTGGCCCTTGTTTGGGGTTCCTGTAGAACAGCCATGTTTGAGCTGGCATCTCTGCTCCTGCTCCTCCAGAACATGCTACTGGAGATCGAGGAGAAGGTGCAGGCGTTGTCTGAGCTGACCATGCACAGCGACAGTCTGCTGTTGGAGGGGCGCGCCGAGACCAGAGAGGAGGCTGAGAGACTAACCCGAAAATTGAGCACAGTGAAGGGCGGACTGCTGGAGCTGCAGAAGATGCTACAGGACAAGCAGACTAACATTCAGGTGAGTACACTGTGAGGATAACTCTCAATCTAAACATCAGAGCTACATTCAGTCTGTGGCTATGTCAAGTCACTGTTTCAAGTGTCATCTTTTGTTGGCCCAGGGCTCTCTGCAGGAGCAGGAAGACAGTGAGTCAGACTCAAGTCTCTCTCAAAGCCCCAGTGTGCAGGACTGGCTGGCCCAGGCTCGGACCACTCGCTCACAGCAACACCAGGACACACTGCAGAGGCAGAAGGTAGTGAGCAGCTAATCATACTGAATAATCTTAAACAGTTTATTGTTCACTAATTCTATGCATTTTGATAAAAGGAACTTGAAGAGCAGTTGGCAGAACAGAAGAAACTGCTCCAGTCTGTGGCCAGTCGGGGAGAAGAGATCCTCATTCAACAGGCCTCTCCCAGTAGTGCTGTGTAGGTTACTATACTATACTAACTACCTATATAATATATATATTCATACTATATAAGATGGTTAAACATTTGACCCATATTTTTTATTCAGGTTGGCAGAACCTTTTTCACCAGAAGTTTTGGTTGAGAAAGAAGCCCAGATTGCCCGTGATCAGATGAGGCAGAGATGGGAAAGTCTGAAACTGGAGCTAAAAACTAAACTACAGCTTTTGCAGAAATCACTGGAGCAGGACCAGAAACAACCGGTAAAGACCTATACAAATACATGACATATTTTAATGTTGCAGCAATTAAATAAGTACATCCTGCACACAGTTACAGTTATGAATGTTAAACAATGACCAGTAGGTAATATTTCTTAATATCTTCTAGCTCTATGCTCGAGCTCGGGTGACGACATCTGGCCCATTGTTTAAAGGACAAACTCAAACCGACAAATCGTCTTTAAAAACTCTCTATGACAGTTTCAGACAAACAATAGAAGATATGACAGACCAGGTAAATTTCTACTCTTGTATTTTATCATTGTAACTTATTTTGTATTATACTAGAAGTAAATTTTTACTTTGTTTTTAGCCTGGTGCTGGAGAGGTACAGGTAGCACAGATGGAGCAGCAGCTTTACACAGCCGTGGCCTCCACCTCCTCGTGGCTCGATGGTGTGGAGAACAACGTCTTCTCTGGTTCAGTGCTCATGGCCGAAAATGCAGAAAAACAGCTTGAGAAACAAGAGGTATTGTAATGTGCCAAGTGCCTTGTGTCTGTAGCTGCACAAATATAATGATCATATACTTCAGATTTCCTGAATTTTACTATTTAAACATACATTTTTCATAGTTTTATGTTCATGTTTTATGATAGGAATATATAAATGCAAAGAAATCTACATATGATCTTACTCACACGAACCTGCTTATACTTATGCAGTGAATGTGATTTCTTTGCAAGGAGGGTAGCAAAATGGGGAAAATCCTTATTTGTATGTTTTTTGTTATTTTTTTGGTTTTTGTTTTTTTGTTTTTTTTTGCTGGAAAATGGTAAGTGTACAATATCTAATGTAATATTTGTTATATTATGCTAACCTTTCATCCACAGACCCTGGAGAGTGATGTGATGCATGTGACTGAGGATGTGAAGCTCAGTAGGTCATTGTTAGTGGGGTCTTCTAGTCTGAGGCAGGAGGACCGGGTTCTGCTAGAGGACAACCTGGACTGTCTCAAAGAGAGGCTCGGGACTCTGGGTTCTGCTTTGGGCCATCGCTGTGACCACATGAGAACCAGGGCACAGGAACTTACTGCCTTCCAGGTATGACAGCATCATAATAACATGATTATAGGATAGAAAAATAAAAAAGACTGGTTAAATGCACACCTTGATTCAGTATTATTACATAGAAAATACTAACTGTTTTCATTTACAATCTTCATACTAGTGTTATTTTATGTATTACTTACTTTACTAAAAGGATCGATGTGTATTCATAAACATTTTTATAACTGTGTCAGAATTAGTCTATGCTTCACCTGCTGCCCCTGGGTTGGGTTAGGTTTGGTGAATCATATTACAGTGCAATCAAGTATAGTGACACATTTGTGTTTATCATATATGATCTTATGCATTCATTTCATAAAATGCTTTTTGGTTGAAATATAATTGACCCAGATTGACATAATACAATTTTATTTAATTTTACATTTGTGTGTTTTTGTTCAAATGTAGACTGAGTTGCAGCTTTTCCACACTGCTTTTATTGAGACCAAGTGCCAGATTCTACAAGCCTTAGCTGGAGCCATGGATAAGCCAGCCTCCAAACAACTTGAGGTAAAGAAATAATCTAAACTTGAATCAAACATGTTTTTGATAAATGTGACTGACTTTGGTGTTTCAGGTTATTGCCAATGCAGAGGAGAACCTGAGAAATTTTGAACAGAAGATCACAGAGCTCAAAACCAGAGGAGCATCATTACAGGCCGATCAACTATCCATCAACAAACTACTAAAACTACAGGTAATGAAATGAAATAATGAGATAATAATTACTACATGCTAAGGAAAGCTGATTTAGGTGATGATTGATCTTTTGAAAAATTTGTTATTAAGATTTTGCCTTTTTAGTTAAAAAACATAGTATTTCCAAATGACTTAACTTTAGTTTGATTTGAAGTGTAAAAAAAAATAGCTTGACATGTGATCTTATAGCTTACTTATACTATATGTTCATATTCTTTGCGTGTTCAGGACTCATATGAGGAGTTGCTGATGACAGTCGGTTGTCGGAGGAGCGGTCTGAATCAGAACATGGCACTGAAGGAGCAGTTTGATCGAGCTCTGCAGGACCTGGCCGACCTGGTGGACACCGCCAAAGACAAGATGGCCGCTGACCACAGGATCATCGCCAGCTCTGTGGATGAAGTACAGAGTCATCTGGACAAGCATAAGGTTTTATGAACTTTAAATACTAAACCATTGAACCATTTTATAATCTACTATTTGTGTGTTCATTGTTCATATTTTGTAATGTATTTTTTTTTCTTCAGTGCATATATCATTTCATAGCTAATATTCAAAGATATTTATTTTTTTGTAACTTAATAAATGTTTGATATATTGCTGATAATGCATTTTTACTTTCTAGGAATATATTAGTAGTTTTAATTAAGTCCATATTTATAATAATTGTGTGTTATTCTTACAGGAGTTTTTCCAGGGTTTGGAGACACATATGATTTTAACAGAAACATACTTTAGAAAGATCAGTTCTCTCATGCTACCCAAAGAAAGTCAGGCTTTAGAGGAGACTATGGCCCAGGCTCAAGAAATCCTCAAGAAAGCACACAGTAAAGGGGTGGAACTGGAGTGTATACACGACGTAAGACCAAATGTTTAATGTAATTTTACTTCAAGATCTCTTTCTCTTGTTTATGATCAATTAATTTTATAATCCATTTTTTTTCTAGACCTGGTGTCGTTTGGCTCATGATTACCAGTATTTGAGTCGACATCTGGAAGCTGTTGAGGAAAACATGCCCACGGTTGGACTGGTCGAGGAGACTGAGGAGAAGCTGATAGAGAGGATCTCACTGTATCAGGTACACCAAGAGTTTTTCCAATAAGTTGACCTGTCTCAGCAATTACTATATTGACTGAATGTTATGTTATTAGTTCAATGACATAAAATATTTGATTGAAATGTTATATTTTTTTGTAGTAATATATTACACTTTGTTATTGTAATTGTAATAATTTGTTATTGTAAATCATGTTATGCCACAGTCCCATTTATATTCCGAATCAAGTTAAAAAATAGTTGCTAACTGTGTGTGTATATTGTCTTCAATGGCCCTTTGGTTTCTCAAGGGTTTAAAGGGCAGACTGACAGAGCACCAACACAGACTGCACCAGATTTTGGATGAGGGGAAACACCTGCTACAGTCCGTGTGCTGTCCTGGGCTGGAGAATCAGCTGGCTGTGTTAGGAGAGCACTGGATCAACAACTCCACCAAAGTCAACAAGGAGCTGCAGCGATTGGAGGCCACGCTCAAACACTGGAGCAGGTCAGAGACATGTCACAAAATCCAGTGTTTTACCTATGACTAACTGTGCTATTTGGTCCTTGTGATATGTTTTTATAAATGATATTGTGCTGCTTGATAGAGTGAAATAGTCATACTATTTTTTAAGACACCATTGAGACATCGTTTTATGTATGTATTACTGTTGAACACCTCTCCACAGATCTGAACTGTAATTTAGCCTAATTGCGTCATCTAAATGTGTGCGTGAAGATAGATATGTCTAATGCCACACTGTGCAACATTTTCGGCAACTCAGTAACATCTCCATGGTGACAAGCAGATGGCGGACCCTATGTGAAAAGTCACATAATACACCTTTAAGTAAACTGTATTTATTGTAGATACCAGCGGGAGTGTGCGGAGCTGAGTGAATGGCTACAGTCGGCTCTAGAGAGGTTGGAGTTTTGGAACACTCAGGCTGTGTTAGTGCCTCAGGAGCTGGAGACCGTCAGGGACCATCTCACGGCATTTCTGGTAAATTTACTTTTGATTTATTTGATAACTGCAGAGCCTGAACTAAGGATGAAATATCAAAGCATGAAATTGATCACAACTTTTTTTAGAATAAGATTCCCATTCACAACTTATACGCAACATTTAAGTGCTGTTTATTTATAGTCTTTTCTTTCATGTGTGGACATTAGCCAGAAATTGTTAATTTGGTCTAAAGTAGAGTCTCAAAAACCTGATTTTTGTCACATCTTATTCACAAATTATATTATTAAGCTATCATCTTCTTTAATGTTATGGATTGTATCAATTGTATTGTAGGAGTTTTCCAAAGAGGTAGAGGGAAAGTCGAGTCTGAAGTCCTCAGTGGTGTCAGAGGGAAACCAGCTGCTGAGACTGAAGAAGGTGGACACAGTGGTTCTGAGGTCTGAGTTGGGCCGCATAGACACACAATGGACTGAACTGCTCACACGGATCCCAGTGGTCCAAGAGAAACTGCATCAGGTAAATCTGAGCATTTGTTATTCTTATTTCTGGGTTTTGACAGGGTTCTGTAAGTCACTGCCTTAAATGTCTGTCTGAAAGGAGAAGTTAATTGAAACTAACACACTCTGTAACTCTTAGTTTACAGTAAGTAGTTATTAGTCATCTCCATTGAACTACCCTAAACTGTCAAATTTGGCAAACGTATTATTTGTTTGGGTCTGGGAATGAAGTTATAAATGGGTGACAAGTTGTTCCTTAGACCTTAGTTGTTCCTTAATTCAATGTCTGTTCAAAGAAGGATTTCTTCCCTGACATATACTAGTATAGCCTCTTTGGCACACAAATATGTAGTATGAATAACAGTATACATACATTATACTTTTTCTGAGTTTGCACAGATTCCACATCTCATTATTTATTTCAGATTCAGATGGAGAAACTTGCCTCGCGCCATGCCATCTCTGAACTCTTCAACTGGATATCTCTAATGGAGAGTGTCATTGAAGAAGATGAGGAAAATCTCAAGAGTGCAGTTGGTTCAAATGTGATTCAGGACTACCTGCAGAAATACAAGGTGAGTGTTTTGAGTGTTGTTCATTATGAGTAAATGTGATGGTCAATGAGGAGTAGTTCAGGTACCCATTAGTCCCTTCCATAATGTCCTTGAGCAATACATCCCACCCATCTTTAGTGTTTGTTTAATTCATGGTCAACAGCTTAAAAGTTAGTAACTATAACTTGAAGTATTAAGTTATGTGTTTGTGAATATAGTTTAATTAATTTCATTCATTTTTTTTTTTTCCATCCAGGGTTTCCGAGTTGATTTAACTTGTAAGCAGCTGACGGTAGACTTTGTGAACCAGTCTGTGCTGCAGCTGAGTGGGCAGGAGGTGGAGGTCAAACGCAGTGATAAGACAGATTTCGCTGAAAGACTTGGAGCCATGAACAGACGCTGGCAAATCCTACAGGGACGCATCAACGAAAGGGTATGAAGAAGGATACAAAAAAACTATAAGCCCTAAATGAATTAAAAGGATAAAACACTGACTAAATGTTAATTATCTGACCTACCAATAGATTCAGTTCTTGGAGGGCCTGCTGGTCATGTGGCTGGAGTATGAGAGCAGTATTCAAGCTCTGAAGTCCTGGATGTCAGCACAAGAAGAAAGACTGAAGAGGAAACACAGGATAGAAGACCTCACATCTGTACAAAATGCACTTAAAGACTGCCAGGTAAAATTATGATGCAATATTGGGAGTATTTTTACATATTTGAGTAAAAATTTGCCAGCTTGTTAAAAAGATCTATCTAAGAAGTACTCGATTGATATGATGCTGTGTAAATGTTGGTTCCTTAATTTCCTGCCTTCTCACATATCAGTCACACATGTATTTTCAGGAAATGGAGGATATGGTAAAGGAGAAGGAAAAAGAGTTGGAGCGAGTTGAGGAACAGGGCTGTGCTTTGGTCCAGAATAAAACAGATGAGGCCTGTGCTATCGTCATGGAGACACTGCAAGGTGTCAATCACACCTGGTCCAATCTCGACCACCTGGTAGGATCACAACTTTATATGATTACCAGTGGGTTTAGATATTACCAGTAATACTAATTTGTTAATTTGTTTGTTGTAGATTGGGCAGCTGAAAATCAGCCTGAAGTCGGTGCTGGATCAGTGGACCTTATATAAAAAAGCATCAGAGGAGATCAATGGTTACCTGATGGAGGGAAGGTACTCTGTGTCACGGTTTCGCCTCCTCACTGGGTCATTGGAGGCTGTTCAGCTGCAGGTGCAAAGTCTACAGGTGAGTACATTATTAAATATGAAATTAACACCTTATAATGCATTATTTTATGAATACCTTTAGTTAATCTTAATGTGTGAAATACTAAATGGTCTATGTCTTTTCACAAGGACTTGCAAGAAGATCTGGATAAGCAGGAGAGCAGTTTGAGGAAGTTTGGTGCTGTCACCCACCAACTGCTGAAGGAGTGTCACCCTTCTGTGTCAGACACCCTCAATAATGCCCTCAAAGACGTTAATGCAAGGTTAAAACCTGATAACATAATTTTAGTCTTTATAAACAATAGTGAATTGGTGAACATGTGCAATGAAAATTGATATCATTATAGCATACCCTATAGATTCATTATATCAGTGCAGTATTGCTGTAGTAACTATTTTAATGTTTATACTCAGATGGACTGGGTTACTGGAGGAGATTGCAGAGCGTCTTAAATTGAGCAAAGCCCTTCTTCAGCTGTGGCAGCGTTACAAAGAACTGTACGACCAGAGCTACAGCAGTGTCCAATTTCAGGAGGAAAAATCAGACCAGCTCCTCAAGACCGCTAGCAGCAAAGACATCGCTGATGAAGACGTGTCCAACTGGATCCACCAATGCACTGTGAGTAAACTTTATTGAATATGTGTTAAATTACTATTTGTAGTGTTATTGTATTATTATTAATATTGTATTTTTGGGGGGATTAGGAGGTGCTGCGGTCTCAAGCTCCAGTCCAGGCCTCTCTACAGGTCCTTCATGAACTCGGAGAACAGCTAAAACAACAGGTGGACATATCAGCAGCATCAGCCATTCAGTCAGATCACCTTTCTCTGTGCCAAAGAGTGAATGCTGTGGAGCAGGCTCTCAACCGCCAGCTCACTACAATGCAGGTATGTTTTGGCATGCACATAAAGAGTTATTTTTAATAGATAAATTGTAAGCTATTTGAATATCTGAATGAAAGAAAATTAAGGGCAATTGAAAAAGTCAGTATTTCCACAATAATTATTCAATATTATTATGATATGTATTATGTGTTATATTATGTTTTTGAGCTAGTTCTCTACTATTTTGTGCACTAGACGGGAGTCCATGATTACGAGAGGTTCACTGATCAGTTGGACTCACTCGGAAACTGGATCACTGAGGCTGAGGAGGTCCTGAAGATCCAAGACCCAAACGGCTCCACAGATCTAACTGCTATCCAGAGCCGCATGGATGAGCTTAAGGTAGCCACAGTCCAACATAAATCATTGATATCTATATTGTTTTGTGTTCAAACTTTACTTCTCTATTTTGCAGAAACTGATGCTTAAGTTTAGCTGTATGGCCCCTGAATTGGAGCGACTGAATGAACTTGGGTACAAACTTCCTCTCAACGATTCAGAAATCAAACGCATGCAAAACCTCAACCGGAGCTGGACAACTGCCTCTGCCCAGACTACAGAGAGATTTAGGTAATAGTTTTATTTTATTTTAAACTGGATGAACAAATTACCTCAGTGATATGTTAGATTTAATGCATTACCTTTAGAAATCAATTGATAAATTATTCAACTAACTGATTTGTTGAGCATCTGCACAGTACTTTATGAATAAATGGTTTCTATAACCTAAAAATGTCTTTGCCATTCAATTAACCTTTATTATATTTCTTTGCAGCAAACTTCAGTCCTTCCTGTTACAACAGCAGACCTTCCTGGAGAAGTGTGAAACTTGGATGGAGTTTTTGGTCCAAACAGAAGAAAATCTCGCTGTAGAAATTTCAGGAAACTTTCAAAGCCTGATGGAGCAACAAAAGGCCCACGAGGTTAGCGCTCCCTCCTGATGTAGACAAGAAATATATTAATGTTACTTTGGTAATGCAACCACTTACCTATCTATGGTATTTATCAATGCATTTTTTTGTTTATTTGTAGTTATTCCAAGCTGAGATGTTTAGCCGCCAGCAGATTCTTCACTCAATTATTAATGATGGACAGAGGATGTTGGAACAAGGCCAAGTAGATGACAGGTTTGAATGATAGTCTTATAATTATGGGAATATTGAAAGCACTTAAAATAAACCATTATATTTGAACTACACAGAGATGAGTTCAACATGAAGCTGACCTTGCTGAGTAACCAGTGGCAGGGAGTGGTGCGTCGGGCGCAGCAGAGGAGGGGGATCATCGATGGTCTAATCCGACAGTG
This sequence comes from Boleophthalmus pectinirostris, assembly GCF_026225935.1. Taxonomy (NCBI): domain Eukaryota; kingdom Metazoa; phylum Chordata; class Actinopteri; order Gobiiformes; family Gobiidae; genus Boleophthalmus; species Boleophthalmus pectinirostris. The sequence goes on along the minus strand of NW_026570971.1, from coordinate 21,932,491 downwards.
GCAGCGCTACAGGGAAATGGTGGAGAAGTTACGGAAGTGGCTCCTGGAAGTGTCCCGCCCCACAGAGGTGCTTCAGTCTGGGGCTACTATTCCACTGCAACAAGCACGATCCATGCTAGATGCTGTACAGGTAAAATATAATGTGGGGCAGTGACTAGATAATAGCTTAAAATTACTTAGCACTAATAAACCATAACAAATCCTTAGTATTTTCCAGATTTGTTTAATAATTTAGTTTGAATTTATTTAGTCATGTTAAATTAATGTAAATACATATTCTTTTATATTTCAGTTGAAGGAGAAGGTGCTCCAGCGGCAGCAGGGCAGTTACATCCTGACAGTGGAAGCAGGTCGACAGCTGCTGCTCTCCGCTGACGGTCGAGCAGAGGGGGCGCTACAGGCCGAGCTCACAGAAATACAGGAGAGATGGAAACAAGCTACAGTGTGTCTGGAGGAGCAGAGGAAAGAGCTGGCCATACTGCTCAAGGTCTGTAATTCTGAATTTTATTATAAGTATATTACACATAATGGCACAATAATAGCATGACTATAGTTTGTTATAAAAAGGGATAAAGGACATTTTTTCTGCTCTGTTTCAGTTTTACTTATACATATTTTTACTACTACTACTAAAACACATTTCCTGACCATCTGCATTTTTCCTTCTGTGTTATAAGGATTAATCATATTACAATTAAATACATAAAAGTACTGATAAAAGATTTCACTTTTAGTTACCAAGCTATTGCTCTGCTGTTTAACAAAGGTTTATAATGTAGGACTAAAATTTTTGGTTATTAGCGATTTGTAATTAATAGTGTTTGTACAAGCTTTTAGTGAACACTTAAATTGTGGCATATACAGGACTGGGAGAGATGTGAGAAAGGTATTTGTTCCTCTTTGGAGAAACTGAGAGCTTTCAAACGTCAGCTTTCACTGCCCCTTCCTGATCATCATGAAGATCTACAGGCTGAACAAATGCGCTGCAAAGTAAGGGTTCAGTTATTTAAGAGTTGAGAGCATTTTGATCTTCCAAAACTTTAGTAGCAGTTGTTTAGATTGTTGACTGTATTATTTTATTGTCAATTTTTATGAAGGATTTGGAGAACACCTTTGATGGCTGGACTGGAGATTTAGCTCACTTGGCTGTCCTGAGAGAGTCTCTGTCCTGTTACATCAGCTCAGAGGATCTTTCTGTTCTTCAGGAGAGGATTGAGCTGCTGCATCGACAATGGGATGAAATGTGTCACCAGGTAAAGCTATAAAAAATAGTTATAAAATGTGCTATGTTTCAAATTCAGATTATCACTGAAAACACACTGTGAATATTTATTATTAAAAACTCAAGTTTAAAACTCAATAAAGACAAAATAATGACTGTAAAATGTTGTAGAATGGCCTGAAAATGGTGCTGTTTTATAAAGAATACCATGTTCAGTCTGCCTAATTTTATGCCAATGAATTTCTCTGCAATACTGCTAAACAAATGTAACTTTTTTAAAAACAAACTAACTAAAATAAATATCTAGTTCGATCAGTATTCAACTTAATTTTACTTTACTTTACTTAACTACTGTTCTTCAATAGGAACTGTCAGTATTGTATAGTGGATGACTTGAAACCCACAGTACATCCTGTGTGCTGCAAGCTCTCTGCACACAGGAAACTGACTAGATGCAAATGCACTTCTTACATTTACACTATGGATGTAATGCTCTGCACAGACATGCATTTAGTTGTAATGTTATTTTGTTCTTCAGCTGTCTCTGCGCAGACAACAGGTGTGCGAAAAGCTGAATGAATGGACCGTGTTCAATGAGAAATACAAGGAGCTGTGTGAGTGGCTTACCAACATGGAGAGCAAAGTGTCCCAGAACGGAGACATCAGCATCGAGGAAATGATCGATAAACTACGAAAGGTAAGCTTCAATTTTGTTATAGTTTTGTACTGCATATAATAATTTCCTTTGTGGTTCAATAAAATTTGTCTAAGTCTAATGTCCCATCAAGAATAATACTATAACCACTGACAACTGAAGTGCATTAGACATTTTTAATTGCTGGACCTGTCAAGCATATATAAAAAGTGAAAATTTTGATTAGTTTGAAGCATGTTGGTGTGAAGACATGCTTTTCTATGTGACCAATAATCTGGGCCCATAATAGTAAATGTATAGTCATTGTTGTGTTGTATTGTAAGTTAGTGTGTTACAGTGGTATGGCGAGTCGTTTGTTGTGTTTTCACTTAGCATATTTAATAACTTCATTATTACATATAGGACTATCAAGAGGAAATAACATTGGTTGAACAGAACAAATCACACCTGCATGAACTAGGAGAGCGTTTGTCCCGAGCCAGTCACCAAAGCAAAGCTGCAGAAATCCAACAGAAACTGGGCAAAGTTAGTGATCGATGGCAGCATCTCCTGGATCTCATTGGAGCAAGGCAAGAGAGACATTTTGTTTTTTTTTTTTTGTCTGTTCATTGATTTGAGCATTGAGACTAATTTGTGGTTTATGTTACAGAGGGAAGAAGCTGAAGGAGACTCTTGTAGCTGTGCAGCAGTTGGACAAAAATATGAGCAGTCTTCGGTCCTGGTTGGCTCATATTGAAACAGAGCTCTCCAAACCAATCACCTACGACACCTGTGAATACCAGGAAATACAGACGAAACTTGATCTACAACAGGTATTATTATTACGCTAAACTGATTCTTTTCGGTTAATCTGTGCCCTCATTCTCAAGGAAGCGCTCCTTTCTGTCCTCAATTTTCATATACTTTCAGTATACAAGTCACAGTCTTGTCTTGTCTTGATCATGATGTTAACCCTCAAATTACCTTATTTGCATGTCCTATGAATAGCTATTATTTGGCCTTATATAAGCACAATTTGCTGACGTCTTCTATGCACAGTAACTTACATTGATTTTTGTTACAAACAGAATCATTATTTGAAGTTTCAAAAGTTTCAAAATGGTCTTCCGATTAAGATTAAACACTTTATTTGAAGTTATAAAACTGGAAATTTCAAGGAGATGGTGTCCTAAAAACCCTAATGAATGCTTAGTCATTTTACTATTTTAGAACAAAATTAGTTATTACATTTTCCTATTTTCTGTACATCCTTCCTTTGACTCCTTGCCTTCTTTTGCGTGTGTAGGAACTGCAACGTGACATAGAGAAGCACAGCACTGGAGTTGCCTCTGTCCTGAACCTGTGTGAGGTTCTGCTGCATGACTGTGACGCCTGCGCCACTGACGCTGAATGTGACTCCATCCAACAGGCCACACGCAGCCTGGACCGCCGCTGGAGGAGCATCTGCGCTCTGTCCATGGAGAGGCGCCTCAGGTACGGACACAGGCTTATTAGAGATACAATACATAGTTTCTAAACATAGACGTAGATCTCTACAATGTGGCAGTTTGATTCTGGAGAAAAAAAAAAGATAAACAATATTTATAGTTTATTTGTTTATTTATAAGGATCGCATTAGCTGAAAGCAGTGCCATAAGATAGTCATCAGCTAGTAAAGAAGAAAATATAAATTTATAATTCCTAAAAATAAATAGTAAAACATTAATAATAATTAATAATGGATTTAATTATTAATTTTAATAACACAGACTTTGTAAATTATTTGAGTAATAATTGTAAGTCCATTAATTAATTACACAGCCCTAGTCTGGTTTGGACTCAGTTGCCAAATGGGGTCAAATCAGTTATATAAAGAAAGAGGTCACTACTAAGAACTGATAACACATATTGATAAACATCTTTCTTATTTTCTATTACACATTTTCCCCTCATTTAAGAAGTTCAGATAATTCTTATATAAGCATTTAGTCATTGTTATTTCTTTGTAGGATTGAGGAGACATGGAAATTGTGGCAAAAATTCTTGGAAGATTATTCCCGATACGACGAATGGCTGACGACTTCAGAGAAAACTGCTGCTCTGCCCAACTCCTCTAATGTCCTTTACACTGTGGCCAAGGAGGAGCTCAAGAAATTCGAGGCAAGAATATTAAAGCCTAATAGATTTAATAGTCTACAGTGCATAAGAGGCTGTAATGTTTTTCTAACAATTATTAGGATTGGGTCTGTGATAAATATTTATCATAGTTTTTCAGTTAAGTAGCAGTTTTTGGGAAAAAGTTGAGAAGATAAGTACAGAGATACAGGAAGTAGCACTGAGTCCTAAAGTGAAAAACCTCTACTTATCTCACAGAAAATCCATCTAAAGTGCTAAAGTGCAGGGACAATTTATGTACATAGAAGGTGTTTTTCGGACCCTTGTAAACATTATGATTGCTATGTAACAGTTATGGAATTACCTCTATGTACGTTGAATCTTAAATTTTTTTCATTATACTTTGTTAACTATTTTAGTGAAATTTATAGTCATATACTCTAACAATAACCCAGATTACCTGTAAAGATTGTGTTTGTATTTGTACAGGCTTTTCAGAGGCAGGTTCATGAAAGCTTAACCCAACTGGAGCTGATAAATAAGCAGTATCGGCGCCTGGCCCGAGAAAACCGCACTGACTCCTGCTGCAGACTCAAGGAAATGGCCAATAATTCCAACCAGAGATGGGACAACCTGCAGAAGAGGGTGGCATCCATCCTCCGCAGACTCAAGGCAAGTCAATAATAAATCAGCTCTCCTGTTTTAATTCTGTTTATGGCCACTGCTAATACTGTATATTGTTTTGTAAATGTATCCCTTTGTGAAACTAAATTGTGGTTACAGTATATAATCATTTATGCTTTGTATTCACAGCACTTTATAAATCAGAGAGAGGAGTTTGAGACAGCAAGAGACGGGATCCTGGTTTGGCTGACGGAGATGGACTTGCAGCTTACAAACATCGAGCATTTCTCTGAGTGTGACATTCAGGCCAAGATCAAACAACTCAGGGTGAGTTCATAGCACTGTTTAGAACAGAAATGGGTTGTTGACAAATTAAAGAAAAATAATATGATCTTGATTGCTCTGAGTCACTTCAATTTGCTGATATTAAATTACCAGTAATAAAAACTCTCTGACAGTAAACAATTTTTGAGAAGGTTAACCCAGTAAATTAAACTAAACTAAATCCAACTGATAAATTTCACCCAGTTTTAATTTAGTATAATATATAGTATAGTATAATATATAGTATAATGAAACCAGTTTTGTCCCTCTTGCAGTCCTTCCAGCAGGAGATCTCCCTGACCACAGCTAAAATCGAGCAGATCTTCCACCAGGGGGAGGGGCTGATCGAGAAGAGTGAGCCTCTGGACGCTGCAGTGATCGAGGAGGAGCTGGAGGAGCTGCAGCGCTACTGTCAAGAAGTGTTCGGACGAGTCGAGAGATACTACAAGAAACTCATACGCCTACCTGTAAGTGTATCAAAGCAAACTAAATAAAAAATTAATAATTTATGTTGAACCAGGTCCACATAAATCTAACTTAAGGATGGAGGATATTTTTTCACTCTAACAATATTTGGTGTACTGTGTCCTTTGGTACACAGTATTCAAATTTTACTGATCAATCAGTTCATAATATAGAAGTTGTTTGTGTTTGAGCTGTACATATATCACTATTTGAGTTGATGCATTTATTGAATCACAGAGGCTGCAATTGTAAAGAACAAAATATCCTCATGTCTATATTTGTACAGAAAAAGTAGAATCAGGCACTTGCTTTAGGTTGGCAGATCTTACAACATAATACCAAAAAGACCTCGCTATGATGTGATGTGGTGTGTGATGTGTCCTGATGATACACTTATTGTATTGTATGGGTGCTTTTAAATCAGGGCATTTGTTAAAGTTTTATTACCTCCACATTAAATATGTTACGTTAATATGTTTGTTTCCTTTGTTTCTTGCATAGCTTGCAGACGACGACACCGAAGTGTCCTTGTCAGACCGGGAGTTGGAGCTGGACGAACCCGGGGACCTGTCCAGTGTCCCGTGGAGTGAACGTTTGGGAGACGGGTTCCTGTCCCCTCTGCCCTCCTCAGGGCGGTCTCTGGCAGCTCAGCTGAGGACAGAGCGGTCAGGCCGAGACACTCCAGCCAGTGTCGACTCCATCCCCCTGGAGTGGGACCACGACTATGACCTGAGCCGAGGTCTGGAGAGTGCCAGCCGGGCTCTGAGGGAGCAGCAGAGCGAGGAGGGGGAGTTCATGCAGAGAGCTGCTTCTGCCCTCTCAGGTCAGTCATTGAAGGCTAAGGGTTTGTGTATAATTACTGTCTAATCAAACAAAGCACAAATAAGAATTTGACCTGTAATTTGGGTGTTATTTGTTCATTCTATATACAGCTTAAATTATGTCCTACTACTATGGTCTTATTTTGTGAATTTTTATAGTATTTAAACCAAATTGAATTAATATATTACAATTTAGCAGTTCTGTTAATTATTGTGCTTTCCTCAAGAATTGCATTAGTAAACTGAAAAAATCATTCAATGTAAATTAGCTACCACCCGGCGAAAGGGAAATAAACTCTAAGTACAGTATACTGATAAATGAACACACTTGAGGAAAATCTCTAGTGTTGAATATATTGTACAATGTTTCTTGCAGATGTAGTGATCCCAGAGAGCCCTGAAGCCTATGTTAAACTAACTGAGCAAACTCTGAGGTCCTCCACTGGTATGAGCAGCAGCAGACCGCAGCATGATACAGGCTCCTAGACCTGACTTAACTCACTATTCCTGTCTGAATATAAGATTTAACTCTCTTCACTAGGCTGTGGGAACCGAGTTTTTCTACTTTTCTCTTAATGATTGGGCACTTGATAACACATTGGGTTCTCTAGATGGTAGAGTCAATTTTATTTTAATTCCATCAAATTGGCCCTGAATTTGGTGGTGGTAAAACAGAATTGACCCTATCCCATTGTCTAACCAGCTTTATTGTTTGGACTTGCAGTGTGGTGTGTGGCTAACCCTGATAACAATTTCTTCATAATGTGTTCAGACTGTAATTAAAAGTGGATTGAGCAATTCCGTCTCCTACACTGGTGGTGCAATTTTTCAGCATGTCTTTCTGCTGAGACATTGTACTCTGATATATAATAAAAACAACCACTTTTAATTATAGATGATTGTTTAGAGAAGCATGTTGTCTGAAATGTGACACAATTTTCTAAAAAAAATTAACATACCGTAGTTCATTTCTTTCTGTCAATAACTGTCTCTGTCTTCCCCTGAGCTCCATTCATACAGAGACACAACAGAATCTTGAAAGTGGATTTTGAAATTTGAATATCATGTTAATAATTATTCACACCCATTTCTATTGTGTGATCCTCTGTGTTAATGGGACTAAAGCTGTTCGCTGGAGCACAATTACCAATAATGATATAAAACAAATGATACATGTTAAAACTAATAAAAATGCATAACATCTTTACATTTGACCTCCAGGTGAAGCCGCCTCCACAGACTCACAGTCACTGGACGTAAGCCGCTTCCGTAGTCAAACACCAACAGGAGCAGAACTCGATGGATCTTATATGGGATATGTATGTTCTCCTCTGTCTCATATATTTCTTATATTTGTGTAGTTACGTCGCTTATATTTCGTCTGATTTTCTTTGTCAGATGCGACTTCTGGGTGAGTGTCGAGGCAGCATAGACACAGTGAAGAGGATGGGATTTGAACTAAAAGAGGATGAAGATACAATTTCAGGACTTGCAGATCCCAACAGCTCTGAGTCACAGACCTCAGGTAAATTTGTTTTTGTTTTTGGATTGTAATTGGAAACAGGTATATCAGTGACGACATGTTGTGATACATATTTAGATGTTTTTGTTTTGTTTTTTTATGTGAGACCAATTGTCCTTCCTCTCTCCAGGTGTGATAGAGCGCTGGGAGCTCCTGCAGGCTCAGGACTTGAGTAAAGAGTTGCGAACAAAACAGCGTCAGCAGCAGTGGCAGCAGCTGAACTCAGACCTGAATAATGTGTGGAGCTGGTTGGGACAAACAGAGGAGGAGCTGGAGGTGCAGATGAGACTGGACCTCAGCACGGACATCCAGACCATCGAGCAGCGCATCAAGAAACTCAAGGTAACATTCTTGTTTACCATACCATTTTATAGATACAGAAATTATTATTTTGGTTTGATAAAAGTGTCTGATTAAATACTCAACCTGGAAAAAGACAATTAAACAAATTTATATTGTTCATCGTAAAAGAATTATGTTTTTTTGAGTGAGTTTTGGGGTTTTTGAGTGCACTGGTTCTTTATGACCTGTCACCCTTGGGTGCTTGCCACACCCCATTTAAGATGGCCACCTGAGCTCTCATTCTGTTTGCCTGACAAAGACCTAGTATCGAAACATTGCACGGTTTGTCCTAATAAATCTCACAATTTGCAAGTAAGACGGTGTGCAGGATTTTTGTCTATATTGTTCATTATAAAATATTTTAAGCAGTAGTAGATTGTTGTAGTATAAGGAATAATAGCGTACAGTAAGTTCATTTTCACCTCTTTACTTTTACTCGGTTAACGCTGCATGACAATGTGTTACTCAATCTTAAATAATATTACTTTTTAGTAAATTGAGTTTTTGTTCATATCTACCACTTACTATTGCTTATCTTGTCCACAGGAGCTGCAGAAGGCCTATGACAAGAGAAAGGCCATTGTTCTCTCTATAAACCTGTGCAGTGGAGAGTTTGTGCAGTCGGATTCTGTGGAGTCCAGAGAACTTCAAATCAAACTCAAAGATATGAACAACCACTGGGACAGACTGGGCCTGTCTCTGGACAAATGGAGGACATCCCTACAGGAGGCACTTATGCAATGTCAAGTATGTTTTTTACACATTTTAATCTATTCTAGTCTTTCTATTTCATTTTGATGTCTCACAGTGAGGATTTAATTATTTTTTTATCTATAGGACTTCCATGAGATGAGCCATGGTTTGTTGCTCTGGTTGGAAAACATTGATCGGCGAAGGAATGAGGTGGTTCCCATTGACCCCATCCTGGACAGTGACACTCTCCAGCAACATCACAAGACTCTGACGGTATGAAACAAATATCTGAACAAATATTCCAGGCTTAAATGATTACAAGATAATTTATGTGTGTGTATGTATCTCTTTTTTTACATACACATTTACCTAATCATTTACTAATATCCTTTTTTTTACAATCTCTACAGCAAATCCGGCAGGAGCTGTTGGACTCCCAGTTGAAGGTTGCTTCCCTCCAGGACATGTCTCTGCAGTTGCTGGTCAACGCTGAGGGCAGTGACTGTCTGGAGGCTAAAGAGAAGGTCCACGTCATCGGGAACAGACTCAAACTGCTGCTGAAAGAGGTGACCAGGGACCTGAGGGAACTGGCCAAGATCTTAGACATCACAAGCAGTCAGCAGGTGAGTCATTAGTCCACTACTGACTCATTCATGTAAAGCATGTTGAGTTTCCAAGAATTACTACTACATGTAGCCTATATAAATGTAATAATTCATGATATGACTAGGAACTATGGAAAGTGATACTTTTTTTTTCTAAGATGCTAGTTACATTTGCCCACCGCCTCCCTCTACTGATCAGCTTCTGTCAGGCTTTGAGTTGCGATCAAATTGACATTACAATACACATTTTTCCTTTATACCAGGATTTGTCCTCCTGGTCTTCTGCGGATGACCTGGACACCTCTGGATCCCTCAGCCCGGTCTCAGGAAGGAGCACACCAAGTCGACGGCGATCGGTAACAAACATACCCACAAAAACTGCATTTTTTCTCTGGTTCAAATCTGGGATTATTGGTGAATTTTTGGCTTGTTTTGTTAGTAATGATTTTAACCTGTGCCCCTGAATGCCCCCCTGAAGGCCAGATCCACCTACCTCTTCCATCCCCAAATCTCTCCTCCTTACTGCATCTCTCTACACATGTGGTTCTCAAACTGTGGGGCAAGTACCAACAGTGTTACAAAGAATGGTATCATTTAACCTATGTTTTGAATATACACTGTTAGCCTGCCTTTGTTTTCTTAGTGCAGATTATTTAGTTTAGTAGTGCTGCTATCTTTTGTCTTGCCTTATATGCAGTTAAGAACAGGTTCTGGTTTTCTTGGTATTTTTTGTTTAGTCCCTTTTAACTTTATTGTATTATTGATTTCTTAGTTTGAGAACCACTTCTGTGATCATCAGCTTTACTTTCCTACTTCCTCTCCTATCTCTCAAGTTCTACAAATTCCTATTTTTCTCCACCTTCCTCTTAGATGTTTATATTAAATCTTATTTTATTGCAAATTATTCTTTAAACTTTAATTTCAGCTCTTTCTTTTTTCCAAATGTCTGTCCTGCAAATCTTTCTTTCCTCTAATCGGTCCTAATTTGGTTTGATCTAACTGTTCTTTGAAACACTGGAAAAAATTTACAAGCTAAGTTTACAAAAGTCTAATTTGATAATGTATTTTATTATAAACCAAGCATATTAACATTTTAATTTAATCTAAGCATCAGTCCAAATAAGCATGCCACTACTACTACCTTGTATAACATATATTCAAAGTTGTATTGCACTTTGAAAAAATTATTCCCTAATATCCAAAAGCTATCATCTTTTGTCATCATTTGCTTCTTGTTATTTGGGGTTCATCGATAGCTTTGTTCATAATTTGCCTGGACTGAAAAATACTTTCTTTCTTTTATCCCTCCCCCCTGTTCATTGCAAACAGCAACGGGGCAAAAGTAGGGTGTCACAGCCCGGAGCTTCTGTGAGCAGTCAACACCTAAGGTACATGTCTGTTGGTTTCTAGCACACACAGAAGATAATGGAAATCACCCATGATCCACTGGGAGGAGAATATTTGTTTAAAAATCTGGATGACAGAGTTTGTAGATGCTTCGGAGAAATGGTTTTGTGGAGTAAATGCGCATGACAGTGACTTCCATCATCTTCTGCACGTCTAGACCCTGTGTTACAGTTAGGGAGGTGAGACAGACAGCAGGGGAAAGTGGACAGTGGGATCAGAGGCTGGTCCAAAGAACATATATATTCACTTATTCGATTGCCTGGAGTGACTGGCTGTTTAGAAAGCCGAACTAAACTAGTTTGAGCTCTATATAGGTAGTCTGCAGATACCACGAAAGTAATTTTTTAAAATATATTTTTTTATTTGCTATAGACGCAAGTTGTACAACAAAATTAGATTAGATTCAAAATTACATCATACTTAGAGGTAGGTTTTGGTTAATTGTATTGTATTTTTTGCCATTTCATTCTATGCTGGAAGGATGGCAAAAGTTGACCACCCATATAGAGATAAACACTGCATACACTACTGGTCAAAAGTTTTAGAACACCCTCATTTTTCGAGTTATTTATGGCAATTCAAGTCATGCAATTCCAATGAAGTGCTTGAAATGGTACAAAGGTAAGTATTAAACAGCCAGAGGTTAAAAAAAAGATAAAAGATAACAAAACACAAGTCCAAGCTCTGCCAAAACTACCTCAGGAAAAAAGAACAAGATTGTGAGCTTGAAAAAATGGAGTGTCCAGCACAGTCACAGACTTAAACCCCATCGAGCTGGTTTGGGATGAAATGGACAGAAGAGTGAAACAACCTACAAGTGCCACACATTTATGGGAACTTCTGCAACAGACTTGGGAAGAACTTTTTGAAGAATATTTCTGTTGTAGAAAGAATACCACAAGTGTGTTCAGCTGTGTTCAGTTTTATCTATATCCAAAGGTGGGCACTTTGATGAATCAAAAGTTTACAATACGTTTTGGTCTATTAATTGATTCAATGATTTATTTTTCAACTCAAATTGCTTATTTTTTCTATGCTTTCATTTCAGAGTGAAATGACACAATAAACAGAAAAAAATGGAAAAAGTGTGGTGCTCTAAAACCTTTGACCAGTAGCGTACATAGAATTAGATTTTAGTCCTATGAAATATCAAAATTACTTACTTGCTTGTTAACCATGAACTGTCTCAAGGTACTAAACAAAGTTGACAAGACAATACTATAAGAAAAGTTTAGACAGGCCTTATACATCAATGGATGTACATGTTTTTCTTTTGTAATTTGAATGTATGTTTTTATATATTGTTGATCTATTCTGGTGACAGTTTTTGTCACACCAAAGCCAATGTCCCTCTGTCGACCTCCTGCTGCTGTCTGAGAGGTAGTAGGTCAAACATTAAAAGATGAAATGTGCAAGCCCTCTTCTTGCTTAATATCGCTGACAAAACTACTTCAACTACTTCAACAATTCCACTTTACTCCTAACCTCTTTTTGGCTGTTACTGAGCACACACAGCCATTTTCCTCAGATTGCCGAGTAATGTCTGCAATGAACAATACAATCGCTTCACTTTCTATCGCTTTCTCTTTTGACATTTTCTTCTGCTGCTACTTCACTGACTCTCCACCATCTCCCCTCAGTCTGTCATCTGTGAGTCTAGCCTCTCAGTGGTAAGGGGCACTTCTGGTAACTTCATAGATACACTACAATATGTATCCATTCATATTTAATCATTTGTCACATTTAAACCAGCATTACTGACTGATAATAATAACTTCCTTTGAGGCAGTTTTCTGAGGGCGATGGTGATTTTAACAAACAGAATTTTATCTTCAAAACTGTGCTGTGCTTTTCTTGCCTTAGCATGCGTTTGCACTTTTCTACAGGATGTAAAGCATAAAATGTATTGTAATGATTTATAAACTGCTCAGAGTTGCAGCATGCTTTTGTCTTCTTCCCTAACTCAGCAGATGAATGCAAGCTCGTACGTGTATTCATTTGCCTTGGAAACTGTCATGTGACTGTCTCCATACATGTCTGTATCAGTCGGACAGCATGGACTTCACAATGTTAAACTGACATTGCCTTGAACCATGTTAGGCATGTCTTTCGTCTTATTTGGATTGAACTTTTCAGCACATTCTGAATAAATTAGAGTGTAACTCTATTTAGCCAAATTTGTTTTGTTGTTATTTTAGTTAGATAGACTGAAATTATTATTTAGGCTGTAGTTGCTACTGGTTACACATAAACCCTTAAAAATAAAATTTAAAAGGATTATGCATTTTTTTGATTATATTTGTCAATGTCAGGTATAGTCTTCCTGACCTATTTCTTCTGCAAATTTTTTTGTGGGACTAATATACCACAGTGAGATTTAAAGCCTTCTATCCACAATAGTCCACTATCTTTTATGTTTTAATACAATAAAATTATGCACAATTCTTTCATATCTTTAGCAAATTGCCTTGTTTAACTGTGGCTAAGTGTAATCTATGGCTTGTTTTGTCTGCAAGCAGGTATCACGGCGCTGGGTCCGCTTCCTCCCTTTCTGATTCCTCTGAATCTACTTCCTGGGGTCAGAGGTCGTTCATGAGGCGCGTCCTGTGGGTGGCGCTGCCGTTCCAGGTCATCCTGCTGCTGTTAGTGCTGTTGGCCTTCATGCTGCCCATGACGGAGGAGGAGTACTGTGCCCAGTCCAATAACTTTGCTCATTCACTTTACCCAATGCTCAGCTACAGAAACGGCCCACCACCAGTATAGACTGATCTTATATTTCAGTATTCTCTGCTCAAATCATGTTGAAATTCCCTTTAATGTTGGAAGTATTTCCCATTTTTTACCTTCATGTTATGCTGTGCTGAAGAATTAGGGCTGCACAATATGTCAAAACATGCAAACTGACCATTTTCATCATATTTTTTACTGGTTATTATTTCCTTTTTGACAAATCTGTAGTGTGCTGTGGTTTGCTCCCTGGTGCATCCCTATAATTTAAACTTACTTTATCCTTTGTGTCTGTAAAATTATTGTAACATGACTTGCTAAATCATAAAATAGTGCCTGTATAACCCTGAATTGGAAAGAATTCATGTCTGATTATGTAAATCAATATCAAACCTTTTCTGTTTTGCTTCTACCAGTTCAAACGTTTAGCCTGCATGCAGTTTTGACACTCGACATACGAATCTTTTTGCAATATATTGTGCAACCTTAATCCGACTACTGCTGTGTTTAGACAATGGGTTTTCTTAACGAACCAAACATCTCTTCCCATTAACCTCAGCTGTCTTGAATGTTATGTCTTCAAATGGAGTAGCACCAAAGTTTGAACTGCTATAGCCTGTGACTCTGCTTGTTACTGAGATTTGTACAGAAACATTGAATATACCTTACATTGCATTTATTTTTGTACCTGTATTTTGGCATGCAGTCAGTCACACGGGTTGCTTTTTAATCACTTTCTTCACTGTCTGTGTCCATTTTTAACTCATGAAACTAATCGTGAAATGCCAGTCATTCATGAAGTTTGTACATTTTATTTTTTAACATGAAATATGACTGTGAGATTATAACATATAGAAGTATTGTATATTTTGTATGACTGTTGATGAAATGTATGGCAATATATTATACCCTGTATATAATGGAAAAGTATATAATGTAACTGTATGTACATGCGAACAGAAACAATGAATGCCAAATCCTTATTTTGATACCTGGCTTATTATTTCACCCATTACCCATACTACAGTCTTGAGGTAATGTACTCCTTTTCACTAGTATTACAGTCTACAGAGAAAGTAGCCCCATAGTAAAAATCTGAAATTATCATGACAATTTAAGTCAAGGTTCAAGTATTGTACATGTATGCATTGTTTGTCTTTCACATATTTTTAATACACAGTTTCTTAAATTGTTTGGTAAAATTATCTAGTTATTTCCTCATATCTGCAGTTTAAAATGAAGAATTTAGAGACCAAACCAAATCTATTTTAAATGGAGAGGGCTATAAGGCAAAGTTACTGATAAGATGTGCTATTTGAAAGCAATACCAGAGTCGTTCAGACTATGGGATCTTGCTGTAGATGTATCTATTGAAGATCCAGGGTGATGCTGGTTTTGAGGCGCCCTCTGTTGGTGAGTGGGACAGAGCCAAGGCCTCCCATCACAGGGAAACAGGTGGTGGTGATGGTGATGATGATGAAGAGAAGTGTCCAGGAGTTGGAGGACTTCATGATTAGAGACATCTCCAGAAGAGGTGTCCAAACCGAGCATCTGGGAAACATCTGTGCGAAAATCTGCCAACTATTGTGAGAAAAGAGA
The DNA here is from genome assembly GCF_026225935.1 of Boleophthalmus pectinirostris. Classification (NCBI taxonomy): domain Eukaryota; kingdom Metazoa; phylum Chordata; class Actinopteri; order Gobiiformes; family Gobiidae; genus Boleophthalmus; species Boleophthalmus pectinirostris. Next base: position 21,917,391 of record NW_026570971.1, on the reverse strand, counting down.
CATGTCTAAAGGAAATAATTAAGTGTTTATTATATACAAAAAACAATAGGACACTGTAATTTTAGTGTTACTCCCTTGTTACCTTGCTCTCCTTCTCAGACAGCAGCTTCAGGCTCTGTCTCAGAATGTTGAGCTCTTGCTGGTCCTCCTTAGTCCTTCTGTCTTTTACTTCCAGGTCAGAGGTCACAGAGGTTAGTTTCTTCTCCACTTTGACCTTTCTCTCTTCCAGCTGGTCCAGTTTCTTCTTCTGCTCTTGCACTGTCTGGTTCTGCTCCTTCACTTTTAACTTAATCCATCAGACACAACAGACACCATATTTTGTGTTTTTATTTTACAGATAGCAGATTACTTATAGCCATTATAAAGAGTGTTTCTAGACAATCAAATTCCCCCTCAGAGGTAAGCTCTTTCTGAAGCATAGTACACTGGCAAAGATGTATAGGACTGCAACAATTACTTGACTAGTCAGTGTTTTTTTTGGTTGTTTTTTTTCGATCTATCTATCTCTCTAGATAGTCCATTTCAATTTAATACTGAGATTTTTAGGTTTAAATATGGTTTAAACATCCTTCTAAATTGAAAATATTTACATATAAAGTGTACAATTGATGTAAAGCAGAGATTATTTATTTGATGTTTACATTTTTATTTCACAGTGACAGTTATTTTAATAGTCGACTAGTCACAATTATCCCGATTAGTGTAGTTGCAGCCCTACACATGAATAAGCAACAGGATTATCAATGCATGCTGTTTCGTATCAAACTGCGTATTAGGGATGTGTTTTAGCGGGTCTACATATGTCTCTATGCAGTGTATAGTCCTCTGGAGCTGGAGCCTGGCCGTACTCCTATGCCCTGTACCTTCAGCTCCTGGGTGTGGCTCAGCTGGGTCTTGAGCTCGGTGGTGGACAGTCTCGTGGCTCGGAGCTCCGACTGAAGTCTCTCCACTTTCTTCTGCAGTCGTTTGTTCTCGACCTGGGCATCCTCCCTCTGAATGGCTAGTGCAGTCCTGCTCCTCCTCTCCTCCTCCAGCTCCAGAACTTTCTTCCTCAAAAGCTGGATGTGCAAACTTCTGCTCTCCAACTGGTCTTTCTGAGATTTTAACTACGAGGATCAAGGGCAAATGGTGTTCTCAGAAGGAAACATTGTTGAGACATTCAGGTCAAGTGGAAAATCAGCTTCTCCATATTGAAATATAAAATTCATGACAAAGAAGAAGAATGTATTTGAAAGTAATATCAAGTAGGCTAAAAACATGACATTTATATATTTATATTCTTATGTTTCCCTGGTAAATTAAAGACTGAATAAGAAAGATTGGTGTTTTAGTCTTAGGAGAATGCTGTCAATATCACCAGAAGGTTTATAAAATAAGCAGCAATGTAGTCAAGGACACCAAGACCGATAAGGAAATGTGAAAACCTTGAAAAAGAAGGCATTTACCAGTAAACCTATTCTATTTCATCACAAATGGCATTCTCACAAGGATGCAGTGTTTTATCTCCTATTGTATTATATTCAGGTTAGATAACAAGTCTGACACATATTTAAGATAATCACACATATCTCCTGTCCTAGTTACCTTCCTCTGTAGGCTGTAGGTGAGGGACTTGCTCTCAATTAAAGCAGAGCCCTCTTGTCTCATCAGCTGCTCTGCTCTGGACAGTATTAACTTGAGTCTCATATCGAAGCCCACATCCAGAGCAATAGTTTCCACCTTCAAGATCTCCGAGAGCTTCTCCAGGAACTCTTCATACTATAAAAAAACAAAAAAAAAACAAATGGATTAATATTACTATGTGAATTTAAATATATTTTTGATGATATATTTACCTGTTGTTTGTCTTGCCAAAGTCCGTCTCGGTGTGTGTCCACTGTCAGTAGCTCAGTCTCCAGTCTGTGCAGTCGCTCTCTCAGGTCCTGAGCCTGGTTTTCGGCCAGTTCCGCCCTCTGCAGAGTGCTGTGATGGAGCTCGATCTGTTCACTGAGCTCCACAGACACTTGGATCAGTCTTGTCTCCATCTCTGAAACAGTCTGAGAGGAAAGAAAATATAATTTCAAGTCATTCAAAGAAAGAGCGGGTGGTAAAATCTATTTGGAATAGATTTCTTCAGGAAATGTACAGTTTTGGAGAGATCCAAACAGACACTGGGTCTAAAATGCTACTGTGCAACAAAGACACATGAAAAACAAGGAAATTTAAAGGTTGTGGATTATTTAGATATATTTAAAGCTATTATTTTCTGATTGTCTCTATGCAGATGTTATTGCTTGGTCTGAAATGGCATTTAACTATGTCTCCATGGAGACAAGCAGATAGCACCACCAGGCCGCTGGTCAGATCTGTGGTGAAACGAGCTCATTCACATTTAGAAACAGTTGTATTTTTTAGCCAAAAAACACCCTTAATAAAAATAAATGCAAGATAGGTAAGTTTAATGCCATTCTGTGGAAAATTCCTCCTAGCAGATGGCAGACCCTCCATCAGAAAAGTTACATGGTGCAACTTTAATAACCAAGATAGTCTACTACTAGTAGTGTTGGTTAGAAAGTGTGATATTTAAAAAAAAATCATAATAATTATACTTGCCTTATTGCACACCTCCTCCATGTTCATTCCCATATCATTCTCTGTGGACAGGAGTGTGCTTGTTGAGCCCCTCTGCAGAACTTTTATTACTTTATTTAAAAACGAGTGCAGTCGTCTCTGAGAAGCATCTGTCTCTGATTGGCTGATGTGGAGCTTACGCTCCAGCTCCTGCACCTGTTTCTCCAGACACTGGGACTCCTTCCGGGCGGCGTTGATCACTCTTTTACCAGCTTCTAACTGTTCTAACAAAGTCTGCTTTTCTGATTCAGTGCTTCGCTTTCCAGATAGTAGGGAATCATATTCCTAAGATTAAAAAATTGCTGTCTTAGGACAATGATATTAATAAAGCCAAGATAGAGAAATGTGAAAACTTTGAAAAAGTTGGAAGAAATTAATTTAAATCTCATATGAGGTAGACAAAAAACTAGTAAAATGTAAGAGTAATATTCAATATCAACTCAAAACTTAGCAATGTCATTGTTACGCTCATGTATTACCTAAGTAACTTCATAGAGTGCACTGTTGATCATAGTAACAGGCTAGCACCACTGATGTCATAACAAAATCCAACAGGCTATTGTATGTCACTGTATTCTGCAATACAAGGTACTTCTCAGTTATTGGCTTACTTTAATATAAAATATTAAAAGGCCCATTACTGTATTTTGTATACCACTTTAAATGAGTCCAGGGCTGCTGCAGAGTTGGCTGACTTTCTCCTCTCCTGGTCCAGCTCTGACATGAGCCTGTGGATCGTCTCTTTGCTGGATCTACAGTCCAACTCACAGGACTTCACACTCGCCTCCAGAAGGGCTATTCTCATCTTAAGCCTCTCACGCTCATTACACTGGTCACCCTGTTCATACAACCATAAACCAGACAAACATTTACCAGCACTCTTTGGAAATATATGTGCTGGAATTTGAGAAGAAACATTTAACAACAATTAGCTTTGCCCATTAATTAGATATAAATGAAAAGCCTGTTTTCAGCATATCTACCTCTTCATGTGGGTCCATAGTTGAAGGTGTACTAAATTGCACTGTTGCAGTTTTAGGAAAGTCTCCAAGCAACACCAAACATAAGTTCTACCAGGATTCACCAGAGAGGGCGCTGTAATCACATGGTTACGAGGACTAGGGATGTAAAAGGAAATTATATATATTAAATATTAAAGGGCATTAAAATAACCACGTTAAAGCAAAATTATATACAAAATTATGTTATTATTGTGAATGAATCAAGTTTCATTAAAAAAATAAAAATCCCAAGGTCACGTTGACAGGAAAAACGGGAATATTTATGACCCGAGTTTTGGCAGAGCTATTTTACTTGACTTTCTCATTTAAAAATATGTAATCATGTATAAAGCATGAAATATAAGTGTATAATATGAATAAATATAAAATTATGGATAAAATAAAGAAATACACATATTTTCTCTCGTAAAAAAAATCTTATTTATTGCCTATCGGGTTAAACTCAGGAACATTTTACAATACCGGAAGTGATGTAATCGCAAACACGCCTGCTCGCTCCACGAGCTGTCATGAAGCTTGTGCTATAACAACAAATGCCTGCACATTTTCTTTTGCGTTTATTTCTTTACCAAAGGAAAAAATATAAACAACGTTTTAATGTAAGACGTATCTGTTTTGTGGCGCCGTGTGCCAATATTTTTACAGGTAAGATTCACGCAAACTGAACTGTCACATTTTTCTCAATGTTACCAGCAGGCTTGGGTCACAAGCAGTGGAATATTTTGTCTTTTAATTCAAAGTCGACTCTCTTTCTACAACAACAGCATAGGTCCAGTCAGGAAGAATGTGGTTTATAATGAGTATGTAGGCTAGAGTTCAGTGAGCTGTTGTGAGAATTGTATTGGCCTTTAGTTTATAATCTGTTGTTGAAGTTACTGAATATTTAAAAAATCCTGATGCTACACCTTCTGGGCACAGTTATCCTTAAGCCTAGAATTTACTGAATGAGTGACAATATAGTACCAATATGTTTTGTTTTGTTTTGTTTTTCTCTATGTGTTTTAGTTGTTCTGGTCTGAACCTGTCTTCAAAATGCTCCGGACATTGTGGAAAAAGTTGGGACCCCTTCACTCTACACAATCAGCCCCTCTTTGTTTGTTTGCCTCTTCCTGTTCTAACCATCTTCACAGATGTGAACCTAAACGTACAACTTTTTCCAACTTACAAACATTGTCAAGGACTATTTACTCACACTCAGATCACCAGCAAGGGCATGTACAGCACACTTTTCCCTCCACAGCTGTCAGTCACAGTTCTACTAACTTTTTATTGATGCATCATGGGATATTTGCAAACTGCCATAGTGAACAAAGGCGCTTTTACTCGCCTGAGCTTGTAAAGACTGTTTTGAAATCTACGATAAAACCTGCTGTAGTCCCTGCCAAAAGAGTTCCAAAAGGACCAAGGACCAAGCAACCATCCAGATCCAACCAGCCTTCACAAACAGAGGACCAGGTAAACTGCAGATAGATACTTGCTAATATATATTCACATTTTATATTGAATTAAAACTGAGATGCATTTCTTCTTTTAGGATATGATGCAGTGTATAGCATTTGCAACGGCTGACCAATACCACTTACCAACACTTTGCCATGACTTAATTGGGAATGGTTTTCAGGAGATTGATTTACCAAGAGGTACAATTTTATAATAACTTAAAAGAAAACATACTAAATCTTTTGTCATTTTGTGTTCATAAAGTTGTTAACAATATTTAGTTCTAAGAAGAAAAAGTTGATATTGTTGTGAGACCACTGGTACAGTTCTATTTCAGAGCAGGTTTTTCCAAGGTCTTTCTTTTAACCCCTTCTGGCATATATTCTTAAACTACTCTTATTTTATTTCAGATGCCTCCAATGTCTTGGTTATAAGCACTGACATGGCTGCAAAACCCGATGATAATGCACTCATATTTTTCTTCAGGTAAAATCTATAGTTTACCTACTTTTAAAGGTGTACTATATAACTTTTCTGTGAGATCTACTCCTGCATGTCCCCATAGAGATGCGTTTGCAATGCCTGAAATGTTCCAAAAATGTCATAAAATTTATCTATCTCCATGGAGACAAGCAGGTGACATAACTCTATTAAGCTACCTTACAGGTCAGATGTGTGAATGCTAGATAGATACATTTAATGGGACACCTAAGAACATTCCAGGCATTTGCCATTTTGAATGACATGTCAAATCCTCCATTTCAGAGAAGGTTCTGTTGTCTTCTGGAATGTTGAGGATAAAACCGTAAGAAATCTGCATGCTTTATTACACAAAATAAACAGTGTTGTGAAAATGTTGTGATGTTTTGTTGTTTTTTTAGCTTAAAAGAGTGCTGCGGGTATTGGAACGTCATGAGATTCAGCCTTATGAAGTGGCATTAGTGCACTGGGAGAACGAAGAGATTAACTACACTGTTGGAGAGTATGTAAAATGATACTGTTTTGTCAGATTGTTCACAGTTGCGGTAAAAATCTCTAAAATGTGGCCTTCCTCCAGGGGAAATACTAAATTGGAGCGTGGCAATTTTGTTTTAAGTGACCAGATGGAACAACAAGAAGCTGTTTTAGAGAAATTTGCCTTTTCAAATGCCCTATGCTTGTCAGGTAAGATCAAGTTAAACACAAAAGGTTACTTCTTAAAAGAATTTGCCAATAAATTGAGCAGGGAATCCATACAATACCATACATAATTAGTCTCTGTTGCTTTAAGATCTGTTTCTGACTAAATTGACTGAAATTAATTAATTTGAAGCAGCACTTAAGAAGTTTACTGATGTCTTATTATCAAATTTAGCAAAAATCTGTATAATCTGGGGCTAGTTAGCAGTTCAGAGAAATAAGATGTTCCAAATGGCTCATGTTTTATCTAATTGGTCAAATTAGTCAGTTAGATCTCTTCAGTATATGAAGAAACTAGGGCAATAGCTGAAACACACTCAAATGAAATGAGTCATACCATCCGTTTTCACACAAAGCAAAATGAAAGACAAATGTTTGTAAAAAATAAAACAAATTTATTTATTCTCTACCAGTAACTGCTGTGTCTTCATTACAGTAAAGCTAGCCATTTGGGAGGTGGCTTTGGACAACTTTGTAGAGTCAATTCAATCAATCCCGGAGGTACAGTAAGCTCTAAGAGGTTGCAGCAGCTACAACATTGACTGTGTGTAATGTTGTGAGAGCAGGGCATGCATGTGAGATGGATTCTTCAGACACATTAGTTATGGCTGTAGACCTAATTTTTCTCTCTCATTCAGACATTGAAGTCTGGCAAAAGAGTAAAGCTGTCCTCTGCAGAAGTTATGCGAAAGATAGGAGAACTTTTCACACTCAGGTAAAATGGTTTATTTTTAAATAGCTCTTAAAACACGCAATCACATAACAACAACTATTTTGGTTTACAACCTGTTTTACAGAAAGCCTGCTCTTGCCAATTATTACTGAAAGATCAGCTAGGGACACTGAAATAATTAGATTTAGACAATTCACTTAAGATGGCCTGTGTGTTTAATGGTCCATTCCAATTCGCCGTGTGTAGCATTTAAATGGAGATAACCCTCTTGGTCTGGGGCCCAGGCCAATGGTTAAGTAGTAGTTTTCCACTTGATATCTGTTGTCCTTGGTTATCCTAGCATGTCTTGCACTGGTTTATCAGTCGCATGTGTATAGTTTTGAGCCTTTGTTACATATTTTTACACAGCATTAACAACATTATTTCTGTTTTTTGTTTGTTTTGTTTACTTCAGACACTGTATAAACCTGAGGTCTGATTTGCTCATGACGCCTGACTTCTACTGGGACAGAGAAAATTTGGAAAAGCTTTATGATAAAACATGTCAGTTTCTCAGTATCAATCGCAGAGTGAATGTAAGTTCTTACTGTTGTTGAAATTATATGGTTTCATTTTTATTTGAATGAATAATTTTGTGATATGTAAAAAGTCATGTTATGGAGTTAAATTATGTAAATAGTTCCATTGTTTGCTCCTATTATTTGGTTATCTGGCCAGCCAGAACCACACGCTTTGACAAAACTCTGTCAAAACTCTTGACAAAACTTTGACAAAACTTTGCAAAGACAAGTTGCTCTGGAGCTGTATCCTGTCTCCCTGATATCAGAGGGTGTGATTGACAGGCGAATTAACCAATCAGAGTGATGCATGCTCTGGCAGTTTAGGAGTAAAAACTGCCATATTTGTCTTCACAGAGGACTGAGGACAGCACAGATTTCAACAATTGAAGCACTTAATTGTTATTTACTTCTTGTAATAGAAGTTATATATTTTGTTCTGAATGATACAAGAATTTTCAAGAGGAGATATCTTCTATCTTTATCTTCTATCTTTGAGAGATTTGTGCTACAAATTAGTGGCTGTGGACTGTCCCAAGTTAGGAAAGAGATTTTTCACGCTCAATGGTCCATTTCCATTTGAGACGTGTAAGGGACTGGCTGGTTAACCAAATTGTTGCTCTGTTGGTCCAATAGTGGTTTAGCCCATAATAAAATACATGTTCCTCTTTGTGTTTTGTTATCCCACATTGGTTTGCTGTTGCAGGTGGTGAATGAGAAGCTGGAGCACTGCACCCAGTTGACTGATCTGATGAGGAGCCACTTGAGTGAGAAGCACAGCTTAAGACTGGAGTGGATGATAGTCATTCTTATCACCATCGAGGTACAATTTCACACTATCACACACACTCTAAATACATACACTGTGGCAAGTGGGTATTTTGACCATTTCAAGATATTTATGCATATTCTCCACCTCCAAGTTGTACAAACTTTATTGGGTTTATTGGATAAACTTATTGGATTTAAGCATATCAGGTTATGTGTATTTGTCTAATGAGGGAGGGTGTGGCCTAGGGAGATCAATGCCTTATATCAAGGTGTGCACTATTATTAGGCAGCTCCTTTTCCTCAGGCAAAATGGGCCAGCCACTAAGCCACTTAGGCAACACGTAGCCCCTGAAGGCTTCTGTCAGCAGCAGTCAGGGCTGCATGCAGTCAACTCAACCTCTCTTCATACAGTTTTTAGTGTTTATCAGAAAATAACTACTCAGTGTTCATTCTGAGTGTAATTTTTGGGACATTTAGGGCTAGATTCAGGATTCAGGACAATAGCTTTGATTTCGGGACTGTCCTGAATTTTTCGGGAGGTCTGGTCTAGATTGACCAAACGTCCATTTTTCCCCGGACATGTCCGTTTTCCGCGTCCTGTCCTGGCCGTCCAGAGTTTTTTGGGGTTTTTTTTTCATAAAATGATGCAAATGTCCAGGTTTTCATTATCTTTTGACTAAACTGAGCAGCTCTCGTAGCTTTCTGTAACTCAGAAGGAGCGAGCAGACACAAACAGTTGGTCATGCCGAAGTGCAGTCATTTAACGATGACTTGTACAAGAAATTCCCCGCTTTCCGTCCCGGTCGAGACAAGTGGGAGGACATGTGCACAGTGTACAAAGCAGGCACATATGTTTCAGTGTCCAGTGGCGGTGCCAGGGACCTCAGAGCTCATCAGGACACCGAAAAACATTCAAAAGCTTTGCCAGGTGAGAGTAGCTCAATGTCAATGATGAGGCCCCACCTCCCACTTCCTGTACAGTGTTCTGGTTTTGACACATGCAAATATGGTCACCCTAGTCTGGTCACCCTTTTCTAAAAAGTCAAAAATTATACAAGTAGTGCAAGGTGTTCAGTGTTCAGAGACATGACCAAGGAAAGGAAGGCACGTTGGATTTCAACTTAACCACCAGTGAACAAAAAACATAAGTTGAAATGTCAAGAATGGGCCAAGAAATGTCTGAGGACAACCTTTTCAATGGTTTTATGGACTGATGAGATGAGAGTGACTCTTGACAGACCAAATGGAGGGGCCCGTGGCTGGATCAGTGATGGGCGCAGAGCTTCACTTCGACTCAGGTATCAGGTAGGTGGAGGTGGGGGACTGTTATAAGCTGGTATTATTAAATATGAGCTTGTTGGACCTTTTGGGGTTGAAGATGGACTTAAAATGAACTTCAAAACTTACTGCCAGTTTTTAGAAGACACTTTCTTCAAGCAATTGTACAAAATGTCTGCATCTTTCAAGAGGACCATGATTTTTATGCAGGGCAATGCTCCATCACATGCATCAAATTACTCAGCTGCATGGCTAGCCAGTAAAGGTTAAGCTTAAAGATAAAAAAAAATAGTGACATGGCCCTGTGGCCAAATTTACAGTGAAGGAAAACAGGACACCTTTCTGAACAGTGTTTGGGAGGCTGTGGGTGTTGCTGCACAAAAAGTTGATCATCAACAGCTCAAGAAACTGACAGACTCCATGAATGGAAGGCTTATAACCATTATTGGTCACTGATTTTTACATTCACCACTACATTGTTCACAGATTGTTTGTTTATTTTTTTGTACTTTTTGAGTTGTTTACTATTCTGACAGAGGAAAATAAACAAGTGAGAATGGAAAATGTTCATTTTTAATTCTGCACATTAATAGTTGCCTAGTAATTGTGCACACATACATTTTCTCCAAAGAAAGCCAAAAGTTCACTGTTACTTTTTTTGTTTATTAACATTTTGGATTGATTGAGGGGACTTTAATTGTTCAATTATAAAATGAATCCTCATAAATACAATTTGCTTATGCAGACAGTGTACAGTGTATTGAAAATGTGCTATGTTTTTCAGGTGATGTTTGAACTGGTACGTATGATTTTCTAAAAATCACTCGCCCAAGTGAAGAATGCTGCAAAGTTGTGGATGGGAACAACTTTAAAAATAAATATTTGAAATGTTACTGTTAATTTTGTCCAGTGTAAGTGCTCAAATATTTTTTTTTTTTATAAAAAAAATTATACTCAAGGGGATTGTAAAACCAGAGAAAAATATAAGACAGAAAAATAAGATATTGTTTTTTGCGTGATTCTATAATACACATGCCCATAATCTATTGAATATGTAAATGCATTGGTGAATATTTTTACAGCTCTTAATTTTGTGCTTGAATCAGTTAATACTATTTGGAAATCCGACATTTACTGTAATAGGGAACAGATTACTGTATCCACTGCTGTATTGTTTAAAAACTCACAAATTCAGACCATGTTACAATATAATGTCATTTATTGAAAGAAAAACATTTCATCAATAAACCTTTGTCATATGGAGTAAGGCTTGTTCTGTGTATTTTAGTTTTTCAGAAAATGCTGTTGATGAATTTGACCCAGTATTGAACTATACAAAACAAAGCATAATATTTTTTTGTTAAGGCTTTGTAAATATTCTGTGGTTACAATAGATTCTGCATATATATATATTTTATTATATATACTGCCGAATGGTTAAAAATGTAGAAAATGTCTTAAGAGCAAAAGGTGCGTTTTAGAATATGCAGCAAAGCAGTAATGTACATTTAAATATACAGTTGTCTACTTCAGTGTATTTTGAATATTATCCGTGTTTGTAATTCTGTATAGACAGGTATAATGTTAGATATCTACAAAAGTAGTCATTGCTAGAATGCATAATTATGTCAAGAAATACAGATTTATACCAATTAGGCATTACATTATGACCACTGACACAATGTGAATGGAACACAGTGAAGTTCATATAGTGATATTTTGTTGTATTAATGAAAGGTAAAAGGCAAAAGAAAAATGAAAGAGCACAAGAGTTAGATGATCTGAAAGAGTTACACGAATTATAATGGTAAAGGTTTGTGGTCACTGGCCATAATGTAAGGCATATCTGATGTGAGTATGTAGTTTCTGTAAAATAAAATTTATTTACCCACAAACTGCTTGTAAGACTGCAGCAATGGTGCATTTTTCTATGCAAAAGCAGTTAAATAATAATAAAAAGGAGGCCACAGCATGAAGGGTGTAGTACAGTGTCAAACTTTGTCCCCCTGAGAGCTTTTTCCTGTTAACGTTTCCAATTAAAGTCTTATTATATGTAACATAACTAAAATTCAAGGAAACTGACATATTCTGTTGTTCTGTCCAGCCAAGCTCTAGTCAAGGCTAATTTTGATTTGCCACATAATTAAATTAAATAGATTATATTTGGGAGTAAATATTTAATCTTGGACTGGCATTTTCATCACCTTCAGAACTGGGACTGTATGTATAATGTGCAAGATAGCAGAGAAGCTGCAGTCTGAGCCACAGTGATCATCAGAGTTGATTGGTTAATTCCCGTTGTGTATCTTCCAGATTTTAAGGCTTCGCTATTAATGTGTGTTTTCCTTGATGATTCACGAAACCTGAAAAAAAATCAATGTTTAATCAGTTTGTGGATTGTTTTCTTTTGTATATAAAAAAACAAAGCTGACTTGCCTGTTGATAGCTGATTTAATCCCATTCAGTTGTAGTAACTGCTGTTTCAATTTGGGGATCTTCAAGTGCAACTGCAAAATCTTCTCCCTCACTGTCAATGTCACACTTGAGAGCAATTTTCTTTATGTCTTCTAGACTTTGTTCAAAATCAGTTTGTGTTTCTTGGAAATAATCTGGTTGACTTTCAAAAGATTCCTCAATCTCACATTGGGGCACTATTGTTTGTTCTTGAGCATTGATATCTTCTTCTGCGTCCATCCATATGTCTTGGTTCTCGTCTTCATCTTCTGTTTGTTTGCTCTGATACTCAGAAACTTGAAGAACAACCAGCTCAGTTAGTACAACTCTTTTTTCCTCAGTGTCTTGTTCTGGTTGCACTGTTTCAGCTATTTGCATAATAGAAATCTCCTCTTTTGTTGTTTTAATGTTGTCATAGATCTCTTCTTGGTGCATGGATTGGGTACCAGCATCAATCAACACTGGTTGATTGTCAGCTAATGCAATTTCTTCTGTTTTGACTTCTTCATTTTGCTCAGATATTTCTGTGGACTGGGTGCTGACATCCATCAAAACAGTTTTGTTTTTGGTAATCTCGATAGGTGTTATGTCATTAATCAGTTCTTCAGTTTCAGCACCCTGTATTCCAACATCCATTGACTCTTCATTTTTAAGTGTCTTTTATATCTGGTTCTTCAATTGTCTCAGTGGCTTGGACTGCCGCCTCTGACATTAAAATTTCAGATCGCTGCGCATCATTTTCTTGCTTGGTTTCTTCCTCTACCACTTGGACCCCAACTTCAGACATTTCTGTATTTTTTGTAAACTCATTTCTGTCGACAGGGGGCGCTGTTGCTGGTGCTTGTGGGGGGCTGGATATAGTTTGTTCAGTCGTGATGTGAGTGAGTGGTGATGGTAATGCAGGTGCTCTACTCTGTCCAAATTGTATATTTAGCTTGAACTCTAAAGAAAGACTTGACGGGGCATCTATGTTACCAACAGATGAGATGACCCCTGTATTTTGAGGCACTGCAACTGCTGTGTTATCTGAAGTTGAAATCTGGCTTTGTACGGATGGTTGTTTTTGAACATCTTTGTCATCGTCATCCATTTTAGTAAGCCCTTGCTCTTTAGTTGTCATTGCAGAGTCTAGTATAACATCAGCCTTTTCATCATGTGACTCAATCATTTTCTGATCTTCACTTAATTTACTCTGAACTAAATCAACTGGTAGTTCTTTATCTTCTGGTTCCTCCTCTGATTCAGGGACCAGTTCTTTTACATGTTGAACAACTTCTTGAATAGCCACTTTGTCCTTTTCGCTCATTATCTCTTGTTCAATATTTGAGGTAGCTGAATAACTGCCCAATCTTTCAACTGTTTCGTAGCAAGTATCCACAACTTCTTTGTCCTCTTGAACACCAATTTCCAGGGCAGTATCCACTCCTGCCTCTGCAGACTGGATATCCACATTGACCACTTGTACTTGGACTTGATGATTATCTTCAAATTCTAATCCTGGCACATGCATTAGAACAACAGCTGTACTTTCCTTTGCCACTTGGGGAGTGTTATTTACTTCTAAGGGTGTTGTTGTTTCAATGGCTTCATTTTCTTCATGCTCACTTACAACCGTGCCGAAAACTGGTTCATGTTCTGTTGTTGTTGTCTCAATGGATGCATCAGGTACATGTGACACAACATCTTTGGAAGTGCATGTAACCTGTTGTGCCACCAACATGTGCTGTACATCCACATTTGTGGTCTCCAGGGGTACAATTTGTTCTTCCTTTTCTCCTTGAATACCAACCTGTTCAACCTCAGCAAACTGTACCTGATGTTCAGGCACATCAAGGACCTCTGCATTATCCACACATGGTATAGAGGTTTTTTCAGCAATCTTTTCGCTGTCTTCAGTACTCTTTTGGATCATAAGGTCAGGCATTGTTGCAGTCACCTGTTGTAGAGTAGCTGTACTTTCTTCTTGCAGTGCAGCATGCTCAACCTCAGCAACCTCTGTCACTGGACATGGTATCTCTTCCTCAAATTCTTCCTCTACATTAACCTTGATTTCACCAATATGCGCTTCATGCAGTGGTTCTTCTGAAGTAGATACAAATACTTCTAAATTTTCTTCAATATTAACTGTGTCTTCAAGAACTTGGGCAATGCCTGAATCCTCATTAACTGTTGACACATGCTCAACAGGTAAGGCTTTAAGGTCTTCAGCAACTTCATGGCTATGGTCCAGTTGCATTATTTGGGCTTCTGATGGTTTAGCTTCTGAATGGTCACCATTTACATATACAGTATAATCAAGTTGGGATATTGTTTCACATTCTTCAGTTGACGATACAATGACCAGTCCATTAGATACATTGGTCTCTTCTTCTACCATTTCTTGTTGACTTTCAGTTGTTTCAAGGACTTCAACATGGTCATCAGTCTCATCTGCAGCAGCTTCGGGGAGTGGTTTGTCTTCCAAATCACCAGTGTCATCCTGTTGGACTGTCTCTGTAGAAACTTCCTCAATGTTTTGTTCCACAATTTCTTGGTCTATTGAAGGTGCAAGTTCCTCTTCAAAAGTTTCTCCAAACAACTTATTGGTGACATCTTCCACTTGTGAAACTTCAACCTGTGGATCTCTGTCATCTGGTTCTTCTCTGCTTTCTGGCTCAGCGGTGGCCTCAGTGATGAAAATGTCTTCCTTATCGGCTTCAACATTAATTTCAGAAACCTGTTCCTCTATTATATCCTGTTCATTCTCACCAATAACTTCTTGCTCAGTTGTCTCTGTGGATGTATCTTCAATAATTTCTTCTTCAGTTGCTAGATCAGCCATGGGCGTACTTTCTTCTTCTTGCACTGCTACCACTTCAGTCTCATCTTCTGTCAGGTTTTGGCTTTCTAGTGTAGATTCTTGTGTGTCCTCTACATCGTGCTTGTAGACAATTTCAAAATCATCCTCTGTAACAATTTCAAGCTCCACATTAGTCCCTGTAACTTCTTGAAGTTCCTCCACTGCTTGTTCGTTTGATGGTTCTTTGGATACTTCTATGTCCAACTCAGGAGTGCCCTCTAGTGATAGCACATCTATTATCTCTTCGGGTTCTGGTTGGTCTAGTTGGTTTGTTTCCTCAATTTGAGCAGACCCCAACAATTTATGTTCCTGCATGACCACCTCTTTGTCTGTTTCCATTATAGAATCCACTTCACCCTTTGGTAACTCTGGCACTGATGTAATTAGCTGTGCATCTACTTGTATGTCTGATTGTTGTCCCACTAAGTTATCTATTTCAAGTTTTTCTTCAAACAATAGTTCTGTAGACTCTGTTCTTACTGCCTCTGGTTCTCCTTCATGGCACTCATTTGGTAAAACGTCTTGGACCACATTTTCATCAAATTGTATTTGTACAGACTCTGGGACCTCAGATAAGGATTCAATCATATAATCACTATCATCTACACTTTCTTGTTTTACAGCTGTTTTTGGTTGTGCAGTGTGAATTTCATCAATTTCTACTTTTGCAGACTCAAATTCCACTTTAGAAACCTCAGATGTATACTCAGTTGAAATAGCATCTTTAAATTCTGACAAACTTTCTGATAAGACTGCCGCTGGAATTTCGACATCAGTATCTCTAAGTTGGTCGACTTGTAACCCTGTTTCTGCTGTCACTGCATCAGACTGTGCATGTATTTCCATTACATGTTGTTCTTCATTGGCAGATCTTTCAAAGATTTCATGAGTGATTGAACCAACAACTCTTTCTAAGATAGGTTCTTCTGAACAAAGTATGTCAGTTTTTGTAGCAGTAGAAATTGTCTCAACAACTTCCTTAAGCAAAACTTCAGTATCCTTGACATCATATTCAACAGGAACTGGTGTTGCATTGCCAGATGTCTTTGAGGATTCTGTTAAGTGGGATGCAGCTGAAAGCATTAGCTCCTCTGTCTCATCAGCCATTGTGATATCCACAGGCTCTGGAGCAGTAATAGCTTCTGATGTTAACTCTACCATATCTTCTGCTATTGTGTCGTCCTTAACTACGTCCTCTATCAAAGAAGTAGCTACTGTTTCTGTGATGTTACCCTCTTCGGGGATATCACTTAGAGGTTGATACTTGCTGAATTCTGTGAGTTCATCTTGATCCTGGTTCAAAGGAATTATCGGAGTGACTTGGTGTTCTTGGACTTCTTGCACAAATGTTTTGGGAATTTCAAGGATATGTTCTTGTTCAGATTCC
The DNA here is from genome assembly GCF_026225935.1 of Boleophthalmus pectinirostris. Classification (NCBI taxonomy): domain Eukaryota; kingdom Metazoa; phylum Chordata; class Actinopteri; order Gobiiformes; family Gobiidae; genus Boleophthalmus; species Boleophthalmus pectinirostris. Next base: position 21,901,181 of record NW_026570971.1, on the reverse strand, counting down.
AGGTCACTATCTTGGATTTCCACATCAGTCTTTGCTGCCTCTTCTGTCTCAGATTTGTCAAACTCTGAAAGTGGTACAACAGCTGGCGTTTCTGAGTCTTCCTCCACTGAAACCACTTCCTTATTCTCCCCTTCATCTGAAGAGAGTTGATCCTGCTTGTCTACTGACTTCCTCTTTTTCCGACCTGGAAGTAGTTTCTTTATGGAAAACAATGTCTCCTCTTGTGTTGCTTCACTGTCTGACTGCACAGTATCTTTGCTTTCCTCATCATCTTTTACTTTTCTTTTTGGTGTCATAAGTTTCTTAAAAGATTTCCAAGTTGAACTCTCACTGTCTGACGGACTCTCTGCTTGTTTGGGCGTAGAGGTCCTAACATCTCCTGCCTCATTTGGACTCTCCACGTCACCACCATCTTGTTTTTGCTCATCTTCAGAATCTGATGTTTTTCTACTTCTCCTCCGTCCTGATCCGCACAAAACGGCTTCCCATGAATGAGATGAATCCTTTCTTTTCCGCTCCTCCTCTGTGCTGTGATCAGATATCCGCTCCCCTTCGGTGGGCTTTGTTACCTCTGCATCTACCACAGCTTGGACTTGGATTTCTTCACTGCTTACAGACGCCCTTTTCAAACTTTTTTTAGGTGTCATGAGTTTCTTAAATGCTTCCCAAGCGCTCAGTTCTTCCTCTGGTTCTGTTGTTGAAGGGGGAGGTGAGGAGGGAGGTTCTACAACCACATCTTGCTGTTCTGTTTTTTCACTTGATGCCACAATTTGATTTTCAATGTGCTCACTGGAATCAGACAGCCTGCTATCACTCGATCTTCTTCCTTTTTGTCTCTTTGAACGTCTTTTAAACGTTGTCCCAGAAAATAGTCTTTTGAATGGACTCGATTGAAGTTTTTCTTGCGAACTTGTAATTTCTGATTCACTGTCTTGATCTGTTGATGGAGATTTACCTCTCTCTTCAATTTCAGGTGGTTCCATTGCTTGTGTCATATTTTCTTGTACTGTTTTACATTCAATGTCTTTTTGTTCTTCAACAGTGGGACTAGTTTCCACAGTTTCTTTTTGATTCACTGTTGTATCTGCATCATTTTTGCTCATATCAACCAGCTCCTTATCTTCTGCTTCTTCTTCTGTCTTCTTTTTCTTTAGACCCGCAAATATTCCAGTTGTGAAGAACTTTTTAATTGGTGAGACAATCTCCTCTTCTTGGTTAGCTGAAGATTGTTCAAATGTTTCATTTTGCTTTTGGTTACCGTCTTGTTCGTTCATGGTTACATTAGCTTCTTGACCTTCAGCATTATCGGCCATTTGTTTTGTTTCAGTAATATTTTCTTCTACTGTTTCAGCCACCACATCATCTGAAGTTCCTTCTGTTAGAGTAGGACAGGTGGTTGAATCATTATCTTGCATTGCATTCAAGTCTGTAGTTTGTTCAATATCTTCATATTTAGTCTCACTGACTGTTTCCACCGCAGCATCCAGTTTTTCTGTTCCCTCTTTTTCTACCTCATCATCTGCTTGGTCCCCTGTTCCTTTTTTCACTGTCAATTTTAACCCGATGTTGCTGAAAAACCTCCTAAAACTTTCATTCAGGTCATTTTGCTTGGCATCCACGTTGATTATTTCAATAGGTTCCTCTTCATTTGGATTTGGTAACTCCTCTTGAATAATTTGGACATTTGTGACTTCAGGCGCCGATTTGGTCACTGAAGTCTCTTTCTTCTTCACGATGACAGCTATTAAAAAAAAGATTTCCATAAATCAAACGGAAAAGATGAAGTACAAGCTGTATAAAAATTATGATCACCAACCTTCTTTAGCAATTTGATCCTTGACATCTGCTAATGTTCCATCTGCCTTTCCATTTAGCTCTGAGACCTGTCCATTGTTCTGTGTCAGCTGAAAGCAAACACAAAATGCATATTGTTAAGTGTATATAAAACAAGATTAAAATAAACTTCTTTAATAATGTATGTTGAAATAATCAGACAATTTGGAAATGTTATATCTTTGTGAAAATGTATAATTTGTACTTCTCGCAGAATATACAAAAAAAAAAAATTACAAAGCAAATATTATTCTGGCATAAGTACTTGAAAAATGTAATCTTATCCATTTATTACTGCACAAACTTGTATATTCAGTTGTTGTTTGTAGAAAGGTATAGTCACAAAGTTCACCACTAGTGTCCCTGATCTTTAATCCTGATTATGTGGTCTGAGCTGGGATTGGAAGCAAATAGCCCTTAAGTTTAGCCCCAAATTCAATAAACAACACTAAGACAAAGGTTCAGCACATATTAATCCGAACCTGCTAATGGGAAACAGATTATGTAATTTGGAGCATGCATTCATCTTTTACAGACCACCATATTTGTCTTGGATAATTTTTAGATGAACTTGATACCATCTTGCCACCATTGTCTTTCCGTGATGTGTTACCTGATAGGATAATTGGTTCTTCATTGCTGTGTACTGTAAGTCTGCAGAATGCACTTAAATGACCATTGTCTTATTTTATGTAAATTATAGTCCATCTGGAGCAGTTTCAAATGAATATAATAATGCATTGTTCTATTTTAGCAGACCTCTTTTTCATGTGTCTTGTTTATGCACTTAATGTACTTTATGACAGTATTTTAAGTAAAAAACATACTCGTTCCTTTTTAAACATGTGTGGACCATCGTGGAAAAAAGTTATTGGTTCTATTTGTAGTAGGAATAGTAAAAGCAGTGATAGCAACATAGTGAGTAGTAAAAAGATGAGGTAATTAGTGGTGAAATAGTAAACAAACTTCATGTAGTGAACTGGTAAAAGATACAATTTGAAGATCACAGGAATAGACAATGAACTGGCACTTATAATTGCACAACTAACTAAAGAACTCGTACTTTCTCTTCACTTTCACTGAACAGGTGGACTACATTTCCAAGTTGCACACATTTGCCTCCATAAGGACTAAGATAAGTGACTGAACGAGCTTCAACTACTAATCGTACACTGTCCACAAATAATCAATGTGTCCTTTTGCTGAGAGAAGAGAAACTGTATCCTCCCCCTGGGTCTGCTCTAAGAAAGGAAGGTCATTATTCCAGCTGTCTTTGTTGTTTTTCTGTAAACTCGACTCAAACTACTGTAAAACAAGTCTAATCAGACCACATGAATCACAGTCACTTAAGACTAATTAAGAAGCCAAATGTATTTGTTCTTTCACTTCAATGTGTGAAGTAATTACACAACTGTTTGCAACTACAAGCAACATTCAATACCTGCTGATTTGTTCATTTTATACATATCACAAGATGACTCATAGAAAGGTGAATGTTGTTATTTTAACATGTGTGGACTGATTTCTATTTAAAACATTATTTGACAATACAATATTTATGATATTGATTTAGTCCTTATAATTGTGTTATGATTTCTCATTTGATCCTGAATCAGAAAGATTAATGCATCCATTTTAAAGCTTTTTTCTACCCTTGTACTCTATATAGCTTCACTTTGTCTATTTAACATATGTTGCAAAAAGACAAGATAAGTTTAGCCAGACAACATCAATCAATCAATATTGTAAATACACACGTTACTTAAGAACTTTGAGTGTACAGGCTCTTCCATGGCACTAGTTCTTCCATGCTGGGACCATAGACTTGTTTATGAAGTTGGTCTAAACCTCAAAAATACTCACGTTCAGGGGTTGGTGTTTTTAAGCCTCAGTAAAGGTGACTAATTCATAAATGTAAAAGGTATATGAGAGATAAAATGACATGTTACTTGCTGCAATAGCCTGGCAAGGACAATTCTTGCATCAACATTATCAAATTAAACAGCCACAAAGTACTGGACCAACTCAGCATCTTTTATACACTGTTATAGGCTGACAGTTACAGGCTTTTAAAAATCTGTTTCTCCAGACAGATTAGTAAAATTAAGATGGCAGAAATGTAGATGCATGTTGCTTATCTACGGGAAACTGCTTTGTAACTATCACTGCATTTTAAGTCTTAAATCTTGGCTCGGTCCCGCAGTATCCTGACAAAAGCAAAGTAGGCACAGCCAAATACGCAGCGCAGGCATATCCATCCCTGTCATCCACTTGCAGCCACAACAAAAAGTCAATAACAAACAAATGTGTCAGTTGGTTTTGCGGCATCATACTTAGATCAACATAAATCCTTCCAAACCTTGTCATGCGTGCTTTCTCCACTTGGGCTATCCTCCACTGCGCTCTGCTCCTCCGCCGCTGCCTCGCTCTTGCCGTCCCGTTGTGCAGACTGAGCATCTCCCATGATCCGGTCCGCAGTTCTCCGGTCAGAGGTATCCGTGAGGGAGCATGCACTTTACCGCATGCAGTCCGATGCCAAATGGTGCAGCCTGGATGTTGGGGAAAAGTGTTTATTTTAGTTCCACGCCTCCGTCGCTCCCTCCTCTCGGCTGCGGGCATCACATGAAGTCTATGAGCGCAGAGTGGACCGCCTGGACCGGACGGGACCGACACGCCTCTCTCCCACTGCATCAAACACACCGAGCCGCAGTGGAACCCATGTGATGTCCTCAAATGACTGTCCCAGAAGCAAAAGGAATCGATGTCGCAATCATTTTTCTTCAATTCACATAAAACTGTAACCACAGGTTATTACTTACAGGCTCATGTGGAAAGACTAGGCCTGTAAAAAATAAGATAACGTTTAACGTTTATCTAAAATATTTTATAATCATATTGGAATATAATGTAAAAGTTTAAATATATACGACACATTATTTGCAACACCTTTAGGCTTAATTCAAATGAAGAAAGAGGGCGTTTTGGCACAGTTCCTCCTGTTCCTGTCCAACCTGGCCAGGGGGCAGTACACAGAGAGATGCCCACTCTTCCCTGTCCACTCGCACTTGTTCTAGTTTGTCTACAGTGTTCATTCAGCGTGTGTTACACACAAGGCCTCCTGGGACATGCCCAGCACACCTAACTCTTTGGACAACTAACCTTTGGAGGAGCAGTGGCTCTACTTCAAGCTACTACTGTGACTTTAGCTCATCAGTCTTAAGGATCTGAGGAAATTGTTCTCATGATTATAAAATAAAAAAAACATTTTGGTCCTGCTATAGCTTAAATAAACAGACAGTTATCCTTTGAGACTGATGTTACTGCAGCTGCCCTGGTGTCTCTGTGGACTGTGTGCTGTGGGACATATCAGCATGCATGTTGGGTGGGCACTTGAAATAGCAGCTTGTCCTGTTCTGAACAGTTTCATGCTTGTTGTGCTGTAGATCTCGGTGATACAATCTTGGCCCTGAGATGAAGCAGAGGAGGGGGCTGAGTCTAACTGTTTAATGTCATTTGTGAGAGCATGGTGCAGACGTTTACCAACAGACTCCCTAAAGCCATCCTTCCTTATTGTGTGCTAGTAAACTGTGAAGTGTCTTGCTCAAGGACACAGCAACAGCATGCTTGCCTCTCTCAATTTAAAATATTTACTGAACATGAAACATAACCGTGAACTCTTGAATTCTATGATACCAGTCTGGACAATGGCTCTTGACTTAGTTAGGTAAAAGCCTCCAGTTAAGGAAGTCTTGATCAAGCTTAGCTTAAGATCTGGAGATGGGTCCCCGAGATGGGTTCCCTGCTCCTGACAGGTTGCTCCAGCTGTACTTTCATAATTACTGACAGACATAAACACCAGAGTAAATTCGCCTACACAATGCAACTCTTGTCCTTTAGATTCTGTTTGTTATCTATGTGACCTTTAGCTAATTACAGTCATTCTAAGTGCGTCGTTTGTTTTGTTTTTCTTTTAAACGAGCACAGAGGCCGATGTTACAGTGGTAACATGTGTGTAATAGCCTGGACTAATGTCTTTGTCCAGTGTGACCCGGCAGTGACCAGTCTGCAGCAGCGCACTGTGGGAATGGAGCCGTGCCTTTCCCCTCTCAAAGCATGACACTGCACATCCCGTGTCCTGGAGTCATATGAGACACACCTTCTCTCAACTCATGACAGGCGATATCAAACTCAACAAGCGTCTCAGTAACTTTACAGAGGATTTGGTTATGCACTCATAAGAGCCTCTGAATACTCAGCTGAACTGTTATGCAATAATAAAAACATATAAAAGTATTACCATTTGCTATGACTGTCAACTATGGTCCAATGTTAACAGCCATTTCATGAGGTCAGCAGGTCATATTATGAATATCATCATATAGTACAACTGTAATAAAATGCTCAGTAGAGTTCAGGTTAAGAGATGTCAAAAATACCCACTGCTGCTATAGTTACAATTGCTGCTAACCACTCTGTCAACAGTTCTAAATGTTTGATATTATTTATGAGTCACTGGTGCCTCTTGGGGAATGACTGTGACCAGTCTGTGGCAGGTTCTTCTCTAAAGGTTTATTAGTAAAATACAATCACACAGCGTCCAGCCCAAATCAAAGTGATCATTGGATTAAAAGGGGAAGCACCTGATTGGCCTGAATCACTGCAGCAAAGCAGACTTAAGTCAATTTGAATGGAAACATGAGATATTATGTAATGATAGCTAAAGCACACAGTGAACCCAGAGGAAACTTTCAATATACAACCAACATCTGTACAGTTATTTATACTGAAAGGGCAGTTCATCTCAGACTCAGATAGACGTCTTACCTAATAGATCACGATGCAAACAGACCTTAGTGGTCCCAAAACTCTGGGTGTAAGGTGAGGTCCCCTGGCCCATGGAAAACCTACAGACTTCAAAAACCTGCAAATTCCTTTTTCCTTTGCATTTAGTACCTGCATCAGATACAACTTTTTTCTTGTAAATGGGTAACATTTACTGTTTTCCTTCCATGAGCTATATTATAAAAGCAGTTCTAACAAAATCAGACCACTCCAGTCTTTGCATAATAACAATAATGATAATAATAATAATTATTATTATTTTAAATATGAACAATGAGAGTTGTAACTACAGTTTTATAATCTCAGATCAGTAGGGATGAAAGAACACACAATGAAAAGTTGTTCTAAAGCTGCGGGTGTCCTCATAATGCAAAACATTTCTAAACTGATGTGTACTTTTGTTTGTGAGGCTGGTCAAAACTGCACCAAAATAACCAGAAAAATTACTTAAAGCAAATTACCAGGACTTTTTCATTAATTGTTTCTGTGTGAATTTATATGGTACATGGTATGTACATGTAAAGCAGACACCCTTATTATTTTACCCTTTTTAACCTCACAGGCCACCAGAGAATAGTGCAAACATCTTGTCTATACATGCATGTTTTGTTTAAATCCACTAAAATGTTATAAAAAAAATTGTTTCATCAGTGGCAATGTCCATTGGAAATCTAAAGCCACCCAGTGTAACGATCTAAGCAGCTTAGGTTTTTGAAAGAAGTCATTTTAATTCATTAATAATTAAAAAACAAATATCTCACCACAAAAGTGCAAGACTCTGTGAGACAGCACAGATAAGAATACATCCTTCAAAAAATATTGGAAAAAGGTTTGTTGTGTAACAATTTAGAGTGGATTTTCCATTCAAAGATTCCATTCAAGTTTAATTCTTAGAAAAACTTTTTCAGATATCATTCTGTATCGAGTTAGATTTATCAAGATTCAAAATCATAAAAAAACAAAAGGCTAAACTGTTGACTGTTGAATTATTTTGGATCAATTTCAAAGAAGAAGTTATTAAATTACAAGCAGTAGCCTTTGCACTCCAGTCAAAGAACCAGACTTAATTGACAATTATTAGATTATAAAAGTAAACCTGTGCAGCAGTTCAATTTCTATTTTGTTTTTATTGTTCCATTTTCCATTATTTAGGAATTTACAATTCTTACAAAAATTATTTCTATGGAACTTTTTCTCTAGACACAAAACTGATAAATGTTGTTGTTGTTGTCTTTGTGTTGTTGTTTTCTAATGGGTTAGGAACTGTTTAACCTGTACTTGAGATGGGACAAGAAAAGTCTCTATATTTGACTGCTCTAATTCACATTTTAGAAGTAAAATACAAAGTAAACCTAAGGACAGGTGGACAGTGAGGCCCTTTGAAGCGTGAGATCTTGAAGCTGCCTCAGAAACAGGACGACCTCATGACAGACATTGATGCTAATTGGATCAGATGCTCAATGCAGACACTGAGGCTGTTATGTGAACCTCCGCTCAGCTCTAACAAGTTGAATTAATCTGAGTCACAACTTTAGGTAACTCAAAACAGCTGATGTTTTTACCGCTTCCAAAGCAACCCCAAACAGTTTTTGGTTTGGTCAAAAATGTATGTCCTATAATGTACTGACAAATTCTTGAACCTTCACTCTACTACATTTTATTTATAGTGTAAAACATAGACAGATAAAGAAGCCATTACAAACCTAGTTATGAGTTTCAGTGGACCTATGTGTGTCTCAAGTACTCAGTAGCAGATTAGATCTGAGAATGTACGCACACTGATGATGACACTGTAGATGCACAGTTGAAGAGAGATATTTAAATTATGATTAGAAAATGTTATTTTACAGCCTTCGGCACACGTCCATATCTGTAGACAGCACCAGCACCATGTCAAATTAGACTGTATCTGCAATGCCATGAAAATAGTACCTTGTCCAATTGTCTGTTTTCTGCTTTTTTAAAAGCCCACAGTCCTGGCTGTTTATCTGATTCAAATATCTCAGTAGTTTTCTTGGGTTACAGCAGAACATCATTCGGTGGCAAGCAGTGGGAGCTGAGGATAAGATACTGGGAGTGCTCACTCAGATCACAGATACTTGATCACAGGTGCTCATCAAGGTTTTTGAAGTTTGCAGTTAGTTGGTGATCAGCTAGAGGATAGATGATTCAGCGCTCATCCAAGCACATCCCACTTTCCCCACACTGACTGGTCCAATCCCAATACATGTACAGTCCCTGACAAAAGTCTTGTCGCTTATCCATTTTGTTGAAACAAAAGCTTATAACCTGACTTTAAATTAATTGACTGGTTTTAGAAATGTCTCATATGAAAGCTAAAACCCTCCCAAATTATGCTCAATATACTAAAATAAATTTGCTTCACTGAAGAAAGATTGATCATTTAATGAACACAGAAAGGTCAGATTTTGGCAAGACAAAAGTCTTGTCGCCTTGTCATATGATGCACCCAATCCTAGATTACAGCCTCACCTGTGATCAGTTACTGATCAATCAATTAGTGGGTGTGTATAAAAAAGAACCCCAGCACAGCAGACCTTCACATCAACTGCAACTTGACCTCTGACAACATGCCTAAGATCCACCCCTGAGACCAAAGCGTTAATTATCAAGAGGCTGAAGACCAGATCCACTGCTGAGGTGGCTGACACCTTCAATGTGTCTCAGTGTCAAGTACAAAGAATAAGAAAAAGATCTGAAATGACTGGAGATGTTTTTGACAAGCCCAGGTCCGGCAGACCCCGCAAGACAACTGCTCGGGAGGACCGTTTGTTGATTTGAAAATCCAAGGCCAGCCCCTTTTCCACTGCAGCAGAGCTCCACCAGGCCTGGTCACCTCAAGTCTCCTGTGTCAACCAGAACAGTTTGTAGAATTCTGTCTCTGGAAAAATGGCCTCCATGGTCGAATCAGTGCACAGAAACCAGCACTAAAAAAAAAAGGCAATTAAAAAACCGTGTGGCATTTGCAAGGCCCACAGCCTGCTAAAAGGATGGACACTGGAAAAGTGGCAGAAGGTGGATTTCTCAGATGAATCCTCGGTTGAATTACATCACAGCCGCCGCAAATATTGCAGGAGACCTACTGGAGCCCGCATGGATCCAAGATTCACCCAGAAAACAGTTAAGTTTGGTGGCGGAAAAATCCTGGTCTGGGGTTCCATCCAGTATGGGGCTGTGCGAGACATTTGCAGGGTGGAAGGCAATATCAATAGCCTAAAATATCAAGAAGTATTAGCTCCTCTTACATTCCCAACCATAAAAGGGGTCAAATTTTGCAGCAGGATGGTGCTCCATCGCATACTTCTATCTCTACATCAAAGTTTCTCAAGGTGAAGAAGATCAAGGTGCTCCAGGACTGGCCAGCCCAGTCACCAGACATGAACATCATTGAGCATGTCTGGGGTAGAATGAAAGAGGAAGCATGGAAGGCAAAACCAAAGAATCTTGATGAACTCTGGGAGGCATGTAAGACGCTTTCTTTGCTATTCCTGATGACTTCATCAACAAATTGTATGAATCATTGTTGAACCGCATGGATGCGTCCTTCAAGCTCATGGAAGTCATACAAGATATTAAATATGGATCTCACAGCACCACTACTTAATTCACTGACGTTATGCAACATATTTTTGTATTTGAAGTAAATTATTTGTTCAGTTTTCTGTAGGCGACAAAACTTTTGTCTTGCCAAAATCTGACCTTTCTGTGTTCATTAAATTATCAATCTTTCTTCAGTGAAGCAAATTTATTTTAGTATATTGAGCATAATTTGGGAGGGTTTTAGCTTTCATATGAGACATTTCTAAAACCAATCAATTAATTTAAAGTCAGGTTATAAGCTTTTGTTTCTACAAAATGGATAAGCGACAAGACTTTTGTCAGTGACTGTATATTCACTAGGACCACGCCAACAACAACATAGCGCTCTGTCTCAATCTACAATTGGCCCAGCCGGAACGGGACCCCCCTGTAGGGGTCTTATGACTGAAAGACAAAATAAGGGATGGGAGGGTGGGGTCAAGTTAGCCGAGACAAACTGGGATGATGGGAAAGGCTGCTACATATAGACTTCTGAGAAATGAGAGGCGTGGTCGAGGTGAGTTGTGGTTCGCTGGTGAGAGGAGAGGGCGGCTGAGGCGTGGTCCTGCTCCTGAATCTCACTTAATCATATAACTACATTTTGTGTATGAGTTGTTGCACAAGAACAGGCATTAGACTTGAAAACCTGTAAACTGCTGTTTCACCATGTGACAACCACTGACTCAAAACGGCAACAACATAAAATTTTTATTTCTCCAAATAACTTTTTTTTAAATGTTCTGCTATTCTGTGAACCCGTCTCCTACTTGTGATTCAGATGCTACTGTGCTGACTGTCTTACATAACTGTAAACCTTGACCTGATCTGAGGTCTGACTTGTGCTGTTTGCTTTGAGTTTGATCAGAGCGCTCCATTGTTCCTGAGGGGAGCTGATTTGGACTCGTTAAGCAAGAATGTGCTCTTGGCACGTTCACTATAAACACTTCATGGGCTTTTCAGATCATTTTCTTTTTGAATATATTCAACATGCGCTGTATAACATGTATAACTTTCCTGATTTCTCTTATGTTGTACATTTTAACAGTAATATATTAACCACGGCTTGTTGTGCAATCGGAAATGAGAAAAAGAGACTTTTTCTTTTGGTCAGTCTCATGCCTGAAGTTTTGAAGAGAAAGCTGCTTTAGAGCAGACAGATATAACATATTCCAAATGACTGTGATATAATAAGGAAAGGAAGGTTTTCCGATAACTTGTACATCTTATTTGAAAGTGTTTCCTGATAACATATTTTTGAGTAATGCATTATTCACATGATTGGTTCATGTTGGCTCTGCCATCAGGAGGCTCTGACTCTGAACCAGCTGATTTCAGATAAATTCACCCTGAGACTCTGAGCTTCTACATCTGATACACATATGTACATGTACCTTTCTGTCTGAGGCTTTCTGGTTTTAAATGACTCTTCTAATCTATACGTTTTAATTTTTTTGTAGAATAAAATTGAGAAAATAATTCCAGCACATATAAAGTGTCATTAAAACCATTTCAACCAAATTGAAAATTTGGTGTCAGTCAGGGAAACATTTTATTTCCAAAAAACGTGTATTATGATGAAGGACACGATGATGTTAGAATGAAATTTTATATTTATTTGCGGCAAAAGTGGTGTGCAGCATAAAACAACCTCATTCGAAGTTAGACACACTGTTGGAATACTGACATCTTCTGGACAACACTGGCAGTACAGCAAATATCCACCTGCTTTTTGCCAGAATTGGTCGATTCATAATGAGGGGCTGTTGGGGAACATGTGAAAATCAGGATAGAATGACTTCCTAAAGGAAAACACTAGAATTGTTCCTTTGTGTGGGAGTTTGCTGTTAAAGTATCACACCAGATTCTCCCATGCAGTCTGAAGGACTGACTCATCTGTAACTTAGTGGAAATAACCATTGACACATTGACACCAAGTATAAGACCAACTTCCTCCTCTTCGCCCACGGTTTAATTTAAATCTGTCTTATTCTTGTGAATAATTCTCACAAGATGCATTTGTGGAAAAACATGACGAATGTATGAGAGGCTCGGGTCTTGAATTGTGTGTGAGCTAAGGGTAAATGATGACTTGCATTTTAAAATCACTTCACAGTTATGAACTTGATAATAACAAATAAAGTATGAAGCTTTAGGTTTGCATTTAAGTTAAGTGCTCTAAGTTTGAGCTACTCCCTTTTTACAGATAAAAACCCACAGTTCTTATCACAGTACTCTGGTCTTCTTTATCTAATGGGCTCTTCCTATGAATTTATCTTGAAAATACATCACATTATACTTTGCAATAAAGTAGACAGTGACAATTGACTGTAAGTACTATAGCAGGAAAAAAGTTATTACTGGATAGTTCTTAGTTGTATTTGATGCTATAAATATATACAATGCAATATAGTGTCTAAATTCAATATACAGCATAGAGTGCCCATCTGTGATAAAAATGTGTCTGTCATAGCTTCTCTATGTTTCTCAAAACTGGTGTTAGATTTTTATCACACCAGCTTGCAATTGCTAAACTATTTGGTTGTGTTCAAGGCAACAATGTGTGACTTACTTCCTTAAAGTCATAAGATGCCAAGATAACACACAGGACTAGATCACTTAATAATTAATTAAAAGTTAGGAGAGGAAGCACACAGAGAAAGTGAGCACCCACCTTCTTCACACCCTCCTCTTCAAGGAGAGAATTTGCTCTGTAGTGATTTGCATATTGAAGTTTTTTTTTTTTGTTTTTTTTTTTGCAAGGTACCCTCATATTATAGCCAATACTACTCATGCAGGATTTGTACTAAAGGCTGAACTGTTTTGTTTTTGCAATAAAATGGAATCATAATGCATTTGAGTTGACAGCATTGTTCCTTTAAAGCCACAGTATGTAACCTTTTAGCCAAAAATAGACCAGATCTTATTTGGCCTGGAGGGAATGTTGTTTCTTTGGTTATTATATTCCACATGGAAAAAATGGTCTGAGAGGGGTTGCTCAAATTGCAAAAACTAATTTGACAACAATAACATGACTTTTTTACATTTCTCTGTCCAGCATGTTTAAATCTTACAAAGATTGCTTGATTGTGGCCGATGTGGGACCTGCATGTTTTAATCCCTCTGGAATTCTCCTCCTCAAAACTTTTGGAGGGAAAATTCAAATGTAACAGGACACAGGACAGTTACAGGAGCAGAGGACATGCAGTTTGAAGTTTGAGGATTATGAGAGCTGATTTGGACGTAAGACTTTTCAAAGATTTTATGTGCTTCTCTGGCTTAGAATGTCACCATTGTTAAAACATGTTTGTGGTGTTTTATTTGAAATTAGAGTTAATGTAAGGACTTTTTCTATGAAACAAATTGTATTTGACTGTACATCTACAAGAGGGTGACAGTTGTACTAAGATTTGAATGTGTTTGTTCCAGAGTCGTCTGCAAACAAGGAGTGATGTCCAGAGCTCTGCTGGAGCTGTGGGGACGTTCATGAATGTTACAGCTGATGTTTCAGAAAAAAGGAAGATGTTTGAGAACCAACAAAACACAGACCACATGACTTTAAACACATTTTTCAAAATATACTTCCTATTGAAACAGTAATCGTGTTTCTACAATGATGTGGCATTAGGAGGTCTTTATACCAGATGCCCTACCTGTTACTGCATTTAGAGGAAGAAAAGCAGCACATGGTGAGTTTTGTTTCTGCAGATACAGTTCTAATGTTCTTGTGATTCTGTTCTAGTCCATTATAGGTACTTTAAATGTATTTAAACATGTACAACAGAGTAGATCATCATAATGTAATCGTGTTATTCCTGTGTCCACAGGCAGAGACCAGAGCATCTTCACTGGAATAAATCTTCACACTGTCCAGCTCCACACTGTACTTGTGCTCTTTGTATGTTTGATTCTGTTAAGACAATACAGAACTGTGGAAAACTAAATACTATTTTTGTATTATTTTACAGAATTAGATCAATTAAATTAAATTATACATACTTATACATTTCACAATAAGGTAACATAAGATAAATATGCATATTCAGCATGATTTGATCAAATTTCATCAACATGAAAAAGTGACATTCATGTTTTGAGAAAAATATGTGTAGATGGGATCAAAATAAGTTTCAAAGCCTAAACATAATTTTATTGCATGCAACTGCTTTCCATAACTTTTTTACGTAAATCCAGCAACCTTTTTTTCAGTGCACAAATTATTCGATATACCTCAATTATACATGAATGTCCTGACAAAGACTGCAAAAAGTAGAGATAAATGCAACACATTTTTCTTCTCCAAGACATGAGAGACTATTTGTTTCACCCCTAAAAAGTCCATTCAGACTCATGGAGGTCACCCAATTCCCAGGCCAGAATCATCCAACTTCAAATCCAACATGACATCCATGACCTAAAGGAAGTTCAGTTTTAGATGCTAAACAAGCTATTGCCACCAACATTAAAACAAAGAGCAAAAAGAAGCAGAGCGAATCAAACCTAAATGAGAGAGAATATGCAAATGGGACATGCTGCTCACCCCATAGCCTGTGGTGCCAGAGTCTTACAGTTGTTGTTTTTTAGCTGTGCACTCAAAGAAGCAATCTTGAGTTATTGTAATAAGGCTGGGTTGGGTCATGAGGATACAAATTCAGGACACAAGAAGCAGTTGGATCTAGTTTGGGAGCTTAAGGGGTTATGCGAATTGTTTTTGGATGTGGCCATAATTACTCAAGTGCTTTATTAGATTAGTGGTGGAGATGGGCTCATAAAGATATGTCCATACTCCATGCTGACAGAATGTTACACTGGTGGAAACAGAAACGTGCTAATGAATTGTGGGTGCCTTCTACAATTTAAAGGACAAAATCTACACATTTAATTCACCT
This sequence comes from Boleophthalmus pectinirostris, assembly GCF_026225935.1. Classification (NCBI taxonomy): domain Eukaryota; kingdom Metazoa; phylum Chordata; class Actinopteri; order Gobiiformes; family Gobiidae; genus Boleophthalmus; species Boleophthalmus pectinirostris. The sequence continues at coordinate 21,886,020 of NW_026570971.1, read as the reverse complement.
TGAACAAACTCAGGCTCATTAGTGTTTTTAAACTGTCTGGAACAACACAGGTAAGACCATCAAGGATCTGGCACATAACACACTACAGCTGATTTTAAGTTAATTAAAACTCAAATTCCAAAATTTTACTTGCAGCGTGATAACCAAGAGGGAATTTCAATGCTAAACACACCTGCGCCCTTTTGCCCAACTTTACGCACACAAAATCTATCGAATAAAAAGAGTGCTTGGCTGGGTTTCCTCCTACTCTGTCATCTTCCGTGCTGAACACTTCACACGGTAGTTTCAGATGCGCTCTTGCTGTGGGAGGAAGGCGTGATCTTCCGCATTGTACCTGCTGCATGTGTGCGCGCGGAGCAGAAACGAGAGCGCACTGAGACGTCCGGTACACAGAGCGGCCAATATGCGGCTTGACACTGCATGTTGAAATATGGTGAAACAGCCCCCTGAAAGAGGAAATGTCATTTTCTATGTGTGAAGCTTCTTTGGAGAGTTGAGTACGAATAAGGTAAGCGAAGCACGTATATTTTATTTAAGTACAAATTAGACAATGACGTTGGTTTCATTGTTCGTTGTTTAAAATGTAAATAGTAACTGGTTTTCTCCTGTAAATACAAGTGCACCACGTTGAATCATCGCTGTGTAAACTGACGCCCTTTAATTAATTATTGTGAATGATGAGTAGTTGAACTGCCTAATTCATTTTGTACCTTCATTTAGTTAATACGATAGCCCAGGCTGGACAAATTATCACTGGTCAAATGATGGCACACCCATGCAAAGACTTCTAAAGTACTACTAAAGTACTGCTTCTGTTCTTGAGATGTAGGAGCTCCAGAAGTAGCAATTAACAGGCTTTTCAAATATTTACAATGGGACTTTTCAGTAGTGAGAACCTTTAAAGTGTTGGTTTGATCTTTTCTGGTGGAGAGACAAACAAAAGCAACTGTGCTCTCATAGAAATATTTCCTACTTTCTAAAATGAAAAAACAAAACAAAACAAAAAAACAAAAAAAAAACCCTTAAAAATACTTAAATAGTGCAAATAAATTTAGTCATTAATCTGATAAATCAAACCACACCCAGGCTTTACAAAGAATGACATAAATAGAAGTTCAATACACTTTATGTCACTTTTCTGGGGGAAGTTCAGCCAACTGTGTCAATGGCTATGCTATTCTTTGACTGAAATATTGAAAAAGTGTTACCCTAAATTTAATATACTTTCAGAAACAGTGAAGAGTGAAAGGCATAGATTTGTAACTTGGCCTTAGGAGGCACCTGCTTGTCCCCAAGGAATTTAATAAATTTAATGCTATATTATGCTGTGGAACACCTCCATTGTGACAGGAATGTGGAAAAGTTACATAATGCAAGTATTTTTTATCAATTCTTTATTTATTTATCAGGTAAAATGAAGGACCGACTGTTGGAGCTGCAGGGTCTAAAGTTGGAGGAAGAGGAGCCCAGGTCTAATGAAAGACATGACGCAAACAGTGGGGATCCTGATGAGGTTCCACTGCAGCAGCATGCCGTGGTCTTCCAGGGAGAGGATGTCATGGATGGCATCTACAAGGACGCCCAAGCCATGAGGAAAGAGATGTTCCTTCTCAAAATGGACGTCAAGCGCTTGGGAAAACAAAATACCAGATTCCTGACGTCGGTGCGGCGAATCAGCAGCATCAAACGAGACTCCAACGCTTTAGGAAAAGATATTAAAGCTAGGGGGGAAGCCATCTATAAACGTCTGGAAAATCTGGGCAAGCTGAGCAAAGAACTGGAAGAGAAACAAGGCCCAACTTCAGCCGTGGTTCGAATGGTGAGATCTCAATACGTATCTCTAACCCGAGAATTTCACGAAGCCATGTCTGAGTAACGAAGCCGAGATGGCCCAAAGGGAGAACTGCAAAACACGGATACAGCGGCAAGCGGAGATCATGGGCAAAGAGGTGACCAGGGAGCAGATAGATGAGATGATCGAGACTGGGAAGTGGAATGTGTTTTCGGACAATCTCCTGTTAGAGGGGCGGAGCGCAAAATCGGCCCTGAACGAGATCGAGATCAGACACAAGGAGTTACTGGACCTGGAGAGTCGCATCCGGGATATACATGAATTGTTTTTCCAAATGGCGTTGTTGGTTGAGGAGCAGGGGTGCATGATAAATAATATAGAGGCTACTGTGTGCGCAACTGAAGACTATGTCGCCAATGCCACAGAGCAGATTAAGAAAGCAGTGAGATACAAGAAGAACAATCCATGTAAAAAGCTCTTCTGTTGTTGCTTTCCGTGTTGTAATTAGAAAAGAAAAGACACAAAAAGACACACAATCCAATGTTTTATGTAGTTACCAAAACAGCACTGAGGATTTGAGCAACCCTGACAAACTGTGATGACTTGGTTGATGCTATTATCCTAGTTCTCACGCCAGATGTTGTAGCTTGGATTGCAACGTTAGCGCCTAATGGACAATTTTCAGTTCAAATGCGTTTACATTGCATTGATAATTAAATCTACCAACATCTGCTTTTCTAGTCATAATGAAATCAGCTTGAAGCGTAAGACAGCCCCTTCTGCATCCATCTGTGTTTGCCTGCACATTAGGATGATGGATGTGATATCTGATAAAGGTGCTTCAGTGACTCACCTGGTACGGCGTGTTTACACAGGGCCCGAGCTCAGACTGGAGTTCATAAACATGTCAGGGCATCTATCTCTTTAAAAGTTTATCCACAGTATAAGTACCGCTTACTACAAACACAATTCTTACATACAAAATAAGACGTACATTTTACATCTTAGGGGGTTTTCACGAGTTTCATAATGTCCACATGAAAATCCAACGACATAGCCTTTGTAACTTTGTAACTTGGTAGGTGTGCCAGTAAAGTATGCAGCAGCACAGATATGCAACTCATAATCTAGCCGTTTACTTTGCATTTCCTTTATTTGTTTATAGTGGAAACCTACTAAGAGAAATAACAGAAAATACTGAATACTGTTACAAGAGAATTTATCAAGAGTTATTTTACATTTTACCCAATTTCCACATATTTTTCTTTGGTCATTACAGCAGCACAGACACACAGTTACAATATAATGCTTTATTTTGTACTTATTTTATTGTATTTATTAGGAAATCCTTAATGAGTCTTCACTTTTTTCTTTTAAAACAGAGAATGAATATGTAGGTTGGCATGGCACTTCCCAACACTGTTATCTCAGCAACCACAAATTTATTTTTTGTGTCAGGGTTGTGGTATTTAGTTTCATTTAGTTTCAAGTTCATAGTTGTAGATTTTTTCAGCCCTTCCCTATTGAAGCGTGAAGACCTACTTCTATTTTGATCAGGTTTTACATATATTTTGCATAGCTGCTGTATAAAATGGTTGTTCATATGTTCTACAACTTTGACTTGAGTCATACAGTATTTAAGATTTATTTCAAAATAAAACCTTGTCTTAATTGTTTGGAGCCGTTGATAATTGGGAAACATGAAACTGGAAGTGGCGGGTAATGCAAACTGTTGCTAAACATGTCTTGTCTTTAGTAAAGAGCCACACATCAGATGTGGTTTCCTCTGAAGGTTAAGAGGAGATTTAGTCACTAGATGCCTAGAGCAATGGTGTAAGTATGGTGTGTGTATATAGGAACTGACTACAATTACTCACCCTGTATAAAAGGAAAGGAGCCATTATTTAAAACTTAAGAACAGAAATAGTGACAAGATTCACAAATATCTGTTGGACTTCTCAAAACTAACAACATTTAAAGTTTCTTGTAGAATTTTTTTTTTCTGGCAAAGATCTGAACAAAAGAATTACTTGAGTATTGAATATAACTCCAGCTGAAATAAATAAATAAAAAATCTTATGTACAACTACTACATTTAGGCCTAGTGTGCCTAATGTGAGAAGCCAAATATTTAAAATGAATGATTACAGTCCCATAGGCCAAAATTCCTGATGCCCTAATTTGACCAGAATCTTTGATGGAGTGACAGACAGAGCCTGAGACCAGCTGGGACTCACAGATAAAACATTTTCACCTATTTATAGGCTTTTTAGAGAAAACTAGATAATCAGATATTTCCATACCAGGAGTGTGGTTCGAACCCAAGAGGACTATTGATAATTAGATCATAAGTCCAACGCATCCATTATTGTGTGTTTAAAATGCCTCAGTCAGGTGATCTAGTGGCAATCTAGACTACTACAGACTTCCAGTCTGACTGCCTGTTATGACTGATGGGCCAGTGAACAGGAAAATGGACAAGAATGGTTTATTCGAGTTAACAGGTGAGCACAGGTGAGCACAGGTGAGCTGGAGGTAAATAAAGTTAGCCTACATCTGCCGATGATCTGCTGTTCAAACAGAAACCACTCTGTGCCTCAGGAGCGTCCACGTGCGCTTCTGTTGTGACACCGGCTTCAGTGTTGACAAATGTGACCCTAATGCACATACCACAACCTAATGAGGATTAAAAATGTGCGGACAATTAGAAGTTTAAACAAACATATGTGCAATATTGACCTAATAAATGCAGTATGTCTAAAATCTTATACATGAACATGATGAAGTTTTCAGAAACAGATTAAGCCCCGATGTGATATTCACATTTTTGGGAAGACTGGTCAGCTTTTATGCACACAATTTAAAGTGCGTATTTCATTAAAACAAATAATACAGAAAGTAAGCTTTGGTTTTGTGTAGACTACATCTTCAGCTCCATCTAGTGATAAGAAATGTAAGTACAGTCAAGTCCAAAGTGTTAATGCTTCTTCTTGGGTTTAAGGGGCATGATGGGTCCAGACCAGAGTCCAGACTAAAGTAGATCCTAAAGGATAACACATGGGGCCCATAGGCTAATGCCCAAATATCTCCCACTGTAGTAGGCTCTTGTGTAAAGTAGGGCCTGTATGGGTTTAGTCTCCAATAGAAAATCTAGTATAACACAGAATCAATGCTATGAATAAACTGTAAAACAAATAATAATAAATAATGAGGTCTCATATCAGACTCAAATAGTGTTTATTTGAATTCATATAATAGGAAAAAACATTTGATGAAAGACCTTTTGCAGGGTGCAGAGCCAAAGAGCATCTTAGAAAGTTAAGATACTCTGTGAAAACAATGTAAATTTAATGCTAAAGACAATGTAAGCATCCAAAATGTGAGACTTTGATAGATAAAATCAAGTGTGTTGTAGAAGCTCACATCATAGAGTTCATCTTAAGGAGAACTGGTGCAGCTCTGACACAAACTCTTTTGGACCTTGGACCACTTGAACCTTTTTGTGGTCAACCTCAAGTTCACACTGGCCCCTCCTTTTCCTCTGGATCACAGTTTTTCCCTCCACAGGGACACAGGTGTCAGTGTCTACAACAGTATGATCATTAGTGAAAACTGGTTCAGAGTATCTACAGTGTGTCTACATAAACACACCAGTTTGTTGGCGCACATATACTGTGTGTATTTATAGCAGATTCACAAAAATGTTAAAACATTTAACATAAACCTGAGGGGGTTTCAAACGTATTTTCAAGAATGAATTTTGAGTGTGAAGTCCCTCTCTGGTCCCTAAATCCTGACATACTTGGACTTTTTGCACTGTTTTCATGCTCAGAGGTCCAGTGCCTCTTTGTGACTCATAGTGGCCTCGTTGTCTCTAATTTGATTTAGTTTTGCTGAAGTAAAGTGTGTCTGTTCTCAGCAAGGGTTTGGTTTGGACAGGCAGAATCATCAGCCAGGCTCTCAAATGTTCTCATGATGACATACAACATAACATCACTATCATATTTCTTTATTTATAAATGTATACTTACAATGAATATAATTGTTAATGTATATAACATTAAAGGATGTCATTCCATCTGTTATCTTTTGAAAGACAAAACATTTCTGAAACACATTTTAGTTCATTGTTTCAAAATGTGCACAAAAAACAACAATTAGTAAATAAATAAATAAATAAATAAAATAAAAAAGACATAAAAGTAAAGAAATATTGAAATGTGGTCAAAATACAACACAACACAATACAGAAATACTACAAATGTGGTTCTTGAGTCAGATTTCAACTGCAGAAATCTATTCTTCTGCAATCTCTTGGGTGTAGATTTGTATTTTATTCTTGTGCATCCAAAGTTTCATTTCAATTGTTTGAGACAAGAAAACAATTTTGTGCTAAAAATTCTATTTTAAAATTAAACAACATAGGCAATGCCATAATTGTGACGTTAGGGGGCGACCATTGCTCACATTTCAGAGTAAGGTCCAGCAAGATGGTGATTCCTGTTGTGTCTTTCACAATAAAACATTACAAAATCCACTCCAGTGTTTGCTGATTTTTGTATTAATCAGGCATGAGTGTATTGCTAAATCCAGACCACTAACATGTAACGTTTTGATCAGCTAATGCAAATAGCACGGCACTATGAAATAAAACATACAAAAACGTGCATCTTATTGTGTAAAACCAAATAAGAGTTATAAACAGAGGAAGCGGGACATCTTAAGTCATGCGCACTCGTGACATACACGTTCATCTCAGACTGCACGCACATTTTAACAGTGTTTGTTACTGAAGTAAACTTTATTTGCAGATATGGGGATTGAAGCCTGGTACATGGACAGTTCTGAAGAAGACCAGAGAAAACCGCACAAACTGACCCCAAACCAAACAGTCTCTTTGGAGGATTTACAAAAGCTTGGTGTATATCACTGGAAGGTAAACAAACAAAAAAGATCTTAGACCTTACACTTGTGCATCTGAATGCCAATAAAGTCTATCTAAATCTAAGTAAGTTTAGAAAATACTGTCACTTTTATTCAGCAAAAAAAACAACATGTGAGTTTTTGCAGTATCCATTATTACATAGGCCTGCCATTTAGTTTGCCTAGTTTGATTGCACTTTGATTTCCCAGTTACATAACTCTTGTACTAAAAATAAATAACTCATAAATGTTTAGCTCAATTCCTTGCTCTATTTTTTTGACATTATTTAATCTATTCTTTCTTGTTTGCAGTTAAATGCTGATATCTATGAAACTGACCCAGAATTAGTGAAAATACGCAACGAGCAAGGATACACCTATATGGACATCATCACTATTCATAAAGACACACTGCCCAACTATGAGGACAAGGTATGTGTACAGTGTTAATTCCTTATTTAATTTGTGCAACTTGATCTGATTTCTCTGTAATTATTGCTTTTAGCAACAGCAACAATATTATCTTTTTGTAAATAACGTTTATTCTGATGTTTTTTCATAAATGATAAATGATCAAAATAAATAAAAACAAAAATCGATCATTCTGAAAAGGAAAAATCTTTACCTCTATTCTTTCAGCTAAAGATGTTCTTTGAGGAGCACTTGCACCTGGATGATGAGATTCGTTACATTCTTGACGGTCAGGCCTACTTTGATGTTAGAGACAAAGAAGACCGATGGATCCGGATCTCCATGAGCAAAGGGGACCTGATCACTCTTCCCGCTGGCATCTACCATCGCTTCACTCTGGATGAAACTGTGAGTTGGGCTATACATTGTATCACAATCAAATCAAAATTGCAATTGAAAATAGTGCAATAATTAAAGGCTCCAATTATTTTGGTAACAGAATATCCTTGATAAACAACAACTTAATGAAGAAAAGATCTCTATAAGCATAAAACTCAGTATAATTATTAAAAGGCCATTCCTGGGTACCATCCAAGGAAGTAATGATGCTGATTGTCATTTTGAGAATCATGCTAAAAGCATTTCAGTGTACTATAGATCTTTTTTTTTTTTTTTTTACTTTTTTCTTTCTTTCCATAGAACTACACCAAAGCCATGAGGCTGTTTGTGGGAGAACCGGTTTGGAAAGCCTACAACCGTCCTGCTGACGATTTTGACATTAGAAAGAAGTATGTGGCTTCTTTACAAGGATCCTGAATTTTTATTTATTTTTTTATTTGCTCATTAAAATGAACATGACAAAACAGGCAATTCAGTGATTTCCATATTTCATGTTGCTACTAGTTTAAGGTATCATTCACTACTTTGTTTGTTTCTGTGCTCTAGACAAGGTAATGAATTATTCTAGACTTTATTGTTGGTGATTTTGGCTTTGGCTGTCAAATTAAATAACACTAAACTCCAAGATACATGCCATATTAGAGTGCCTTTTCAGCTGCTGACTGACAATGAAAACAATGAGACTGCGCTTTAGTGCATTTTTGGTTTAATGAAAAAGAAAGTTTATTTAGATTAAACATTTAATTTTCTTATATATATAAATATGATTATGTAAACATTAATTAAAGACTCACCAGCACAAATCAATAAAAGATATGACATTAGGTCAAACAATCTGCAATGTACAATACAAATCTGCATTTTACATTCTCCATAGTGGGAAATGTAATCTGGGTGAGTTGTTTACTTTCTCTACACATGGCTTAATAAACTAATGAGGAACAGACAGCTGAAATCGAGTGGTCTTTGACAGTTAATCCAGTTTTACAGGTGTCTGCTGTGCCGACAGGAGGAAGAAGCTTAAAACAGGACCTCTGTGGACATTTATTAGACTTTAAGCACACTGAAGCTCTGGATAATGCCCGTGTCAAGTCTCACATTATGAGGCTGAAACTCCCTTAAAACCACTGCCAATCTGTAGTGCAATGAACAGGTCTGCTCTGAGCCCTGTTCAACAACTTTGTCCTGCTAACTTCTGGTGCATTTCTGATTAAGAACTGAGAAATGCATTTTTCAAATACCACCAAGTATAAAACTCTTATTCCCTTGTTAAGCATGAAGCTGGAGCCTTTGCAACAAACTAGAAGGTAACATCAAAATGTGTTGGCTCAAAATATAATTAATAAAATGTGATTTAAAGTTTCATGCCACATTACTGCTGTATCAGACTGGTGTGATATTTTCAGTTACGATGAAATACCATTACTGCTCACTCATTAATATTAACTTGATATTATTAAATCAATACCATGTTAACATTGGTGGTGAAAAATGCCTCCTGTATGATGTGTCATAAAATTGTGGGTATTTTTATATGCTTTGTTTCAACATCTCCACCATTATCAAATTACGACAAATACACCAAACTACCAACTTTTGGCCCTAAATGTAAATTTCAATTATTCTTCCCAATACATAATTATCTTATTTCACTTGAAGTTTCAGCCAGTTTCTTAATGGTGTGCCATGATCATCTTCAAAATGCTGAAAAGTTGATATTTAAAACTAGGAATTAGGGAAGCATTTACATGGTTTGCAATATAGAGCAGACATGTACATTATCTTACAGAGTCCTTTCAAAGTCCACTGATGACCACAAAAAGAAATGGCTTTTGATATGTTTTTAAGCTAAACCTTATCAACGTATCTGTTCCCATTTTAGTCTTTTCCACATTAGAAAAACTAGTGTGTATTTCTTAGACCAGTTTGAGACATTGCGTATTGAAGCTGTCTCCCTCGCGGCTGGCCACTGCCTCCAGGAGGGCCTGCTTCTTCTGGGTGCTGCGTGAGGACTCCAGCTCGTACATAGTGGTGAGGTTGAAAAGGACGCTCTCGTGTAGGTACTGGGCAGGGTCCTGTTGCACCAGGCCCTCCAGCTGACCCAGGGACTCCTTCAGACGGCCTAGATACAGCAAGCATACAGCTGCATTGTTGTTAGCCTGGAAATAAATAAATAAATATTACTGGTTTTGTACACATTTGTACCAAAAGCACATTTCCTCTATTTGTGGTTCTCAATGGTGATACTTGTGTCTTCTAGTTACTGGTCAATTTTAATGTTACTCTACTCTTAATAATAGAAAACATGATGTCATTTGAACAGCAGCATGAGTTTTGGGTTGCCAGATCCTACAATCAAAACCAGTAAGAAAACTAAAATAACAGTGAGTGAATTCTAGAAATTCTGGCCTGTCCATGTAATGAGAATGAACAAAATGTCGCAGTTCAGATTCACTTGTGACTGTAATTCCTTTTTATAAACCAGCAAGAGTGGAGGCTACATACCCTACCTTTAAATTTATTCATTCCTGTTTATCCCATATCATTTTTTTCTGGGGATTAAATTTTATGTATCTTGTTCTAGACATAGTTATGCAGGAAGAGGTCTTTATAAAGAGCACTATGTTTTGTATATTAAAATAGAATGTACTCACCACAGGGTTTTTGGGGTCAATCTGCAATACTTCAGTAAAAGATGAGTGCGCTTCTGCATAATTATTCTGACTGAGGTAGACAAATGCTCTGGAAAACATAGGGCAAACTATATTAGGCATAGTCATAAAAAAGTTTAAAAACTTAAAGAGTTATTTTATGATCATCTCCTTGGTATTGTCTAGCTTGTAGTTGAATAATGAATTATAATTTATTAATTAAACCTTTATAAATAGCCACTCTAGCCCATGTGCCGATCAATATACTTTTATAGGAATTGATCAACAGTCCCTCGCTGCACCAGCTCTGTCTGCAAACCCCTTTAATGTGACCAACTGTGCCGATGATGTCATCCACATATACATTTGCTTTACAGTAATTTAAAGATTTACAGCTTCAGGTCACAAGATCAAGCCCATTTATTTCAGATTAAAAAAAGACATTCTAACATTTTTAAACCATAATCCTGCGATGTATACCTATGTACAGTAGTAATCAAATGTAATGGTATAAAAATGCTGATATGAAAATATTAATATATACATCCCTTGAATTTGTTTTCTTTTGGGGCTGTGAGCTTTAAACAATATATGCAAGCATATAAGGGGATGAAGAGTGAGGAGAGGCATTCACCAACCACTTGGCTAAATGTTAACTGTGTTGCATAATAGCCAAGACATTTATTCATTGTGCATTTTAGTCTATCCTGGCTCCTATCAGAAGTCACCCCAGCAACAAGGTGAGTGTGTGATGTTATCAATCATGGGGCTGTGTGAAGTGAGCATCAGTGGCTGGTTTGAGTGAGAGCCTGTGCCTTATACTTCACATCTCCTCAGGCCACGGCAGCACAGGCGCGACCTCCTGTGCTAAATCACACGCCATCAGGAAGCACAAACCTGAGAAACCCCCTGAAGGCAGACCTGCTACCATCAAGCTATCTCTCCCTCTCCAACTCTTTCTATCTCTTTCTCAGTCTCTCTCTCTTTCTCTCTCTCTCTCTCACACCCCTCACCTGTTCATCACCATGCACGTGCTGTCACCAGGCTGGCTCCCTTTCATCTGGCACGCCTTCTCAACATCCTGGAAGTATTTCTCTGCAGTTTTAACATCTCCGATCTGTTGAAGTAACAGCAATAGATTTTCAATACTGTACAATATGTCTAGTATTGTCCAAGGCAGCTATGAAGCAAAAATGTGTAAAAATGCATCACAAATAAACAGAACTAAGCCTGTAACTGTGTATTAAATAGGAGCAACAAAAGCACGTTAGTTTATTGTTAACAAATCAGAGAGTTGGTAGTACAAACACCATTCAAAGGACATTGTGCCCTTGGGCAAGACACTTCATTCACTTATTTCAGTCACAGTGAGTTTGTTTTTATATTTTTTGACTGAAGAATGACCAATGGGGCTTTCATGGATGATTTCTTTTTAGATTTCTAAGGAACCATAGCTGAACTGATATAAAAGAATGATTTTGATCATTTCCAAAAGATATTTTTGATCGGATGTTATCACAAAGCAAATACCAGTGATTTCAACTGACCTACTGTATAAAAGTATAGTGCACAATAGGGCTGTAGAAAAAGCACTTAAGGGCTCCTATTTAAGGAAGCATGTTAACAGAACATTACCAGCCGCTTAGCCATCCTGCGTCTAGACATGATGTACTCAGAGACAGCGCTACTAATAGGTCACCTGAGTTTTAGCAGCCGCACTTGGTCGATTGCACTTTTATAGCCGACACAAAATGCATGTGGTAATGACCTACAAGTTTCATCATCCGTTTGTATTGTGTCTGTGTGTGTGTACAAAACAAACCTGTAAGAAGATTCGTCCAATGGCACTGAGAAGCTGCACTCTCTGCTTGGGTTCATATTGGATAATGGATTGATAGGTCTCCACAGCTAGAATGTAATCCTGAAGAAAAAAAAGGGATTTAAAAAGTTGGTAGAGGTAAAGCCAGGTAAACAGTGGGAGGCAGGGGCAGGTGGAGGGCGAGACGAGTAGATGAGGGTGTGTGTGTGTGTGAGAGAGAGCGGGCATTAATCAAACATATGGAGTATTAGCAGGGCGAATGTGACCCCGCTCCACGCCTCCTCGCTGCACCGCTACGCATCGCTCAAGCTGTGACTGGACTGCTGAGCGCGCCCAGCCGCAGAGGTCACCCGTGTTCACTACATTTTAGGAGAGTCCTGCTGAAATTTTACACTTTTAATGAACATATCTGAGAAAAATCTTACAGCATACGACTGCACAGTATAGATAATTGGGGGATTTTTTAACCAAAGATATTAGGTAATTTCATACAGCGATTGTTTAGTTTAACAAAAATGTGAACAAAGGTAAATCTGAGTTTCAATATAAGATGTAAAGGTTTTGAAACGGTCCATTTGTGCTCGAGAGTGTAGTTTAATTCGGAGTAGGGCTGCACCATGTATTGCAATCATAACGAAATTTGGCACAATTCTCAATTACCAAAAAGGCTACAGTTATTAAGGTAGTAGAAAAATCTTGTTGTGCCTGAAGTTCAGATCTCCACAAACTGAAATTCATTGGATAGTAGTTTATCAGTTAATATTTCAGTGTGGAGTTGTTTACAATGTGCACTCTGAGGAAAATTTCCCTTTATAAACTACAAAGATAATTGGAATCGCTATACAAGTCAGAAAAAAATAAATTTTTTCCAAATTGTGCAGCCCTAATTTAGAGAATGGTTGAATAAATAATACCGGAGGTGGAATGAGATCATATCAGTGAATCATAGCATTTACATTTTATAAAACAGCATGCTCTTATATGATTTGGTATTTAATCTGCTATGTAAAATTCTTAAGAACCCACTCACATCTTAGATGCATTGCTGTGAAACTGGTGCCTCCTCAACAATAAAAACCTTGTACCCTTTCTTCTCACCAGTAGATGGCACTGTGGCTCTCTGTGGCAGTCTAATGCACATCCCCACCCCAACCCCTCTCTCTCTCCTCTTTCTCTTGCTCTCTCCCTCTGCACATTTCTCTTGTTCCCTCTCTCACTGACCAAGAATCCAATTAGTGGTCAGTCTGGGGGGATTTCACTGTGAATCCTCCACCAGCCTGGCATCAGATCTCAAAGCCCCCCTCCTCCCCCTCTCTCATGCACGCACACACAAAACACACACGCACATGTTTGGGCAGGCGCAAATAGAAGGACACATCCACCCAGCGAACACAGAGGCACACACACACACACACACACACACACAGTCGCACATACCTTCATCAGCAGCAGGCAGTTGGCCATGGAGTACATGACCCGGCTGAGGCGAGACTTCCACAGCTTCAGGGACGCTGTGGAGGAACGGTACACACAAGGGGGTTCGAGTCATTATTTTTGGGCAACTTCCTGTTTTTTTTCTCCCTAGCCTAAATTTTGGGCGTCCTTATAACGTCACCCGATATTTCTGCTCCATCCATCCTTCCCACAGCCCCTCCCCTCTCCCCTCTCCTATCCCCGTTTCCCCGCTCCACACAGGGTTTATTTTAAGGCGAGCTGGTGAGGCAGGAGGAACACACTGCGGCACAGTCTTTTGCCTCAGACAGCGAGCGTGCGGGGCCATTAGTATGCGGCGCTGCACATGTGTGAGAATCTATGTGTGTGTGTGTGCGTGTGTGTGTTGGGGGGGGTTAATCACTCGGTAGGGGTCTGATGTGCGAAGGCAAGGCCCGGCGTTATTGACTTGACTGTGGGCTGTGTGCGTGGGCAGCAGGAGGAGAGGCAGAGGGCACAACCATTACACTGATTTTAGAAAGGGGAGAACGCAGGCAGCACCACCTCGCTTCACACGCATCACACTCACGTCACCAGGGCCAATTTTACCCAATTATAAGAAAAGCATCTCTGTGCATTTAGCGTCACATCTGTCATGTTGTTAGTGCTCTCAAATAAGCTAATTAGAAGGGCTCAAGCAGCTTTTGTAAAGTATGAGACAGAATTTACTTTGGGGAGAAAGGGTTTACATATATTGGACAGTAGCATAGAATTCAAATGTGACATTATTTGGATATGTAAATACACGTTTTCTGTCTTTCAGAACATTAGCAGTTCTTAAAGATAAAAAAAAAAATTCAGATGTGGAAGATAAAACTTGACATGTGCTTCTGGACCCCCATACAGCTGGTTGAGAAACAATGATCATCTATTAAATGTAAATCGAAAGTATAGAGTAATTTTTTAAATTTTTTTATTATGAAATCCTCATTTAATCAATGATCAATCCAACTGTTATCTTTATACATAACATTTTAATAGCTTTCCCATTCGTCCTTTAGCCTAGTTCTAGTCCCTCTTTTGTTTTTCATCATCACCAATCACAGTGCTTTCTTAATATTCTACAAACAGAGCCCTTGGTCACATGGGCAAACAGCAAACAGCATTATGGAGAGCACACCTACCTAAGATTACATGTAGGTGTGTCAAACGCTCTTATTTCCCTGCCACACCGGTGCAGATGTGAGTGGATTGGATAGCATTGATTTGTATCGATCCGGTTGGCGTGGAGGGCTGGGGAGACCATTTGATATTCAACACAAGTACCAAAGCGGCGAGGTGCTAAACACTTTCCGAGCGCCGCATTGGTGTGTGGTTTGGAGCGATCCTGCTGCAGCCCTGCACCAGGTGTGTGCCTCTGACTCAATATCTGAATTACCCACTGGGCCCGCGACCTCACTCTCCTCCCTCAGCGTGATGCAGTCTGGGATGGGGGCCAGCGCTGTTGCCAACTGTCTGTGTGAACGTGCGCATACTTACCTTGCCTATTCTCCTGTGTTAGTGTGATCATGCTGCCGTCCTCTGCCAAGCCCTTCTCCAAGTTCTCCAGAATCTGCTCAGATGGGCAAAAAATAAACTTCTGTAAGGGATACCATGTTAATTCTGTTGATTTAATAATGGGGATTAGAATCTGCATTGAAATGAGTTTCAAACCACGTGGAGTAGTTTCCTTGTCTGAAATTAAAGGTGCTATATAACTTTGCTAGTGGAGGGTCTGCAACCTGTTTCTCACCATGGAGATATCGTTGCCTTGTCTCTAGATTGTTCTACAATATGGCATCAAACTTATCTATTTCCGTGGCAGTTGATGCTACCAGGCCAATTTACAGGTCATGTCTGTGAAATCCTGTTGACGATAAGAATGCATGTTTTAATAAAACACCTATAATAACACAAATGCAAGACAGATAAATTAAAAGCCATACTGCGAAACATTCCAGACACAGCAATAACTATGGATTATAATCTCTATGGAGACAAACAGATGGGGGACCCTCTATCAGAATAAAGTACCTTTAACAATTGTGTCTGTGAATGGGCGAGTGATTCCTTGATGTAAAGAGCTTCGAGTGCCTTGAATGCAGAAAAGCACTATATAAATGTGACCATGTAATAACGGTGAAAATAAATAATACTAAAAACACGTATACTGTAGACTGTAGTCTTATGTCACGTTTTCTTGGGTACGATGATTTGGCATTTTGAGCACTGTTTGGTCTGACTCATTCAGTGTAGTTTGAATACTTTCAACATTTTATATACATACAGAAGACATCAAATATATGAAGTAAGATCTATGAAATTATGTAACAAAGAAAAAAGGGGAAATAACTAAATATATATATATATATTTATTTTTCCCATTCAAATGATTAATTAACCCCCTTTGTTTTGTCAAAATATACTTTTATTCTTTAATTCCATACCTTTCACTTCATATATTTGACGTCTTCTGTATGTATATAAAATGTAGAAAGTAGTACAAATAATAACAATAAAAAATAAACACTGAATGAAATGCTGTGTACAAACTTTTCACTGGCAGTGCACATGGGATACAAATTATGCTAGAAACTAAAGTCCCCTATGGCCTTCTCTCTGGACAGTGTGTAGTTAGGTGCGTATAAAATCATTCTTCACTGAAAGTATATACATATTAAAACAATAAAACATTCATTATGCACAAACAGATGGTCAGTAACTTTTTCACTTTTACCTGAACACATCAACTCTACCCACCTCTGCTGCTCTGAGCTTAAGAATTACCATGTCTAATATTCTTTACGTAGGCGTGGGGTTTAATTGTGTGAATACTACTGCATCTGTGTGTCCAGAGGCTGCTGTAGAGGTTAGGGTGTGTATATACTAACAGAGAGGCAGACAGTTCGGAGAGTGTGCAGCCGGTCCAGGGCCTCCTGGGGCTTGGCCAGGTATTGTGGGAGCTCAGCGTGCAGCAGTCGCATGGAGAACGGCACCATGGAGCCTGTAGAAAGAGAGAGAGAAGGTGCAGAAAGGTGAGAAAGAGAGGGAGGAGGGAAAGATGATAGGCAGGGGAGAAAGAGAGAGGGTGGGAGAAAGAGCGGGAGTGAGAGTAAGACAGATGAGGGAGAGAAAGAGAGAGAGGATGGAGAAACGATAGGGTGAGCAAAGTGGAAAGGAGGGGGACAGAAAAAGAAAGAGAAGACAGTGATGTGGGAGGGCATTAGAGAGAGAGAAAGAAGTGGAGTGGAGGGGGAGAGAGAAAAAGTAAGAGAGTGAGTGAGAGTGGGGGAGAAGGGCAAGTGAGTTGAACAGAGAGAGAACGAGAGGAGGAAGGTAGTGACCGAGAGGAAGCGTGTGGGGATTAGGAGAAGGGAGAAAGAGAGAGGGAGGAGGAGAGGTGCGGGGAAAGGGAGAGAGAAGGAGAGAGAGCGACACGTGGTAAAAAGGGGGAAAAAGACGGAGTAGTGAGGTGGGAGAGGAGAATGAGTTGAGAGGAGGGGGTGAAAAGGAGGGAGATGGAGCAAGAGAAAGAGACAGACAGTGAAATGGGGAGACGGGAAAGAGAAAGAGAGAGACCGACGGGGGGCATTGGGAGGAAGAGGGAGAGAGAGAGAGTGATGGGAGGAGGGAGTGTGAGAGACAAGGAAATAGGAACCAGGGTGGGATGAGGACAGAGCCGGGGAGAGGAACCGAAAAAAAAAAAAAAAAACATTGAGGGAAGGCGGAGAGAGACGAGATGAGAATATAAACCCATCCACCCACACACAAGACTGCACACAGCCCTGGAGGCAGCAACCTACAGATGGCATTGAGCTACGTATGGCTGCTTATTAAACCTCTCATCTGTGTGTGTGTGCAAAGGCAGTGCCATCACTCTTGTCTGCACCTCCATCACTCACACTGTCTCCTCTCTCTCTCTCTCCATCTCTATCTCTCTCACCATCTCTATCTCCATCTTTCTCACCATCTCTCTCACTCACACACACGCACGCACGCACACAAGTGCACAAAACTGGAGGAGCCTATATTCAGGTGAGTCCCCAGGCTTTGATCAGACGCTCTTTGATACCTCCATCAGATCTCAGGTAGCTTGGTCGTCTCTCCACAGCTGCACAGGTATATATCTCTATTCCCATCACTCTGCGTGCTCACTGTGTTCTTTAGCGCCAACACACTTAGCCTCACTGACAGTAGCTTTGCCCTGTATTACATGTTATTAGCTTCTCGCTGACCGCTGCATCCTTCTTTTTTAGCTTAACATCTTATTCCCATTAATTTCAGAGGTCAGCAAGTTTCATCATCTTGGAATTGAAAGTTTGAAATCTAGTTGGGAAGCTTGTGTGCAACTATCTAAATGCAGTTATCCTAAAAACAATCACTAATGAATAAGAGGAAAACAGATATTAAACACAATAGGAGAAATTTGGTGTTGTTGGCATGGGTCCCAATCTACACCTTTTAAAATGTTTTATCATTTTGACTCAAAGCCAAATCTATCGGCTCCAATTTGTGCTCAAAATTATAGGTAGATTTATAAACTCTCCACGCTTTATTAAGAATGTGGTTGCTTAGAATATTAAAATGTACCACACAAAACAGTCATTTGATATGTACGTTAAATACTATTGAAGTACCATATGGAAAGAAAAAAGTGATGCATTATAATCAGGGTGGACAGCTTTGTGAATTCTTTTTACCAACTTGTGAAACCTGAAAAAAGGCATACAACTTATGAGGAGTCTCCTAAGGCTATCCTATTCATGGGAATGCATAAAACTGTAATCTTGTCCAACTTTTAATTTCGCTTACATTAAATATGAGCAGCAAATGCTGACACTCTTTCATGGAGGAAACAAGCCATTTTGTACCTATGCGCAAGGCTAGGCTTTGAGTACAACATTCAGCCATGAACAAAATAGTAAGAACATTTCCTTGTATTAATGTGGCTTTCATCTTTTTAATATGGAACTTTTCAATTGGACTCAACTTTTCATGTGCTGAACAATGAAACTGACATTGACATGTTTTTTTTCTTGTATTCTGAATCTGTGGAGAGTTTTACACGGCCAGCTTGTCTCTTAAGGCGCTCAGAGAGTATGATCGTGGGTAATAGATAGTCAATGCAAGCTCCGCGCTGGAGGATTGTTCGACTTCTGATGCCAGGCTATAAAACTCGTGCCAGTTATGTCTGCAAGCACCTAGCAGGTCACAAAGCGTTTAATATTGAGCAACGGCAAGTCAATCGGTGCGCTGTAGCTTTGAGTACTCCTGTTTTTTTGTTGCTATGAGTGGGTTTGCTGCTTATGTGTGTGTGTGCATGTGTGTGTCTCTGCCGCTGCTGCCTTCACTATGGTAGCCTGAGGGGCGAAGCAGATCCAAAGTAATGGGAATACATTAGAGAGCAATTCATGCAGTGTAAAAGGAGGAAAAACAAAACCAAAGAACTGCTGGAGATGGGGAGAGTTCTCAACAGTGCAGTGTAATATCACGCTCCTGGCAGAAACTTTCTTTTGCATATTTAATAGGGCGATGGTATGCATGTGTGGTATCCTATAAGAGTGGGTAAAACACATTTTGGAGGCCAAGTTGGTTAAATAAAAGGAGGAAACAACTAAGGATATGTCAAAATATGATGAAACTTTGCATAGATTTACAAAAAAAGAAAACAAAAAAAGTAGTAGCATGATGTGGTGTGGGTGTGCGTACCTCTCCTTCCAGGGTAAACATTGGGGTAGTATTCATAGTAAAGGTCTGGTTGGTCCAGATTGCCAAAGGGTTCAAATTCCAGCTCGGCATTTTGGAAGAGGTTCAGCTTGGTCAGTAATGCCAGCCGCACAAACCAAAGCTGTAACATAAGCAAACACAACTGAATTTATTCATTCAAAACATACATTTATTTGTATAGCTCTATATCAGAGGCTTTACCAATAAAAAAAGCGCCTGGGGTATCAATCAAATGCTAAAACTGAATCCAAATATAATAGTTATATTTGGATGCAAAGCAAAATTTACCATTATCAGTATAGGCTGTATGCAACAAGCCTATGGGGGTAAGAGTGGGAAGAGACATTCAGGAAATTGTAAAAGCTGATCTTGATACGGAGGTTGGCATACAGCCTAACATCCATTTAGCATTTATTCCTACTAGAATATCCCTTAATAAATGCCCTTTGAGGAAAAAAAAAATTGGATGAAGACCATATAGAAGCAATTTCCGGGAACACAATATTTTTGTCCAATCAGGCACATTATTGGATGAGAACCATGTAAAGAAAAAAACAAAAAAAACTTGTGAGTCCCAGACAGTTGTAAGTTCATCATGGTACAAAATAACTGAGAAAAGTGACGAGTGTTCTTCTCTCATGGTTTGGCACAAGGTCTTTATATATAACGATGCTGTGCTATTTCTCAGTCCCATAAACAGAGCAGACGATGCGCACAAATCCTCAAGAGTGTGTAGCCTATATGCATTTGGATCTTGGCCGAGCCAGTTGAGCTGCGTTCTTATCTGATGCAGCTGAAGCCAGACGCCCCCCCTGACCCAGAGAGGACACATCTGACAGGTCCAGAGCCCATAAGGAGAGAGTCCTGTGACCCAGCCTTCACTCTGTATCAGCACTGCACTACCTTCTGTCATCAACACACACACACGTGGATAACAGAGGAGAGCAAGATGCACAGAGGGGTGAGGCTAGGCATTTAGCATTTCATTGATGAGAAGCAAAAACGTATGTGTTGATAAAGATAATGCTGAGTAACAGTGTAGTTTAGAAAATGAAAGTTTACAAATAAGATAAACTCCATCTAGCAAGAAACCGCAAGTAGCTAGGATCAACTGTTAAAGAAGTTTTTTTTTACTTTTGGTGGTTGGCAAAACAGAAAAAGAAAAGTTCAGAAACTTGTAACATAACAAAAGTAAACCCTGATAAATGTCCCCTGGCCAATTTTACATGTTATACTGTACATTTGTAATCATATTTCTATACTAGTTTTAACAAATTCTATTGGAACTATTGGAAGAAAGCCGCATTAGCAAAGCTAAAAAGTAAATTAAAAAGTATTTCATTGTTTGTAAAACTTGACAAACTTTGACATGAGGCTATGTAAAATATGCTTTTAGCCATGTTAAAAGTCATCTCCTCCTATATCCGTTAAGCTAATCTTCTGGCACCTTTATAGCTCTACCAGACTGGAAAAGTTTCACGCAGTGCCAATGTCCTGTGGGTAAAGAGTGGGTGGTTAAAGTTGTCCAGTGTTGTCCACAGCTAACTTTGTTTATCATACTCAATATCACCAACGGAGTCATTTCTTTTTATTGACCCTTTGACAGTTCAGGGCAGTATACACCACCATTTTAAAAAGTCTGGAAGGAATGCAAATGTAAAACCAAGAGCCATAAGTGAAAGTATTGCATAGCCCCAAGTCTTAAATGAGATCCTTCCATCCATTCTTCATTCTCTGTACAAAAAAGATTCTTGTAATGAACAAGATAATAAAATAAAAGTTCTAGTCTGTTCTCACACTACTTGGGCTTGAGTTTTGAGAGTATTTCTTTTTTGTCAATTTATTATACAAAGTGTTGGCCCCATCATCATTTATTGAAAAAATATATTTTAATTTTGATGTGTTTCAAAATCAAAGAGAAAATTACTACAACCATAACCAGCATTGTCTACAACTCTATTCAACCTCTGTGTGACTCACATTTGGGTTTTGATCTATTATTTGGTGATCTTTTATAATAAAACTAATTAATTAATTCATCAGTAACACAGAAACTGAAAATGCTTTCTTTATATGCATGTTATCGCATAATGCACTTTTTATTTTTTGGCTGCTACTCTACTGCATTGGTGTGTGCCCAAAAAGCTCAGCTCCCACTATTCTACTCGCCCACTGGTTTCAGGAAGATGGACAGAGCCCTGAATGGTCACTGGCGTTGTACCTGCAGAGAGTCGGTGGTGTGGGAGGTTGCCTGGCCCGCTTTCCCATATCCCTGACCATGAGCTGTCAGCAGCCGGCCCGTCAAGTCCACCGCCGCACGCCAGTTCTTAGTGCTCTGCAGGGGAGAAGACACATACATAACATACAGTCCGCTCCAAACTGACAGGCGGAGGGAGGCAGGGAGCTGGGCCTGTGGCTAAAACTGTGCTGTGGTAGCTATCTTAAACTTGATGTATGGCAACATGGGCAGGCAGACACTGTACTAACAGGAGTCTGTGGAAGTCCAGACTCAGTATAGCTGCACTACTAGTATGTGGATGAGTTATGTTGTCCTCCTCTAGGGTTAAACACTAGTATTTTAACCTTTAATTTTCAAATAACCATTGCTGCAAATAGGAGATTGAGTTATTGTAAACAATCATCAAAAATATTTTTTTTCATCAACATAAATAGAAAAATGCTTGATCAACATGGCAACTTTTAAAAACTAAATAATTATTGATTGATTAATTATTTATTTCCCTAGTTGAGGTAGTTTACCAAGCAAGGAATTCTATGGGTCTGAACTTGCTGAAAAAAATAAAAAATAAAATAAAATAAGCCATATTAAAATTCAAACCTGCTCAACAGCACAAAGCACAGAGGACCAGTGCTGTGTCCATGAGATGGATGAGGAGTATGGACTAAAAATGCTAAATATAATAAATTTCTACTGGTGGCGATTTGTGTCTTTTAGGTCAGTTTCATTAGTGTGATTGGTGTCTTGGTTGTCATCGTTCAGGAATATTGGTTTTTAATATGTTAGTTAATGAGATAAAAGGGGAAGATGCTCAGAATGATTGACAGCTATAATAACCATTAGCTGCCATTAGTCTTCACTGCCCCACCTCCTCAACTCAGGAATGACAGAGGAAGGCTTTTTGCATTATGTATTAAACATGTATTTACATTTCTTTAAGTTCACAGCAGGCTGCAGCTCTTTGCCAGCACACCATTTGCTGGCACACTATGGGCTGTATGCAGTGGAGGTATACCATTCAGTAATAAGCAAACCGTCACCATAGAAACATGTACTATAGAGGACTGAGCATTTTAAGCCATAAGCACTGATTCATCTTTATATTACATGCAACACAATATACTGACAGTGTAGTTAAGGCTAGGAAAAATCTTTTCACCCGATATAAATTCTATAAAGAGTGTTGCATCTAATAATCTAATAAGATGCAAGTTGATATTATTTATATGACTAGTAGAGGTGTAACGATATCCAAGTCTCACAATACGATAACGTCACGGTATGAACCTCATGGTATGATATTTATTGCGATATTGTGTGAAAGTTCACGATATGGTGGGGAGACTTGATTAAGGATAACAATATCCAAATCTCTCGATACGATATTTTCACGATATGCATCTCACGGTACAATATTTATTGTGATATTTTGTGGAGGCTAACAAAACTGTTAATATGCTACTTTTTCCTCTTAAAATACCTTGACAAGACTTAATCCAAACAACTCACAACTAAAAATTGCTAAGAAATGTTATTTATTCATGAAGTCTACACTGAAATGGAGCAAAGAATCATGGTCTATGTAGTTCCTTCTGTCATTTTTTTGGCTATTGCTGCATCATAATTCTTCCTTTAAACAAAGAGACTTGTAATTCAATGTATTGTGATGGTTCATGATATTATTGTGAGAACTTTGATAAGATATCACAATATTTCGATTATTGTTACATCCCTAATGACTATGTAGTTATTAGTTCATTCATTATCCTGTAGTGCAGTGAGTACCACCTAAGAACCAAACCAGGTATAAAGTAGGACTACACCATGATATAAGTATCCCTAAAAATAAATAATAGACCAACAGAGAACTTCCAGTACCACCAAAAAAATCCTGGGTACAACCAGTGGTACGCGCACCACAGTTTAAGAAATGCTGCTGTAGCTCCTACTTTACGTTATGCATGCATACACAAAATCATGTAAAAGAGAGGAATTATTCAGAGACAATATCAATACCAAAAGCTGACGCAGGTGTGACTGTCTCTCTGTTTGCCGCGTGTGGCAGTGCTTCTCACACAAAAAGCATGTGGACAGGTAGATAATATTCCTGACATCTGCTTCCTCGGGAGGGGGTCCACTAGGTAAGACGGGGACAGGGGCGGGAGGGGCCGCTGAGTCACCCTACCCCATCAACACACATGACAAGGTCGGCTCTGTGATTGGGCCTTAAGTGCTGTGCCATTCATCACAGTGGAGAGCTAATTAGGAGAGAGAGAGGTGGAGAGGGAGAGAGAGACAGAAAAGAGAGGAAGAGAAGAGAGAGAGGAAGGGAGAGAGAAAGAGAAGGCGACTTTCTTTGTACTTATCTTCATCACAAAACACATAAGCTGCAGCACACAGGATCCATCTCCTCCACTGCACTCTTAGACCCCTTCACCCCTTCATTCCTCTAGTTCTTCTATAGCCTCATTTGTACACTCCCACTATTAAAAGAGCCAATTACTGCCCAAGTATTTTTTGTCTTGTAGTGGTTATTGTTGAGTAGCTGTGGTCAAACTGAAAATAGAATCTCTATTGTTATACCATACCAATTTAAAAATATATAAATACGACCAACATGTCTTACTGCATATAGATGTAAAATATGTATTAGCAAGTTTATACTTTAAAAGCGTTACGTAACTCCAGGCCAAGTTACAGGTCAGATCTGTGAAGAGGAGACCCTGCTAACAGTAAGAGTACATATTATCCAATAGGGACGTAATGATATCCAAGTCTCACGATACAATATCGTCACAGTATGAACCTCAAGGTACGATATTTATTGCGATATAGGAAAGGTCACGATTAGAGGTGTAATAATATCCAACTCTCTCAGTTTTCACGATATATATCTCACAGTACGATATTTACTGTGATATTTTGTGGACGCTAACAAAACTGTTAATATGCTACTTTTCCCTCTTAAAATGCCTTGACAAGACTTAATCCAAAGAACTAACACTTAAAAGTGCTTAGAACTATTATTTCTTCTTGTAGTCTGCACTGAAACTTAGCAAAGGATCATGGTCCATGTAGTTCCCTCTGTCTTTTTTTAGATATTGCTGCACCATCACTTTTAATTTAAGCAAAGAAACTCAACAATATATATATATATATATATATATATATATATATATATATATGCAGGATAGACATATTTAATTACATACTGTGGAACATTTTTGAGAGAGAAAGAATAAAACCTCCACCAGAAAGGTTAAACAGAACACCTTTATACTGCAACCAAAACCTATGCTCTCTTTTCCCCAAGGCTTGACTTTGATATTTCCTGAAACTCCTTGTACAAACTATTCCTTCCCTATTGTGGTTTTCATTGAGCTTCCGATTCCGCATTTGGACAAGCGCATCCCACTGCGCACTACACTGGATCCATCTCTCTTCCGCCTGTCCCTTCTCGCTCTTCTTCTGCTCCTCTGTCCTGCCCTGTGCCAGTCGCTCGCTGCCTCTGAATCTTCATTAGGGAAGGAAATGAAGCTGAAAACGAGGAGGCTGCCTGGATGGCCAAAAGCAGCTGCACTCACTCACACACACACAGATATATATACACACACGCACGCACACACACACACACACGCACACACGGTACAGTGAGCTAAAGTATGCCACTGCCCCGCCATGAGGCAAAGAGGAGACAGGTGTGCAAAAGGCAGAGGGAGTGTGGGAGACAGTAACTCCAACCCTACATGCATACTCCAGACAGCCGAGACAGAGCGCAGAGCTGGGATGAGAGTGTCAACAGTGGATATGCAGGATTTGTGTGGTAGAGATCTAGTCAAAAGTTGGCCACAGAGGAAGAAAAGTCTGGACCAAAGAGTTGGATGGAGGGAAAGTAAGAAGCCGTGGGTAGTGAGTGAGGAGGAGAGAAGAGGAGAGAGAGGGAGAGAGGGGGAGAGAGGGAGAAAGCTGAGGGCCATGGATACCACACAGAGGGAGTGCAGAGAGAGGTAGGAATATTAGTGCTACAACTTCATGAACACCATGGGTAAAGAAAGAGAAGCCTGTGTGTCTTACTTGATCAAAAAGGAACGCTAAACAAGATCATTTTCGTAAGTAGTCGATCATGTAATCCCTCATTCATCCAGAAGTGGTCCACAGTATTAGTCATCTGACAATGTTTTTGCAAATCGGGAGGTTTCGGCTGCTATTCAGAAGCCATTATCTATTTGATAATGATTAGTAATTATTTTCAATATCTCATCACTGTGGTAGGCAGGTAGCTACTGGAACATTTTTAGCTATACCCATCTGGAGGAGGCTTGGACAGGACCATCTTAGCAGAAACCACCGTATCACCTAAGTAGAGGTGAGAGATAATAAAATTGCTATCAAACTAGTTTTGTAGATATGCAAAATTAGAATATCAAGTATATTGTCTATAAGAAAACCATAAGCAAGCGTAAGGAACAGAAACATGCAGATAAATCTTCTAAATATGGATATAAAGTGACATTTCTGCACTTTGGAGTTGAATTTCACAGTTCATTCACTTGGAGCGTTGACAAACAAGCATGTCTGGAACACTGCAGATGCTATAATATTCTGAATTTTGGCATTATAAAAATAAAATAATATCTATAATATTGCACACCCCAAGTTTCGATTTTGTTTCGTTTCCAGAAAATGTATGCCACTGAGATAATTTACAAGTTTCACTATTTAAAATTTCTCAACAATTAGTTTTAGTTGAAATTAGGAAATTGCATATGTCCCTCCATACTGACAGGACACATTCTTCATCACCAAACACATTTATCCCCAGGTCTATTCTTCATTTAATATCACAGCTATAAATCACCATGGTAATGCCTCCTCATTTGATTTAGGGGGAATCTGATTATCCGTTATTGCGGAGTCATTTGAGCTGCTCTAAATTATTAATCACCATTCGTCTATTGTTTTTCTGTTTTTTTGTCCTCCCACCACCACCTTCTGTGTTAATTGAAATCATTCCAACCTGAGGAGTGACAGCGGGGTTTAGTGCTTGATGGCATTCATAGTAAAAAGCCCCTCATCAATTTATCATTTTGCCACATAAAAAAGTGATGTGAGAAGTGGATAAATCAGGACGGCCTCCCCTTTAAAAGACAGGGATCAGGGCTGTTGTAATAGTCTTTTAAATGGACACGACTCGTAAGGGAAAATGATCAAAATGGATATTAGTCACTGTGATATTTCATGACGTGACCTCTTAAGTGTGAAACGTTAGATTAGCATGGGCCGTCTGATCACTGATATTCTTTTAACGGGGAGGTCACCAACAGAAGAACTGCCATGGATGGACAAGAAGAAGTAGAGGCAAAGATTGTAACCTTTAAGTCAAAGAAAATAGATTTTTAAAGATGCTCTGCACAACATTTCTAGTGGAGGGTCCACCAACTGCTTGTCTCCATGGAAATGTTATTTGTCTAATGCTTTGTCTAGAATGTTCCT
Source organism: Boleophthalmus pectinirostris (assembly GCF_026225935.1). Lineage (NCBI taxonomy): Eukaryota > Metazoa > Chordata > Actinopteri > Gobiiformes > Gobiidae > Boleophthalmus > Boleophthalmus pectinirostris. The sequence goes on along the minus strand of NW_026570971.1, from coordinate 21,859,096 downwards.
CAGTATAGATTAAACCTACCTATTATGAAGGAGAGAATCAGGTTACAGCACTACACTACATTACAATTCAGATCTGTGGAGAGTCAACCCTATTCACAGAAATAATGACTATTTTTGAGTAATAGAAACACCCACAATGAATAAATGCTAGATGGATATGTTTAATGTCATACCATGCAACAGTCCAAGCAAAGTAATAACATCTCTGTGGAGACAAGCAGATTGCAGACGCTCCACCAAAAAAGTTCCACAGTGCACCTTTAATTTATATATTTCGGATTATTACTATTTTAAAAATTTGTAGTAAATTCGACAGACATAATTATTGTCTTTTTTGTCAACGGGAAACCTGACACCTATTTTTGCAACTGTTTCTTCAATTCATCATATAGTCATAGTCCATGTGGTATTCTTATTGTCATTAGAAACTAACTAGTCAAAAGTGAAAGAAAAAAAAATTGACAACTGAATAGTGAAGGCAAATGAAATGTGAAAACTTATGAGCAACACTCCACTGTACTGAGATATGTGTAGATGATTATGTGTTGTGGAATTACAATTAAAGAACAGTCAGCGTTTGCATTGCATTGCACCAGTGCTACTCTTTCTGCTTTAGCCGTTTCCATCGGGAGTACACCCACCTTTGTTCCTGACAGCTCACTAATGCCAGACCAAGATCAAGAATGACTTAAATAGTTTGACATGACCTTAGAGAGTCAGGAGGATGATGCCTCTGGAGGTAATTGCTCAAATTCAGAAGCCGCTGGGGCAAACAAACTTAAATGACGGTAATTATGTCTGACTTTAGTGGTATTAACGCACACACTTCGTCAGTCTAATGCGTGTGATTCAAATTCCCCAAATTTTCTCCTATCTCATTTTCACAAACACACATACATAATTAGTGAGTTTAAAAGGGGTGAGGCTCCTTAATTGTGTTGAAGATCGTAAGTTCAATGCGCCTTTTCCTTTTGGGCTATAAAAAAGAAAAGTGCATAACAAAGCTTGATGAACAAACGAACGCCCACTTGTTCTCTCCAAAGACCCGGAGCCTCCAGGCGAAAGAGACTTAAAAAGGTTTGTGCACACCAGCGCCGGTTAACAGGCAGCTCCCGTGCCACTTCAATTAAACCCTGGCATTTTGGATTAGGCAGCGTGAGAGGAAACAGCATTAGTAATATGCTAAATGTGCCTCTGCCGCACTGGCTAACTTCCCTTTGAAGCTTCTGTATGTTGGTCATCAGACACTCGAGCCGCAGCGTTGGCCTCGAGCTGGAAGATGCTCAGAAATGCAGCAATATACACTTCATCTGGCGGCCATTTTGTGTGGTTTCCCTTAAGGCGATTTTTCTGACTACTACCTCTGCTTCACTCATTACCAGAACTATGAACAAACTGCCTTAAACTTATACTTGACTATGACAAAAATATTTGGCATGTACTTCATTAAAGGTCCTACATCAAGCAAAATTGACTCTTGCGATCTTTAAGCCATGTTGGAATGTTGTTAACTCTACAAAAATATATCTGGCATTGTGTTTTGTTTCATTCACACATTTGAGTAATCCTGCATTATTATAAACCTGTCTTCATCTCCAAAACTTTAAATGCTTTGTTCCACCTTGTGATGTCATGAAGCAGTAGTTTTCAAGCTTTAGTTCAGTAGAGATGGGCAATTCCAGGACTGAAATCAAAATGATTCTAGTGAAGGTTTAAGGAGTTTAAGAACACATGACACAACCTGACATCACAATGTAGAACAGTGCTTGAGAGAAGAATGCAGAACAAAACAAACGTGTGAATGAAACAAAACAAAACAATGTATATTTTTGATGAGGAAACAACATTATAACATAGATTAGAAAATAGTGTAATATGGGCCCTTTAAAACAAAAGACATAAGACCAATTGACAAATGCAAATGGAAATAAAAACACATCCACAGATTGCATAAAGTGATTCCAAATATGCATATTAAATTATTTTCATATCAACCATACCTACTTCCTACATTTATGGAAGTTTCACAATGATACCTGTTCGATAAAAGCCCCTATTCGCCTGTAGTGTCTTGTCTCAAACTGTGTCACAGTGACACAAACTGCTATAATACATTATAAAGCAGGACACTCGTAGCTTGTGGCTTGTAAGGGAACTCCATTTAACAGTCCCTGAGTTGGTACAAGCCGGTTTTTACTGTTCTAAGCGTTGCTCCTTTGGGTAATCTCCACAACTGATGGACTCGTGGGCTACTGTATAACGTTTGGAGGCATGACTGTCAACAATAACAGCTCGGCCTACTTTTCTTGTCCTCAGAGACCTAACAAAACCATATTTAAGATGAAGTTTTGCCTACTTTTTATTCACAGCATAAGAACTATTTTCATGGCAATAATGAGAAAAAGTTCTTGATTGGCCAGCATCCCATTTGTTAGTGAAAAACATAGCAGGATAATGTAATGATTCACTACGAAAATCTGTGCCAAAAACAAGAGGTGGGAAGTTTTGTAAGATAAGTTCAAGTGGTATCCCAAAGTTTGAAAGTGCGTCAGAAGTGAAGAATAGAAGAAAGAAATATTGCCTACTCCTCACACCAGTCAGAATGTCAATAAGTTACACGCACTGCTGCAAGTTTAACAATGACTAACTTTACTGCCCATCTGTCCCCTATTTCATCTCTGCGTTATGAATATAAATAACTGTCTTGTTTCCTAAGATATATTATAAAACATATAATAGGAAGTAATTTAATCTGCTGTAATGAAATCATAAACTTTACAATAATTGAAGCTTGTACATGTTCTGGATGCATCTGCAAGTGCACTGAGGGAAAATGCACAAGTCAGCAATAAATGCAACGTAACATGTCACCATCACAAAGAACTGTCATAAACCTCGGATACACTGACGCAGGGCCAGGCGTGGAATTAGCATCAAAGTATTACTCGTAGAGACGGAGAATAAACATCGGAAACATGTAAATGTTGTGTGCTATTAAATAGAGGTTAGGGGGGAAATATTTTTGCTAACACTTTAGTTTAGGGACCAGATATTAGTAATTTGTTAATAGTAAAATGCATAATAAGTGCATAATTACATCTTTGTTAGTATTTATAAAATGCTTTCAATGCATTTTTGTGTAAAGCTGTATTTTGCAAGTATTAAGTCATTAACTAGTTTCTTCCCATTAAAGTAGTGGGGATTACAATAGATATTTCTGTACATGCACTGAAATCTTAATAAGCATTAATAAGTGTTTGATAAATACCAACTAATAGCTAAGTAACACCACCATATTTTTTATCACTCCCGTACTTTCTCTTTATATTTGGTCTAAACCAATATCAGGCAATACACTAGCCTGATTCATCAGCCAGTTCCACCTCATGGAAACCCTTGCAGCGTTAGAATTTGTTCGCTTGACAGAAGGCAGGTACTTTTTAATTTAACCAATCACTGCTATTTGGTCGTGACGTATGTAATGTGCTGCTAACAGAGCTAACTGGTATATTAAGCTTTTCCCAAATTCAGTAGGAATGGCAATAACATCTTTGTCCTTGATAAAATTCATCAAACATTCTCTTTATTCCCTCTTTATCTCGGGATCTCGATAATCGCTGCCAACACAGAATGTATGGCTCTTTGCTGATTGGCTGGTGCCCAGACTTGCACTTCTGGGGCTTGCAAACCGTCTAGTGTATTCTGATTCCTGACTTAGTTGTTGGAGAGAAATGAAATTGAGCGGAGGCACTAGGTGGCGCCAGCCTGGATAGCGATACACATTATCACTAAACAAATATTCAGGTCTTCTTTAATTTCTATAATTTCTTGCCAATTTGCCATTACAAGTGTATTATGTAACTTCTAAGGTGGATGTTATTTCTTTGCCTAGAATATTCCACCTTAGTACATTAAACATATCTCCTTAGCATTTGTTAAACTACAAGTGTAGCTCAAAAATACCTTAAAAACATGAATTCTTACCATGTGAAAGCTTACTTCTCCATAGATCTGACCAATTAACATGTCTCCATTGTGTAACAAGATTATTTATATCCACCAAAAAAGTTACACAGTGCACCTTTAAATTGCCTAGAATATATACTATAAAGAATCAAGTGTCACAATGTTATGCCCCTGTCCTGTCTATAATTCCATGCATTATATTATATTCAAGTTGGGAGTATTGGTCAAACACAGCCAGTACACAGCACAAGGTGAAAACCAGTAGCACTCTGAGGTTTAAACATGCCCTTCAGCGCTCCAAAAGCTGACGGTGCGTTTCCCAGACCTCTGCAACTGGCGGCGGAAATGACAGCTATGTAAAAAGGTTACGATAATGACAAGGAAAGGTTAGAGCAATGATATCAAAGTGCAAAGCAGCAGCTGGCTCTTTGTGGTGATTATGGTGGGTGTGTCCGTCTGACCCGGCCAAGGTGGGTGTATAGACTGGTACAGGCTGGACCCAAGCCCAACCAGCTTCACTCTGTGGGGAGGAGGATAGGACGTCCCTGGTGGTCACTGTACGAAGGGAGAGACAGAGATGAAGGAGAAGGAGCTAGACCAAGAGAGAAAAGGACTATTGCTAATGAGAGAGACAGATGAGGTCTAGCCCAAAGTAGTGCTGAGGAGCTGTGCAAATGCTGACCACGCCACAGCGCCAGAGGTCACACGGGAGAACAGAGGGGTAAACCAGGACACAGTAACTAGTTCAGGAATATTTAAATATGGCTTTACTGCAAGCGATAAGAAAACCTAACCCTTTGTGAAATGAGCTTGCATGCATCCCCAAGTAACCAGAAATCAAAAGAACCAGGTTTAATACTCGCTGAATTATTCACCAGTTGCTCTCTACAGACGCCCAAACTGATGAAACTTAGAATAGGGTGAAATATGTTCTTAATGCATTTAATATATTCCCCTAACTTGTAAAACCTGTCCAGAGTAGAAGTCCCTTTTTCAGTGGTAGCAAATGTAAGAGAAAGATCCAGTGAAGATGGAACACATGAGGCTGTTTAGCTTTCGGGGCTAATTATCCACATGTGACAGTGGAATTATAACCAGATTTATAAACAAGGGCTGCTGCTTGATTATAAAAACTTAACAAGGACTGAGATTTTACACAAACAGATGCACATTTGTAGTCCCTTTTCATGTGATATCAGTAAGCTAACAAGTTCAGTAAGCTATATTAGGCTATACAGAGGCTCTGTATAACTATCTAACCATGCAAAAAGTGGTTTATTTTGCACATATAAATTATGTGACAAAAAAGGTGCAACAGATAGTAAAGTAGGTGCAGAAAGAAGCTTAAAACCCAAGAGGGCACTGATCAGACCTCCCACACTCTACCCCAGGTAAAAAACATATGGTGTCTGATTTCAACACTTTAGGCAGTTTTTTTCATCTTTGGAAGGAAAAGCAAAATAGTTGTATTTGACACAGATTTAACAACAAGCGGGCTGCATAACCTCAAGACCTGGAGCTGTAATGGCTGACAAATTAATTATAATGTAGCTTTGGACATAGCCATTGTACCCATTGGCATGACACTTTCTTTGCTAAACCAATATTTGTGGCAAAAATCAATAAGTCAGGGAACCCACTTTGGGCATTTGCATGCATTTCAATGTGACCAGGACAGATGTATCACAATGTGAAACTTAGAGTTGATTTCAATATAAAAATAAAAAAAATACTCAAAACTACCAATTATGATACTGCAATGAATAAAACACTCTTTGTACAATGCTAATACAAATTTTCCAAGCAAACAAATTGCAATTTCTATCAAATAACCATACGGTCTGGTGGTTCTGATAAAGATCAAGAGCATTTTACCGGTAAAAGACAAAATTTGTCTTACTAATGTTTTTGTTTGTTTTGTTTTGTTTTTCTTTCTTTCTGAATACCAATACTTGTTTTAATGAGTATTTTGTTTCAATACTATTTTTTTTATTTTATTTATTATTTTATTTTTTACAACCAAAAGACAACCATCAGACTATGAAATGCAAAATGGTTATCAAGTGTTATAAAAGTCTAGAAAATATATCCAACCTGAAGTTATATATAAGGTATTACAATTTTAATGAAACAGTCATCTTCTGTGCTTCTGTTATGATGCTGCTCCAGTAGTGATATAAGAGCGATCTGAAGGGGACATGGATCTACAGTGGCAGTGGGAGCAGTAGTCACAGCCTGAGCTCTGCAGCATGACTCACTGTGCCAGCTCACAGCACGGCTCTGCAACACACGCACCGCTCTATACCAAGTGACGCCATAAAGCAACGCAATGTGATTACCAGCCCCAGATATTGTATCAAAGATAATAGGAACTAAAAGGTAAGAGACAAGCATTTAGGTGATACTATTTCTCAACTTGTGTATGCAGTGCGGAGATTATTTCTTGCACATTTAATTGCTACACTGATGTTTCCACCTTCCTATCTGTGAAAAAGTCTACACGCGTCTCAATTCTTACCTTCTCCCCAAAGCCGAGCAAGCTCCATCACCTCGGACTGACAGACTTTGATCAGGGATTTTGTTTGATCTCAAAAGTTTGGAAGAAATCTCATAATTTATTTGTGCCTAATTCAAAATGGAAGGAGATGGAGTAGTAGACAGATGGTGGCTGATAACATTCATTAGTGGGAGTGACTTGGTAAGTGATTGTTATATCAGCAAAACTGTCACCAGGGGCGCGTCTCAGGACCAAGACCGATGCGTGGAGCTTATTAAGGAGCGGGCTTTGTTGGCACTGACAAGAGATGTTGTCCTTCAGATGGAGGCCCAAGGTTCAAGTCTATGTTTGCAACCAGCTGGATGTCTGGAGGAAAACACTGGGCTCAGCAGCTCAGTAGCAAGCAAGCAAAATGCAAGCCCACCCAGTTTTTTTGGGCTATGAGAATACTAAGGTGATACCTATAGTATGAAATTGACCAAAAAGTATCTTCTACTTTATTAGGAGCTACGTAGATGAGGAATACATTAAGCTTAGCAAATATCAAAATCCCAACTAAATGGATACCGCTGACACCTTACCAGAAAACAGGTCACCTTTTAACAGTGTTATCAGGAAACCACAAAGTCATGTTGACATAGTTAAATTTAAAAAGAAGTGAGTATGGGAAAAAGCTAAACGGATTATATAAAAGATTATAGGCTTGAGGCATTTTTGGGGAATTGCTAACTTAATGTCATGCTTAACAACTTTTCACTGTCATATAATTCCTTATATGACTTCATAATCATAAATTAACAACTTCACAGTGTACAAAATAACCCCTAAGAAAGATATTTTAAAAGGTGCACTGTGTAACTTCTAAGGTGGAGGGTCCCCAACCTGTTTCTCTCCATGGATGTTATTTCTCAGCTGGGAATGTTCCACAGTAGGGCATTAAACATATCTCCCATGCATTTGTTCAATTACAGGTGTTTTACAGCTCAAAAATACCTTAAAACATTCATTCTTACCATGTACAGGCTTGCTACTTCATAGATCTTTCCCCATTGTGATTACCAAGTTTATTTTTTATACTGTGGAATAATCAAGGAGAAACAGTAATATATCCATGGAGACAAGCAGGTGCCGGACCCTCCACCAGAAAACCTACACAGTGCACCTTCAAACTGCACTGCAGTCTGTCAAAAGGTGCTGTCTTGTCCTTGTATGGCTTTTTAGTCACAGACACTCATTTGGAGATGACACTGTTCACAAGTGTGGGCTTTCAACAAAGAAACTAGCCAAGCTGAAGGTGTTATTTACTTAAGTCAATGTTTTTTTAGACAAGGAAGCAATACTTTATTTGGGGTCATGAGCAAAATTACGCACATCAGCAGCCAACACTACAGAGCAGAGAGTATATGCATATTGGAACCAAATTAAATTATAAATAAATCCATAACAGATAAAAACAGATAACCAATCTTTACAAATTAAGAAAATGGTTAAAACAATAATATCACCAACTTCAAGGGTCAGGCATTAGAGTAACAGTAACAGCATTTTCTAGAGTGTACCTTGAAGCCCTCATAGCCCTCCATCTGCCCCCATATCTGCTTCACTCATCACTGCGTCCTTCTTTCTCTCCTCCTCTCTCACGTCTTGACATGTGGGCTGTAGGCTTAGACGGTACCTGGCTGGCTTACAGTGGCGCTCTCCTTTACCTCTTGCTCCAGGGAGCCACCCACAGCTCCTGGCAGACAGCATATGATCCTGTTACACAAACGCACCTACACCTATACTGTGATGAGCTCAAAGTACCATCCTGTATGTGTGTGTGAGCGTACACCCGAGTCCAGAAGGCCCTTGAAATATGCACAGCGGTCCTATGCATAATACATGGGCACAGCAGGAGGAGAGAAGTTGTGAGGCGAGTGGATCTCCTCCTCTCCATCTCTCCTCCCCTCCCATCTTCCTCTGCTCTTCACTCCATCGCACAGTCTGCCCGCTATGCATATGCTTTAACTAACAACTGTCTCTCAGTGTTATTTGTGAGGTCGCAAATTATGCCACGGCGATTGTACAAGCAGATAAGACAGATTTACAGCATGCGAGGAAATGAGGTGATATTGTGGAGTTTCAAAGGCGACATGTACTTAAAGCTCAGTGAAAGTAAAAAAATTAAATATGTGTTGACGTCAGAACAATAAGGAGTCTCAGCAGAATTACTGTGGATGCAGACAGTCCAGCGGTCACACTCACTACACACACCAGAGGCTGGAGCTGCAGTGACCAACACTTTTATAATGATACTACAAAATGCGCTACAGACAGACAGGAAAGCAACATTATATCTATGTTCTGTATTAGACAGGACTATGGAGCCCACTGCTCCTCACAGGTGCCCCAACAGCATTGAAGGATGGGTCAAATGCAGAGACAAATTTCCCTACGGTCACAATAAATTGTACCTTTCCTTGACTGAAAAAAAAAAACAAAAGACACCAAGTACAAAGATTTTGTTGTTGCTACCAGTGTAGGCTGGATTTTATTTACCTATATATTAGAGCCCGACCGATATATCGGCTGGCCGATATTATCGGCCAATATGGGCACCTGGAGACATATCGGCTATCGGCCGATATGCTTGCTGATATGGGCCGATATTTCACGTGGGCATGTTATACCTCGTTATAAAGCTTAGACTCTCTACATTATGTTCATTTAATCCAATTTACAGACAGATAAATGTCCTAATATATGGCTCCGCATCAGTATTTATCTACGGTGTAATTTGTCTGTGTCCGTACTGTCCCTGAACACACGACCAGAGTGACGTCACTTCACTCGCGTGTGTTTGTTTACACCCGCAGCCGTGTGCAACATTTGAGATTATTTTCTTTTTCGGACAATCGGTTTGAGTCTGGATTAAAAGGACATTTATTAGTGCAGAGGAGCCTGTGTGAGCGGTGAGTGTTGGAAATACATCGACTTTGAAGCTAGTTTAGGTTTTGTTAGCGATTAGCTGCTGTAGCTCCCACACATAAACAGGCTGTTTTCTATTGGTCTATTGTAAAGTGACAACATTGTCCGTATATTTGTTACTGGACCAGCATTGATATGTAAATGAGCTGTGAATAGACGTGTGAATGATCCACATTTATGCATATAATTAATTACCGCGGTGCGCACGTTTTTACGGCTAAAGGCTAATAGCGATAGTTTACTAGCTTGGAGTTATGGGTCGGTCGCGATTGAAGCGGCTCTTAGTGCCGACTCTTTGAAGCGAACAACAGGAGCCTGCTTCTTATTGGGAGCCGTGTTTTCTCTTTTTCTCACTTTTTCTCTTCATGCCGCATGTAGACCTGTAGTTTGACAGCAGCAGCGGCTGAAAACGAAACTTTCAGAAATCTGCGTGTGCATAGGATTAAAAAAAAAAAAAAAAAAAAAGTGCATATTTGGCTGCAGTTCAGCATAAAATGAATAAACCAGGACTAAACTTGGGCTTGAGTGAAGGAGAGAGATAGAAACCGAGTCCCGACACTCAGTCCTGGTTTAGTCCTGCTTTGCAACAAAACCATCTCAAGAGTCACTTGGGAGCCGAAAGAGCCAGTTGCTTTAGTGAGCCGAGCCGGTTCTCCAAAAAAAAAAAAAAAAAAAAAAAATGGAATACCCATCACTAGCAGTGACAGTAACAGTAGCTAGAATGTGATGCAAAAATGCCATTAGGCCAATCTACTGTATGTAAATATGATGTTAAGAGTCAAAATAACAATAAATGTTGCCTAAATAAACCCAATTTAGAATCCACTAGAGCCAAACCTAAGTTTTTTAATCAATTCAAGAGTTACAGTGAATTTTTACATCACTAAATATATCGGCGATTATATCGGCTATCGGCAGCTCCAACTCCCATTATATCGGTTTCATATCGGTCACAACAAAATCCATATCGGTCGGGCTCTACTATATATTGATAGGTTGAAGCCTATTATACTTTCAGTGGGTGTTAAGTAAGTCACTGGAAAATTGCCAATACAACCAACACTTAAACAGATACAGTTCCATTCAAATACAATACACCAAAGGGAATTGGACTACGGTATACAGTCTATCAACCCTCAAATTCATAACTTTAAAGGGACCACTATTTTCTGATCACTGTTATAATGTTGTCTTCTCATCAAAAGTGTTTTGTTTTATTCACACATGTGTGAATGAAACACATATATTGCATATTTAAGATGAGTTCTTCTCTCAAACAGAAAACACTCATCTCAACTTGTGACGTCATGTAGTAAAACAGGACACGGTCCACTGTGTTATTAAACTCTATACACCTTCACTAGAATCATTTGGATTCAACTCTGGAATTGCCAACCTCTACAGAACAGAAGGTAAAAGGTAGCTTTAACTTAAAAACTACTGCTTCATGAACTCACACAATGGAACAGAGCATTTTGATCTTAGGAAAAGTAGACTAATAATGTAGGATAACTCAAACATATGTGGATGAAACAAAACACAACTCCAGGTACGTTTTTGAGGAGGTAAAACCAACTAACATGGCTTAAAGCTCACAAGAGTCAGTTTCATGCAGTATAAGACATTAATGGGGTTGCTGAAGTAAAAAAAAACATACATACATCTAACTCTATAACAAAAAAAAAAAAAAACTATGATTATTTGATTATTTATTTAAATGGTAATTTTGTTTGCTGTTATTAGATTGGTGGTTGTAATGAGATGTTTTACCAGTTGCCACTGCAGGCAATAGGTGATGCATTCTAAATAAATGGTTCTATTCATTTAAAATGTCACAGAAAATCAGCTATGAAGTCATGCGATAGTTACACAGCAAAAGTTTAACAACTCACAATTAGCTGTTTGAGGCCGGAGAAGGACTGCTCCACGGAGCTGGCTGTAAGGACCTGGCGCTTCACGGCGGCCTGTTCTCCAAGTAAACGCAGCAACAGGTCTTTGACTGCATCACCCTACAGGAAAGCACAGACAGTCAAGGAGAAATGAGAAGAACACCAAATCATCTGTACAGTTATTATTTAAGTCTGATTTAGTAATGTTTTTTTTTGTTTTTTTTCCTCATGGACCATTTGAGTGTGATTCATACAAAAAAATGAAATATTTACAGCCACCACCACCAAAGGCATCAGAGGAGATGACAGGTAATGACAATTCAGTCAATGAAAAGTTAATAGCAAAGACAGCAGCAGAATTATCCAGGCATCCTATGTTATCTTGGTAATACTGATGCTAAATTTGCCCATATTGGAGGAAACAGAAAATAGAATAGTAGCATTCCCCATACTTAAAAACAATTCTGAATTGGATCTTATTTATTTGCAGCAAACTGGCTCTTAGTGAACAACATCACTAAGAGGATGGAAAATCCTCAATTCTTATTCATTTATTCAAGAAAGCATTCGCCGACATTTGAGGGGATAATGAACACAATCTGAGCAGGGAGGTGGTCACACACATAACATTCAATGGAATAAATAAGTAAATTGGTGTTTCATCAGGGTTGTTATTATGGATAAATGTTTCAGTTAAAAGAAGCAGAGGATGTTTATGAGAAAAATACATGATATGATAACCCAGGAGCAGCAATATGTGTGTGCTGAGACAAAGCAATTACACTACTGTCAGCAAGACAATTTGTAAAAGACTAACACAACAATAGAGCTTTTTTCCATCTATTATGATTATTATTTGAGTCTAAATATTGTTAAACAGTACAGAAATAAAAATATATAGTTGAAAAATAAAACAGGACCAAGTCTGAATTTAACAATATAGCACAAAATTTGTTACTAGTATTTCCTTCAACAACTGCAAATAAACATTTTCTTTGTCTTACAATTAAGAATGTTAGTAATTCACTCTTAGGTCATATGCAGAGGTGGAGAGTCACAACTGCCCAGCTGCAAACAGACTAGTAGCTGCAATTTTTCACAATTAAAGCCATTATATTTCCAAAATATGATTGTTTTTGTTATTACAAGAATAAGATGAAGTAAATATTTAAATTTGCCTTACCTGTAGGTTGTCAAACTTGAGGCCTGGCATAGTGAGTCTGCTGACCTCCACATACGCTGGGCTGAACTGTTGAGTGGCCACAGAAATCAGAACCTTCCTGGTCTCCTCCGATGGCAGCCAGGCATCATGACGCCTGTCCACTTCACTTAGACTCAGAGCTGTAGCAAACGGGTCGTCACTGCCCAAGAACACAGACTGCAGCTGGTTGAACGGTTTGGGCTGAGCTCCTGTAGTTACAGGGGGAGTCTGAGGAGCAGTTTTTGATGATTCATTTAGGGTAGGGGCAAATACGGAGGTAGGGGTCCCAAAGTCCACTGCTGCCACTGGGGTTGAAATGGATGAGGAGGTGGAGGAGAGTTGGCGTTCTGGTGTGGGGCTAGAAGGCAGCTCTGCATTAGGGTTAGAAACTGAAATAAATGAGGAGGGAGAAGTGAAGGAGTCAAAGAAGTCTGAAGCTGGATTGGTCTGTCCATTGTCAGAGAAGAACTTACTAAGACTCGGGCTGGGCTGGCATATGAGCGGGGCATGAGGTTTACTGGGGGTCACAGCCTCTTCACTCACCGCTGTGCTCATCATGCCAAAACTGGGGGACTTTATAAGGGTTGGTTGAAATCCATCAGGGACTAAGGCTTTAGGCTGGTTTCCCTGGCTGAAGATGGTGCAAACAGGGATAGGTTCCTCATGTGGGCTTGAAGCTTTGGTTTCCACAGGTTCCTGCACCTTATTTTCTTCTGATGTTTTTTCAGTGTTGTCTATAGTTAAATTACTGCTTGTGTCATCTTGCTGACTGTCGGTGTCTTTCACTGAATCCTCTGCAATGGTTTTCTCTGCATCTCTGTCCAATGAGAAAACAATCTCTTTTGCATTTTGTCCAATTTCTGCCTCTTCCTCTTTGTCCCCAGTATTTTCTGTTTTAGTTATAGGCTCCCCTTCTTCTGCATCCAGAATTGAGTCCATAGCAGCTACATCATCTTCTTCACTGTTATTTGGGGAGTCAGAAATCATCACACTTTCCATCATTTGGTCATTAAGTTTATCCAATATGCTCTCAGAAGGTGTAGCACTGCTGTCCTCTTGAGGTGAGGTAAAGTCCCCACCTAGATCAATGCTTTCCTCCTGGGGCAGTACATTTTCATCAGAGGGGGCATGGCTGGATGATGGCTCTGGGGATACTGGAGCCGCAGCTTCCTTGGGAACATCGTCCACCGTGATGTCCAAGGTAACTGGCCGCTCGGCTGGAGTCTCCCCACTGTCCATCTCCACCGCTAATGACAATTAAAAAACACGATTGGTGATTCACGTAATAAAATTAATAATAATAATAATAATAATTCTATATCGTCGTCTGCTAGTTTTCATTACCGATTTTAGACATGTACTAACGGACAAATGTCTATTGATTTCTTAACACTGTGTACCATGATAAAGCACAAGCAAAGCACTAAAGACATTTTTAAGGGTTCATATATCGGTTAGCTACGTGCTAGATTAGCCGGACATCGTATGTATCATATGTTTTCGAGCAGATGAACAGATGGAAAAATATTGCCGATAGCAATTTTGTGTAAACCAGTGGATTAAACGGGTCGCTACTTTAAAAATATAATTAGAAACCTGGAATGAGAAGATATATATTGTCATACCTTTATTGCAGACTGACAGCTAGAACTCTGGTACGCATGCGCTAAGCATCCAGAAAGCCGTTGTACGGTGTCTCAAAGCGGACAAAACTCACACCGCAAATCTTTGTGATATTCACAACAGACAATACGCATTTTTTTACGACTAGAATAAAGCTATAGTGAAAGTGCTACGCACAGTGCCCAACGCTAGACATCTGCTTGTTTTCAAAACGCGGAAGTAGAGCACTATTTTCTGAAGAAAACACAGCTGTGATATTTTGATGCTTGACGTTTTCAGTAGAAAGAAAACCTGTGCAGTAGAGGAATAAAACAACAGACAGATCATGGAGGACGACGCTCCTGTCATTTATGGGCTTGAATTTCAGGTGCGTGTTGCATAATGCTCCTAGTGTACTATCATTCATTCATTGGTAAATCCATGCTTTCCTCCTGTTATCTTGCTAAGGGCTTTATGATGTTGTCATCTTTGCACAGGCACGAGCTCTCACTGCTCAGACTGCTGAGACTGATGCCATTCGTTTTCTTGTTGGAACACAGTCCCTAAAATTTGACAACCAGGTAAAGTATATTAAACAGCATAAGGACAGTTAATGTTCTGCCAGACTCATTTTCTACTGTAGAGCTATATATATTGACTTTGTGTTTTGATTGTGTGTTTAATTCTTGGTACTTTTTATGCAGCTCAACTCCATGCATTATTCTAAAGTAAACAGTTAAGGAGCACTTCATTACCATTAAAAAAAAGCAAATTTTTATTTCTAATCTTATTTTTTTCTGTTTGGGAGAGATAATGACCAAAGACTATAGTAGTATCATAAGAAATACATACATAGATATTTTTCAACAACCACACCAAAGTCACTCTTAAACATGTAAATGGCACATTCTGATATTTGGTTGAAGCTTATTGATCACATGGGCACAATAATTCACATATAGTGCTTTATTGTTAAGAATGGAGACATTAACCTGTACATTGTAAATCGGTCCTTATGGCTGCTGCTGTCCTGCCTAATAGACTGATCAAAGGGAGATGGATGTGAATATTGTGTGTGTATTAATAGTTTCTCTGAATATGAATGTGCATTAGTGAAGACAAAACAGTGAGTGTGTGCATGCATGCCTGCACATCTTGGAGGGGTCATTACAGAGACAGATGACAGAAACAGTTGGCTCTGAATGGGGGAGAAATAATTAGCTCTGTGAAAGTGAGGGAGGGTGCACAGGGAGGAGAGAAATGTCTGCCTCAAAAACAGAAAAAAAAAATCTATTTCCTGGCAGACTTTGGTGTGAAAACGGTCTGGCACTGAATGCAGACGTGATTCGCTCCAAGTCCTGTGCAGCGACTCTTATACAGCGCTTGTTGGAAATAGTGACACTGCATCTCAGTTGATTTAATTCACTCTGACAACATATTAATATACTGCTTTAATGTAACCTGTTTCACCACACTTTCCTCTCTCAGACAGAAAGCTTTATTCCACAGATATAATAGTATAGTTTGAACACTTGTTGTCATTTCCGTTTTATTTATTTAGATTTTTGCATGAGAACACAAGTAAAATACGTAATTATTTGAAAGTAGGACATTATCAAACTCACATGAGACAGTGTCTGAATTCTTGTTGTGAAGTCTTCAGTCCCTTTTGTTTGCACAGTGGTGGAAACACCTTGAAAATCATTGAGAACAGCCCGTTTGAAGGCACACACCATTATCTCCATTGGTACAAATGGTCGCACTGAGGCTGCAAAAGGAAAAAAAAAAAAAAATGAAATGCTCTTCTTTGTGAACCATTTTAAACATTATTTTCTTAAGAAATGGTCACAGTATTTTTGTTTGCCTTTGTCTTTTTTTTTTCAAAAGAAAGCGAAAATAATATAAATATAGATTTTGCACAATACATTCATAATTTGGCATGCAACACACAGATTTGTGAGTACAAACAAAAGAAAAGATCCATCTTAATATTCCATTAGGGAAACCCCAAATACTGATGTTTCAGGTGAGTTCAGTCAATGAACCTTGCTTGGCTCGTGACACTCATTGTCTACATCTCTCTGCATGAATTTTCTGATGCTCTGTGGTGAGTTCAGGTCCTGCAAGTTTTAACGTGCAATATGAAAAATGTTTTTTCGATTGGCATTTTAGCCCTGATAGCTTCTGCGCTCTCTGTAAGCCTCCTGGCCTCTCCACCTCCCATTAAGCATAATGCAGGGTGGAAATGTCTCTCTTAACTCTCAGAGCACCTCTCAAATCCCTCAGAGACCAATAGCGGGAATGACAGATCGGAGGGCGCGTCGGCATGGCATTTAAGGCTGCTAACGAGATAAAGCGCTCGAGCTTGGCACCTCTCACCCGCTCGCTACTCCGCAGTAGCGCTTACTGTCATCTGCGCGGCTAAAGAGCTTTAGCACAGAGAAGACCCTGAAGTGGGGGCCACCAGCCAGCTTGGTTTTATCCCTCCTGTAGCCTCTCCCCTCCTGCCTCACTACTCCCACCATCACACATAATTAAAAGGCTGGGCTGGCTGCCCAAGTGGCTGAGGGCGATGAGTCACTCCCCAGGCCTGTAAGAATGAGGCATAAATCACCTGAGGGAGGGCTGGAACTTCTCGCTCCTCTCACACCTGGGTTCATTCAGGGGGACCCTATTACTAGGCCTCCCAATTACCCTGTCCCGCCGGCCTGAATTTATTTGTACCGCTCCCCCACCACCATAAAATTATAACTTTGCGTAATAATTTTTTGCTCGCTGCAGTCCAACTCAAGGTTAATAGCTGCCGAGCTGACTTTGAGGTGGCTGAAGGATGCTGCCGCTCCAATGCTCCGATCCTCTCCTCCTCTTCTCAACGCCCCCTCTTTTCATCCTCTTGTTGAGCCTGTAAAAGTAGTGCCGCCAAGGGGAGTGGAAGTGCCTGGCAGGAGTTATTGTCCAGTGCAACCCCATTAACGGTCCCCTAAGGTGCTGTAAGTGTCTCCCTTATGGGACAAACCACCATTAATTGTCAGATCAAACCTTGAGACCCTTACTGTTTTACTGCATTGTGGGCCCTGAACTGCGTTCAATCGAGGGCCCTCGTAGAATAGATTTCCATCTAATGAAAAGTAAGGAGGAGTTTCTATTAACTTCTTATGGATAGAAGTTGTTTGTAGAACTCTTTGGTTGTAAAGTTGTGTTTTCAAGTGTAGCCAAGGCCACTGCCATTACAGTTGGTCAAGGAATTGATATTATACTCATTATTAGTAAGTACTGCTCTACAGTGTAAAGTACCTTCTGTTTTCAAGGGACTTTATTTGCCATATCTATGCGAATACTGACATAAAAGAATGCCTAAAATATTTAATTATCTGTTCCTCTGTTCCATCAAGTTCATGATGCAAAAAACACAGAACACGTATAGTGAACTATTCAAATCCCATAAAGTTATCAATCAAAAATGTTATTCTTCAGTATCCATGCATGTTACAGTTACTGGACCTGTTCACATGGGTTCAGATTATTTATAGAACAGTTAGGACATCAAATATCATAGAAGTTTGTATTTTCAAAATGTATGTTATGATGGGACAAAAAAAAGGTCAGTTTTTACAATGGAAAAAAAACTTCACATAATGGTTTTCAGCCTCAAATATTATTCTTGCCGTTCTTTTGTTGCAACCTCTTAAATAATGCCCTTAATTGAGAAGTTGGACACTGTACGGCGTACAAAAATGGACATGTTAAGTACACTTAGGCACGAATAAATTACGCTCCACCAGTGTTTGCTTACCAGCCCCATCTTTGGTTTATAAAAAGTCCACAATTAAAGCCTTCTCACAGAAAGGCTCTAATGGATAACGCTCTTCATCCCCAGCCCCTTTTAGCTGGCCCATTTGTCTTAAAATGTGTGATGAGCTTTTATTGCTTTCACTACCTTTTCCTCTGACTCCCAACACTAACCATACATGGAACTATCTCAAATCCAACACAGATTCTGAACATGTTCCGAAGTCATGTAGAGTTTCCAACCACATGAAAAGAAAACTGAAATATAATAGGAGATGTTTTGTGTAGTTCCTGGTTTCCATAGATGTCCATATAGTGAATGTTTTAACCTCTTTTCTCTGTGCTTTCACTCCAGATTCACATCATTGACTTTGATGACGAGAATAACATCATTAATAAGAATGTCCTCCTGCACCAAGCTGGGGAGATATGGCACATTGGCGCCAGTCCTGCAGATAAAGCTGTGCTCACCACCTGCTATAACAAAAGTGAGTGTCCTTCTGCTCTCTTAATGCATATTGTTCCCTCATCCTCTCTGCCCCTGTGGTCTCTATACCTTTTTCTCTTTTATCTAGCCTTAGTTTTCTTAACAGCCTTAAGATGTAATTGGTCTTTAACAGCTAATCAATACTGGCCCGTCCTCTCCGGCCTGATAGTAGGAGCTGTGTTAGAAGTCATGTTCAGACGCTGATAGGATCAATACTAATGTGTAGACATGATGGATTATGGCAGCACCGCACTCACCGTCTGGACCAGGGAGCACTTGAAGGTCACATGGACTTTGGTCACTTCATTTTGACTCTGAAAGAATAAGCCATCCTTTACTGTATACTGTACAGGACTCTGAAAATAAACAATTTGATATGACAATGTGATTTTGAAATGTGGATTATTATGTTGTTTATTTAACTATACAAGTATTTCTTTTAAACCTGTACTTAAAATTAATTGCCTGAGTCGGGCTCCTGTTATTTTCAGGAACTTGTTATTGCATTGTATTCAATGTTGCCATGTTGATTGAATGTATGACATTACTAAAAACATCATCACCATTTTCACATTTGTTTGTGTTTCTGTTGCTTAAACAATGCATTGAAAATCAGGAATTCTTGAAGTTGAAAGTGAAGTAGTAAAGAAACACGTTGAGATACTAATGTCCCAGGACTAAATGCTTTATCCACAGATTCCATATGAAAAGATGCCTTTGCTGATAGCATCTTTTAAGAATAAGCCCTTTGAGCTCTCTGAGCCGTGTGCTGTGTTAGCGGTTGCGTCACTAACAGCAGACAGTGCTGTCAGATGGGACATGGCAGGGTGACGTAAAATGTGCGGCTGGCCTTTAGGGGTAGATACCATTGGGACAAGGTGTAGTCAGTGTGCCTCTCCCTCTCTCTTACCCCCCTCTTTCTCTTACCCCCTCTCTCTCTCGTCCTCTCCCCCATCTCCACCACTCTTGTCTTCTGGTCCGCTGTCAGTTGAGGTGAGCACGCATGAGTTCACACACTGACAGCCACTGTGAGCCGGGCTGAAGCAGAGACAGCCCACTACGCACTGGTGAGCTCTGTACACAGTCACACATGTACATACAACATAGCCCATAGGATAAACACACAACACTTAATGTATGTTTATATAGAGCATTTTCCATACCAGCGGTGCCCCAATATATAAATGTGTTTTGGAGATGATTGCTTATACCCACCTACTCCAAGGTTGTCTAGAACCACTCGAAGAGCCTGTGGACATGTGCTATGTTACTTTGTAATTTGACAAATGGGCCCATTGCCAATGTTTCATAGCCTAACGCCTGCCCACTCACTCAATATCTGCACAAAGAAGAATTAGTTGTTTTTTTCTTTCTCTGTTTTCTTCTTTGCTTACTGTTATTGGCCATTGCCTGAAGCTTTAAACTTTCAGTCCAATTACAGTATCAATTTTATATTTATGTTTCCTTTTTTCCAATTAGTATATTTACTATGAAATGGCTGTACTTTTTTTTTGCTTGCATGTCATTGCAGCAAGCGACAGCCGGGTAGTGTCCTGTGCAGCCCTGTGGAAGATGCCCTCAGACTGGGATGCTGGAAACCACGAGTCGCCTGATGACTCCGGCCACAACCCCCAAACCCTTGAGTTACTCTGTCACCTTGACGACAACGCCCACGGAAACACAACCTGGTAGGTGATGCTGGATAAAAAGTCTCATTGGGCATCTGGAAAATCAGACCTGTAGTATTTTAGTTGAGAAGGTATGTAATGTGTATGGATGCTTGGACTCAGAAAATCTTTAACTACTTGCATTGCCTTTACTTTTACTATTACCTGTGTTTTGTCAATTACTAGTACAGGTGGATGTCTTGTCTAAAATGCATTATTATTAAGTTAGTAACCACTCTGTTGCTGTCATATTGTTAGCTTTACTGCTCAATTTTCATTTGATGATGTCAAAGTTTTCTTGTATATATGTATGTATCATTGAGGTGCTTATTTTTAAATCATATGTTAAGTTTCCATAAACCCCTAATTCTGTCATTTGAATTATTTCACTTTTAAACATACCTCTTACTTCCATTATCTGCAGGCAGTTATAGGTAAAATGTAAGAACTCAAACACTTTCTTTTACCAAACCTCATTGCCAAAGTCTGATCTCATCAAATCTGAGAAGCTAAGCAAGGTTGGGCCTGATTAAAATTTGTGGGGTGCCAGTGGCAAAAACTTCACCCATATAGCCTGGTATCAATATGTGGTGTGTACTTGAGTGTTGGTGGTGGTCAGAGGGGCCGGTGGTGCAGAATGGCACTCTCACTTCCATTAATCTGCCCTAGGGCAGTCTTGGCTACAATAGTAGCTTACCACCGCTGAGTGTGGAGTGAATGAATAATGCATAAAATTGTAAAGCAACTTGGAGTGTCTGGAAAAGGGCTATATAAAACCAATGGATTATTACAATAAATACATTATAGATTAAGCTGCAAAAAGTGCATGAATGAATGAGCCAAGTTAGGTTTTCTATCTATTCTTGTCACTCCAATCTAGTTTGTTTTTTATAGTGTTTTGTGACTACATATTATTGACTTGATCCACATGTGCAAGTTGTAGTCACAACCCAGTCTTTTGTCTTTCAGTCTGAGCTGCTGTGTGCACAATGCTTCACCATAACTCAGCGCTTATAAGAATGAAAATCAATGGTCATTCTCCTTTTTAGTCCAGCGCTCATCGGCTGCTTCGTGATTGCTATCATTTTTAGGGGGCTCCAATCAGTTAGTGCGCTGCATACTGTAGCAGGTGTGTGTGCAAGGGGGAGATAACGAAGGAGAGAAAGCCACAGAGAGGAGAGGGGAAGATTGCATTTGTGCGTTTGTGCCTAGTTTGTCGATTCTTGTGCGTGTGTGTGTGTGAGGACCCTGTGTGTTTCTTTGGCCGTGGTAAAGGGCAGGTCAAGTCAGGCTGCCGCTGCTGGGTGAAGATTGATGGCTCTGAGCTCCACCATCTTAACATCCCCAAAGCTGCAAACTTGTCCAAGGGCACCGGCAGTGTATGTAGTATGTGCAGGGGGATTGCAACAGAGATTGTTGTCTATTGAGTTTGCTTGAGATGGATGGCTTTGGTCCGCAGTCCACCTCATCCATTTGAGGCATAGTCTGTATACAATGCAGGCATAACATTATGGCCACATTATATGTTCTGTGGTCCTACGTCCCTCATTAAAACCACTTTACTAATATGCAGTCCTTATGCCAGACTATGTGATGAACTGTGTATTTAACCAGGATTCACTTTTTCTTCAATTAAAAACACCAACCAGGAAGACCTTGGTACTGGCCAGCTGTCTCTGTGCATCATCTTTTTTAAATAATTTTTTAAATTTATATTGACCACTGAAGACAGGGGCCGTCCCTTAAGAACTGCACTTTGAGATACTCTGACCCACATCAAACCCAATGCTTAAGTTTGCCAGTTTGCTTCTAACAGTTTTTAAGCACATCCAGGCACCATGATAAAGAAATTCTGTTGGTACACCTGTCAGTGGATATAATGTTATTGCTTATTTGTTGATCTTAAAAGATGGCCTTTCTGTCATTTTACCAAAGATGGTTGGATGTTTGTGCCCACTCTAGCCTGCCTGCCTGTGTAATCTTCATGTGTATTTGCAGGTCCACATGCTTGCTGCCAGTGTCTCTCCACTTCTGCTAACAATAACACTTTCTCCTTGCACCAAATCCCCTCATTGTTTGGGTGGGCAAACATTTGAGCTCATGCCCTGTTGTGAGGCGTGCTTTGAATTGAAACGTCTTCAAAACGGGACCCCCTCGCCCTCCCTAAAACACATCTGAACAAAGCTGGGGTTGGTTTGAATACACACGCACCATCGTTGTTTTTCTTATTCTGCTTCTTCTTACACTCGGTTTCGATTGGGAGCTGTGCCAGTTGAGCGAATCGATTCCTGTGGAGCCATTTGAGCCAATCAGGGCCCTAGGAGGGAATGGTAAAGCGCAAAAAGCAACAAGGTTGATTTTCTAAAGTGGGGTGTGACAGGAGGGGGTAGGAGGTGTAGGAGTAGTATTTGTGCAAAAGTGCAGTCATGTGTGTTACTGTGTGATCATCTTGACTAAAACATTTGGAGTCTTTCATTGCTGGCCTGAATGCTCTGCCCACACTGCACGTTTTGTGTAGCTGGTGCTCTGAGCCGATATATTGGTGATCCCAGACTGTGGGTTTTTTACAATGAGGGGTCCCCAAATCTCAATCAATTGGAACCCAGAGGCGGCACTCGCACTCATGCAGACAGTGGTGTGTGCAACATGGCTGTGCTTTATTGATCTTTATGACCCCGGATCAGATTAAACATGCATTGGACTGGTATGTGGTTTTGTTTCTCCTTTTATTTGTTACGTGATATCAAAAATACATAGTTTTTAGTTGCTGGCCGAGATTTCTTTCTGTCATCAAGGTTCATATGCTCTTTCAGCCAGTCCAAAGCCTTTCTGATAAGATGGTATTTGGATGGACCAACTGTTCCTCAAGTCAGAGATAATACCTCAATTACAATAGCAATACTTAGTAGTAATTTTTAGTAAACAATGAAACCATATTTTGACAGTACAATATTAAATACTAAACTCGTGTAACACCTGTTGAATTTTTATTTATCTATACATTTATTCTTAAGCAACCGTAAAAAATATCTCAGCGTAAAATCAACCAATCAGCAGAACCCCAAACTCTAATAATAAGAACCCCAAAAGGAAAATAAATCTTTGCGACCCAGAATTCATTACAACAATACTAATGCCTCCATAACAAGATGCTATCTCTTCTTCCCCAGGCGGCACGCACACATCCCCATTCTGCCCTTGTGTCTCTTTATCCGTGTGAACATCTCATCCAGAAGGCGCCACGGCACACTCTCTGTTTGCGCTGCTTGTTGGTTTTGTATATGAGAAAGCTGGGATTAGACTCATATGGATGCAAAGCACAGCAAAGCGGGCAAGCAATCTGATGAAGGCGGAGACAATGAGAGAGAGAAATGCATGGGGCTGTCCTATCCAAAGCTGTAGATATTGTATAGGGATGTAAAGGCACTATTTTACACTGCGTTCTGTAGCCAGCTTTGTGCCAGCTCGGTGCTACTTTCAAGGACAAACCACCCCACTTGTATTCTGTAAAGGGAAAGGCGATGAGTGTACTTACTACTGTCTAGCTGCTCCCTTTAAGAGGATTTCAAGCTTTAATTGATACTATAGGGAACCATACGACATGTAAGTCCCAAAGTGTGGCATACATTATAATTGGCCCTGTGTTGTGCTGATGTATCTGTTTGGAGAAGCCTGTGAGCAGAGGAGAGAAACTGATGCTATCTGACATTCTACAGTCCCAGCTATAAGAGCCATGTTTGCTAGGAGTAGGCTTATTATTTTGTATGTTCAACTTTAGTCTGCTGAGTGTAGTTGCCATAAGATTTATAGTAAAAAAGAAATTGTATATTAGTAGATACTTGTCATCATATACAGTTCGGCATTACTAACCCACTAGCTGCATTCAAAATAGGAAGTGGGCATGGGGGCGTTTCTGGCTCCATCAGCTCTGGCTCCAGTAGGCTCTATTCACGCTTACGACACTTCCCAGGCCCAGTTTTCTTCATCTAAATGTCACTGTAGCTTTCCGTTGTTTTTGGCTAATCAACAATTACAGCCATACCTCAGTTTTCATCATTTCCCCACTGTCATGCAACTCCAAGCGCACTCGGTACATGCAATTCGAAGAGACGAGAGGCCAAATTCAAGATTATTCCAAGCAGCACATACGTATGCATGTGTCTTCATTTTACTGCTGATCGCATTTACTTCAATGGGTTTTATCACAGTCGGTTTTAATAGATCCATGTTAGGTGAGCCCATTGTTGGTAACTACACCGGAAGTTGTAATCGCATGTTTCCAAAGGTCTTCCTGGTTTGTGATGTAAACGTGAATAGAGTCTATTGACTTTACATCTGAAAAATGCCACCCCCCTCTCTGTAACTGCTGCAGTGTGCCTCATCATTTTGGTCTTAAAATGTTACCCATATTAACCCACTCTGCATGATCCTGGTGTTTTTAATTTGCTGCTTTGTTCGTAAATAAATTCCTATTCCTAATATGGAACTGGCTTTAAATTCGCTCCTACTGGAGCCAAACGCTATGGGTGCAGTCACACTCCCTTAATCCACTTTTTTATACACCCTATGTTTGTCATCAATAAAATGTTTTGTAGCTTAATGGAAAGAGTATCAGATTTTGAATTCAGATCACTATTTGTAATTGCAAAATCAAATTTGCTGAGGTTTACACAATCAGGATTCTTCAAAACATGCTTTTGCCTTTTATTTTTTTGTTATTGTTGTAATTTATCAGTTTGTCATGGGTCCAGTAAACTTCCACTGTCATTTGAGTTTTCTTCAACTCGCTTTATATAATTACTTAACCTGTCTTCATGGCCTTGTCCATATTCACTGTTGACTGGTTTTTACAAGGTGAGCCCAGGTGCAAGTGGACACAGGCTGGTGCAGTCCTCTCTTAAATGATGAATGACGGTGTTTGGAGCTGCTGTGGCTGTACATCCAAAGCCCATGACTTGGTGCTCCTCGGGAGGGCAGTAAAAGCTGTCCCTCGGCTGCAGTGAATTTACAAGCCTTATAAAGCCCTCTCATCGTCTGCCTCCCTGCTACATTCCATCACACCTCCCCTGTCTCCCTCCCTGCTCCACCTTTCCCAATAAGAGCATGCATATTTTAAAAACTTGGGTTGGATCCAATAGCAAACTTCCAGTTCTCTTTCTCATTGTCATTTCTTTTATCTCACACTAACACTCCTACCGCTATAATGTACGCTCAATCACACCCTAGCATTGTTGCTTCCAGTTGACTAATGATTCTTAGAAAATGGACCTGTGTAATTGATGAACTCTTTAAATAAATAGGTTCATTTGGGAAACCCTTAACGACAGCATCTTTGGAGCTTAAAGGTCTCATATTACAAAAAATTGACTCATGTGGGCTTTAAACGGTGTTGTTACATCCTCAAAAACATACCTGCAAAACATTGTTTCATGCACACACATTTGAGTAAACCTTTATTATTAGTTTCCTCAAAATGCTCCATTCCACCTTGTGATATTGGTAGTTTTCAAGTTTACAGCTACCTTTTAACTTTTGATGAGTGATTCTAATGAAGGTCTATGGAGTTTAAAAACACAGTGGAGCGCTTCCTGTATTACCACATGACATCACAAGGTGGAATAGTGTTTTCTGTTTGAGAGAAGAACTCAGCCTACATATGCAGGATTTGTTAAACTTGTGTGAATGAAACAAAACACAACGCCAGGCATGTTTGTGATGACAAAACCACATTATAATATAGACCAGAAAACAGGGTAACATGAGCGATAAACTCATTTTAAGTCAAAACCTTTACAAGCATTTAGCAGCTTTTCCAAGCCTGTGTTAGCTCCATGACGCAGGCTTTAAAAGTTGACAGGAATTAAAATACTTCTTCTCACTTGGATCGCTGCCTTGTTTTTATCCCATGACTCCGTTCATTAAGCCGCTAAACCAATCCCAGCTACAGAGAAGGAACAAACAAAAGTGGTCCAATCAGCGCAAGGGAGTGGAAAAGCAACTATTTAGCCCCCAGCGTCACGGCTCTGGTGCAATCCCCGATGTTCGGCCACAAAACACATACTTTAAGTAGAAGGTAGCACAGAAACTCCAAGAAGCATGTAGAGAAATCAATATTCTGCAGAGACCGGTATGCAGGGAGAAATCAAAGCAAAGTATGCAGCGAAAACTAGCACTTCTCTAACACCAGCGAGGCAGCTCCCTGTCCCACAGCTCTGTTTGAACTATAGATTGACAGAATTGGGGTGCTGGATTTGCCAAAAGTGTGATGCTATGGTGTATGGGCAATTTAGATGAATGGTCATTAAAATGTATTTATGACAACAAAATCCTAACTAACTATAAATTTATGAAAGTTGTTTTCCATTGTCCTACTGAGGTCTGGTGTGTTTGTTGAAAATGCAAATGTGTTGATTGAAGTACATCTTGCAATGATCAATATTTATATAAATGCTCTGATCCTCTATAGTTCAGGAGTAGATGCATTGAACTGTAAAGTCTGCAAATCTGAAAAAGCAGAAAAACACTGAAGAAGACTCCTCTCATATTTCCAATCAAATGTGGCTGATGTTACATTGCACAATGGGACAAAATTGTTTCTGCAAGCAGTCCAAGGAGTGAAAAACAATGTTTTTCCCCCAATATCTATGGCATTTATAGGGCTGGGCACTATTAAAAAGCACTAACAAGTTCTAAAACAATAAGGTACCTTATTGTTTTTTGATTATTATGATTATTATTATTATTATTATTAATGAATAGTATTTAATGATTATTGTAGTCTTCTAATGAATACAGAAATAGATGCTTAAAAAAGGATTGTTCTCATGCCAAAAAAAGATATTTTTCAAGTACTTTTACCTGGAAAAATGGAAAGATACCAAGCCCTAGGCCTGCACAGGATTATCATAATCATAATTTATACTGACATTACAATGTGGTTACATCCACAATCTAAATCTGATGATCATATTTTTGGATATAAGATTATTAAAATCACATGTACATTGGAAAATAATCTGAATTCTTTTTTATTATGGTCTCTCTGATTCTCCTATCAGATTTTATGGTTTGCATGTCATTAAAATAATCTTAAAGGTCCAGAAATCAGATAATAATCAGATTATGGCGTGTATGTAACAGTCATATTTGTTGAAAATGTACATTATGTACTTTTGATGCAGTTTCCTGTAGGATACTTTTTGTTACTGCACCAATAGCACTGTAGCATATTTAGTCATAAAAACACTTATTTTTCAGCCTGGACCATCTGTATGAATAAACAGGTTGGTGTATATGCCTGATTGACACATGTGTCCTAATACAATCCCCTGTTATTTTTCTATACCATATGCTTGTGCCTCTGTGTGTTTGCAGTGTGCTTTGGGAGCCCATGGGGGACGGAAAGCGTGTGATTTCATTGGCTGATAACCACGCACTGCTCTGGGACCTGCAGGAGAGCTCCACACAGGCTACAGTAAGGCTGGCACACACACGCACACGCACACACACACACACACACACACACACACACACACACACACACTATATCTCACAAAAGCTAACTCATTATTTGATAACCACCATATCGTCTTGGTGGTATCAGGTGCACACATCCTCCATCCGCAACAACACAGTCCACTATTCATCCTGATGCACAAACAAGTCTAGTAGGAAAGGCTGTATCTGTCCCTATTGAATTGGTTCTTTGGGAAACGTACAAGACACGCACAATTTGTGATCCTAACGATGATATAGGTGTGCTAGGGCCGTCTAATTAATGCTATGTACGTGAACACACTGCTGTTCTTGTGTAAATGAAAAAACATTATTCGTTATGCTTGATCACCATAACACATGATACATCTATGAGGGATGGATCATGTTTTAAAGGGGCACTATCTAACTTTTTTAGTGGAAAGTCAATCTCCTGCTTGTATGAAGATGATGTTGCTTTGCCTGAAAAATTCCACAATATGGCATTACATTTAATTTTCTTTCATTATTAAATTATAGATTAATTGCCTTGAAAAGCATTCCTGTAACTTTGCCAAGCATCACTCCCATCTCCTGATATGGAGAAGTTTAATGCTATATGGTGGAACATTCCAGGCAGAGCAATACCATTTCCATAAAAACAAGCTAGTGGTGGACACTCTACCAGAAAAGTTACATACTGCACCTTTTAATAAAGAGTCAATGTTGTATAACCAAAATCATTTACAAAACATTCTTTGAGCTCCATTTATGGTGTGTCTAGGAATCAGACCATAATGCAAACTGAAGAGGCTCTTTCCTGCAAATTCAACATCACCAACCCTCTAACTTTGCAATTAAAATGCACATTATGTATTTAAAGACTCTGGATAATGGTGTGTGTCAGGTGAGCATGCGTGAGAGGGCGAGGTAATAGACTTGTGGTTTGTGTGCCCAGGCTTTCACGGCTGTGTGTTGTTCCATTAGACGGCATGGGAGATGAAGAATATAGATGAGTCATTAGTAATTCATGTGCTCGGTGAAAGATTCGCATAGGGCAGCCGGGTCACAGGCCTAACAGATACAAGCGCGTCTGCCAGTCCATGCATGCGTGTTCATTTATAGCAGCGGCGGACCATTTGATGTGCTCAGGCGGCTAAGATTTGCATGCCTGTGTAGCCTGCCCACTCCCAGTCTGTGGCTTAATTGCCGTGTCTGCTTCTGATAACAGGAATTAAGCTTTTTAATGAATGTGGGATCAATCATTTGTCCCCATGTGTTACTGTGGGTTCTCTACGGGTTCTTTCGCTTCGTCCCACCATGAGTTGCCAATGTTGGTGCATTGGTCTCTTTAATTTGCCGATATAAGAATGAACCTGTGAGTGGAGTGACATCAGTGTGTCAGCCCTGCTACTAGCTGATCAGCTACGATACTTTCAAGCCTATATAAGACCCATAGTTAGGATAGGCTCTAACTCCCTAGAATTTTTATGTTTCAAGGATTTTATTAGCATAAAAAGTATCCATCTTTGTCAATCCAAATGTTGATACCTGAGCTTTGAGTGTCTTCCAATAGCGATAGCTACTTATCCCAATCCATGATTTTTCTTAAAACAAAGTGACTAGGGTTGTAACAATAACCGAAATATCATGATATCATATCGTCAAAGTTCTCACAATAATATCGTGGACCATCACAATACATTGAATTAGAAGTCTCTTTGCTTAAATTGAGACTTATGGTGTAGCAATAGCTAAAAAAAAGACTACAAAAAAAAAGAGCTACATAGACCATGATCCTTTGCATTTCAGTGTAGACTACAAGAAGAACTAACGGTTCTAAGCACTTTTAAGTGTTAGTTCTTTGAATTAAGTCTAGTTAAGGCATTTTAAGAGGAAAAGTAGCATATTAGCCTCCACAAAATATTGCAATAAATATCGTACCATGAGATGTGTATTGTAAAAATATTGTACAGAGGGATTTGGCTATTGTTACATCCCTAATCGTGAGGCTCCCACCATATCGTGAGCTTTCCCGCAATATTGCAATAAATATCGTTCCCTGAGGTTCATACCATGACGATATCGTATCGTAAGACTTGGATATCATTACACCCCTAAAAGTTACCATATTATCAATTTTATTCATTTTGTTCTTCTTAATAACTCACCCAGCATTGTCTAAACTATGTCCAATGCTCACAAAAGTATTTTAAAGTAATTAATTAATGTATTTTAAAACATTAATTAATGGGCTTTAATCTTAAGTAAAATTCTGACACCAAACATGATCCAGGCAATTTTGTCTAACTTGGACCTGATCTCATATTGATATCTAGATGTTTTGTGGCTGTTTTAATTGAATCTCTAATCTCTACCCTTGTTTATTTTTTTGGTCCAGTTGGATTTTAGCTGCATTACAGCTGGAGGTTTAATTTGCTGTTTGCACTGACCAAGCTAGCACCCTCTAGTGGCCAGTTTGATCACAATGTAAATCAATATGATACAGTTTATAGCCACCAAACCAACCTTATACTTGACCCGTCATAATTGGATACGTGGGACATATTTTTTGTGGATACAGTGGATTTGTTTTTGGTGTCTGTTACTGTATCCCAGCTCCTTGCGTTGTATCATTACAAGTGAGTGTGTTCGTGACCCCGACAAGAGGTCAAGAAGATCCGAGGAGGTGTGGGAGAGCTGAACCCATCCTAGGACACTGACACCGGCCAACGCAGTTATTAATACAGCACCCAGGGACAGCCACTGGGGTGAAAGTCCAGCAGGCCAGCAGAGGGGTGCCGTAATGAGAGAGGCTACAGTCAGCGCGGAGGGCCGCCCTGATTGGAACCACGGAGATTAGCGGCGATACAGATATGGAAGCGGAGTGGGCTTGATGAGGAAGAGAGGGAAGAAAGAGGAGAGAAAGCTTGGCAGCCGAGACAAATTCCTCCAGCGCTGATGAGAATGCTAATCTCCCAAGCCTCGCTCTCTACCTCCTCCTCTTCCTCCATCTCTCCTTCCTCCTTTTTTCTCTCCTCTCTTCTTTTTTCCTTGTATCTGTCAAAGGGTGATGTGTTCATCTGTGTCCAGCAGCTACAGCACGAACCGGGCCAGATTGGCATGAGTGGTCCGATGTGGGTGTGTGTGCGTTCGCATATAGAACAGGGATCATGTGCATAGGCGTACACAGCATTTGGGGGGGAGGGGGGCTCTGTGCGTGTCTTCACATGGCTCATCAATTAGAATCGCTGGTGGGATTGAGCGAGCGCGTCTCTGCCAGGCTCGCCGCACACCCACACACCCTGTCCGCCACATCTGCTTCTGCCGGAGACCACAGAAAAAGCATGAAACCACGGCGATTTGACAGATCGCGCCGCATTAGTGCCGCCTGCGTCCTAAATGAATGCGTCCCCCTGTGTTGTGTGCACTGCCTTGTTAGGGGCCCTAATTTGGTTAGTGCACTAATAAAGCTGGGAACATGGGATGCACGCAGCACAGGCAGAGATGGTGCACCAGTAGTGGAGGAGCCTAAGACCTGACATGAAAAGCAACTCTTGTGTTTGGAAAAGACTACTTACAATCTGTTGTGTTGCTGTTATTTCGTTTATTTTGTGTGTTTTTCAAATGTATGGTTGCTTGTTTTCAGCCAGGAGTCTAGGAGATCCTCTACTGGCAGTAATCATTCAATCTTTCCCTCACAAAAATCAAACTCTGCTGGTAAAAACATTGTAAAAGTTTTGTACAACTCCAAATGCGTGCTTATGGACCATGCTTGTTCATGTCTCTTGTTGACAGCCTCCTGAAGCCAGTGGAGATGGTGTGGGTGGAGGTAAAAAGTGCTTTAAAACTCAAAATCTCCAAATTTCCAATA
Source organism: Boleophthalmus pectinirostris (assembly GCF_026225935.1). NCBI lineage: Eukaryota > Metazoa > Chordata > Actinopteri > Gobiiformes > Gobiidae > Boleophthalmus > Boleophthalmus pectinirostris. The sequence goes on along the minus strand of NW_026570971.1, from coordinate 21,827,684 downwards.
TGAAATTTTCTGAGATGCAATATACTGTATATCCCCATTGACGTCAAGTCAGATATCTTAAAAGGATTCAAATCCCCTTCCAAAGATTCCTCCTCCGCATATAAGATTTTCACGGTGAAATCTCAATGCCAACTAAAGTTTAAACTGGTTTGAGTGTTACATGAATTGGTGCAATACACTCAAGGGCCATAGGTCTGATATAATGTATTTGTGCTTGGTTTTCTAATACATTCCAGTTCTGGTGTCAAAATGTCATTTATTGTTTTTATTGTCTTGCATTCTGCATTGTCAGTAGCTACATTTATGAACAATGGGCTAATTCAAATTCAGTTATTAATTAGCCTTTACTCAGATTAATGGGTTTCAATCATGAGTGCTTGTTTTTTGGAATTTTTGTGGAATCAAAACTTATGAAGGACCCTCAGAAACTTTTTTCTTTTTGTCACCAATTCATCCAATTACTGTGAGTTGCTAACCTTACCATTAAACCTATTAGACTGATTAACGTTTTTGTCTTATATTATAAATGTTAACTTAAATACAATTTTTACTTAAACTCCCCTCGTGGGTCATTACAGTTGAAAATGAAGTTCACAAATCACGTCAGAATATCCAGCAGTCCAATGGATCAACGTATATAAGCCATTTTACGGAATGGAAGCAATTAATTAGTCTTCTGCATTTTGTTCTATTCGAGACATATAATTGCAGATATCTTGTGAATTCTTGAAGAAACTTGATGTAAATTGTGTGAGTTCACCTATATGCTACACAGAACAATTAGATATGCTTAAATTATGCATGAGTGCTATTGCTAAAAACACCAAAGATGCCATTAGATTAGAATATTGAACAGCTAGTTTAAATAAGTCCAACTAAGATATGTTTCCACTATTATCTTCAGAGCGGACTACACTGACCTGTACTTCTTGTCATAGAAAAGCATATGAAGTCTTAGTCTGGTTCCTTGTAATGATGGTCTGTTGCCAATAAACAAGGGTGAGTATTTGTAGTTTTGGGTGCTCTTCAATGTAGCTGTGAATGTCATTAAATAATAAAGTCTGAATGGTGCTTCAAGGCCACAGCGGAGACCCCGGGTGTCTTCTCATCTGATGTTTATCTGTCCCTCTCTGGCCCCTTTCTTCTCTTCTGCTCCCTTTGTTCTATGCGCTTTCATGCCTTTCTTTTTTTGCGTCTCTCTCACTCTCCTTCTCTCTCTGTCTCTCCTGCCATCCCTCTCTGCTATCTTATCTCCCCCTCTTTCTCTCTCGTTCTCCACTGTCCTCTCTCTCTTTTGCCCCCCCTTTCTCTTTCTCTCATTCCGACTCCCTTCTCACTTCTTTCCACTCTCTCACTCTTTCTCCCTTGTCCTCTTTCTCTTGCTCTCTGCACCCCCCTCTTTCCTTTCTTTCTTTCTATCTATCCCTATGTCTCTCTGCTGCCATCCCTCTCTGCTATCTTATCTCCCCTTCTTTCTCCCTCTCTCTCCTTCTTGCGCTCTCCACTCTCCTCTCTCTCCTTTGCCCCCCTTTCTCTTTCTTTCATTTTGATCTCCTTCTCCCTCCTCTCCTCTCCACTCTCTCTCACTCTTTCTCCCCTTTTCCCTTTCCTTCTCTCTCTGCACCCCCTCTTTCCTTTCTTTCTTTCCCCTCTCTCTCTCTCTCTTATCTTTCCCTCTCTCCTCTTCTCTCTCTCTCCACTGTCGTCTCTCTCCTTTGCTCTCTTTCTCTTATGTTGATCTCCTACTCCACTCTCTCTCCCTCTTTCTCTGCACCTCCCTCTTTCCTTTCTTTCTTCCTCTGCCCATGTCTCTCTCCCGCCATCCCTCTCTGCTATCTCATCTCCCTGCCTTTCTCCCCTGTTCTCTCTCTTTCTCTCACTCCTCTCTCTCTCTCTCTCTCTCTCTCTCCCACTCCCCTCTTTCTTTGCTCTCTCCATTGCCCTCTCCCTTTTTCTCTCTCCGTCTAACCTCCTCTCCTTTTCATCTCTCTCTTCCTCTCTCTCTCTGCACCCCCCTCTTTCCTTCCTTCCTTCCTTCCTTCCTTTCTTTCTCTCCCCATGTTTCTCTCTCTCGCTCTGTCCTCTCTAGCTGAAATAATGAGAGTGTAGCAGGGAGCTGTGCAGTGACGGGCCGATCGATGATCCCTGCTCCAACAGGCAGAGACGGCAGAGGCAGACACAGGCAGCGGGCGAGCAAGGGAGGGAGCGAAGGAGGGAGGGGAGAAAGATGAGGATAAAAAACCCACCGATAGTCACACAGCTAAGAAAAATAGTGCTGGGCTGGTGCGCCTTTAGATGCATCATAGTTTAAGGGAAAGATAATCATTCCCAAAGTCTGCCCATAGAATTAATTGAAACTCATTTTAAAGTAGCCTGATAAAGTGATCCGCTTTTATAATTCTGAGTCCTTGAAGTGTTGTGACTTTGATTAATTTCACCTACATTGTGGCCCCGTGAAATGTAGCTAACCCGTTTAATAAATATCCAATGACAACCCACGTCTTCTTGTTTAAAAAGTCTCAAATGTTTGCAATTTATCCCAACTGCCTTTCAGCTAAAAGTGCTCCAATGTAAGACGCGGTGACATTTTGGCAGTTTTTCTGTTGAAACATTACAATACACGTCAATTGTTTTTCAAGCTGTTATTCATTAAGTGTTAAATTCAGCCCCGAGCTGCAGTTCACAATAAATAGTGTTAAGGCTAATTTGTCCATGCTGATCCATAATAACGTATCCTGTATAGATCACGAGGAGGTCAGGGATCAGCAAGGTCACATAAGGTCATGTTATGATTATGTTATTGATTACAATGTAAGGTTAATCTAAATTCTATGTAAACTGTTAACATTTTAAGGGGGCAGCAGTTGCATAGGAAGACTTGGAAATTAGACTAAGGGAAATTACTTGGGCACAGCAGCTCACACATCACATTATATTGCAATAACAAAGAGTAAAAAAATCTAAAAAATGGTACTAACATTTCTATATAAGTCTCAAGTAAGTCTCAAGTCTTTGACCTCAAGTCTGAGTCAAGTCCCAAGTCAAAGATGGGGAAGTCAAAGTCGAGTCTCGAGCTTAGATTTTTCCAATTTATATGGATTTTAAACTAAATTGTGCTTAAAAATTCATGGTATATTTCTATGTGTACTTATATAATTTTTCCTTTTTAAATGTCTTGGCAAGATCTTTGTGTGAATCATTACGGTCGGAAGAGAATAATTCAGATTTAAAAGTGCTTAATAAGTAATTTTGTCGTGTAGTCTGCACTGAAATGGAAGGATCATGTTCTATGTCATTCCCTCTGTTTTACTGTACTGTATATTTACCTCCGCCAAGGAGGTTATGTTTTTGCCGGCGTTTGTCTGTTTGTTTGTTTGTTTGTTTGTTTGTCTGTTAGCAACATAACTCAAAAAGTTACGGACCGATTTTGATGAAATTTTCAGGATTTGTTGGAAATGTGAAAAGGAAGAACTAATTTCATTTTGGGGGTGATCCGGAAGAAATCCTGGATTCTGGATCACTTTGAAATTTTAGTTAACATTGTGGTAAATGGGGCCAAAAAATTTGTTTCTCAATATCTCAGTTAATTATTGACCAAACCCCATGAAATTTGACTCAGGGATGGACAATGGGATCCTCTTTCATATTCTAAAGGCTGATCCGGATCTGATCCAGAAGACTGATTTTATCACAATTTATATAAAAAATGGGGGTAGTCCTTGGCGGAGGTCTGCGCTCTCTGAGTGCTTTTCTAGTACTTTATATTATTTGAGGATAAATATCACAGTACTTCAGTTACATCCAAAGTAACAAACAGAGAAGTGGGAGGGACATCTTCCAGTTTGTTCCTGTAAAATTAAGCACTGCGTTTATCAACTGTAAAGAGAAATGTATTTTCTAAAAGCATGTATTTTTAGGAGAAGCATCAAGTCTTCTCAAGTCACAGGCCTCAAGTCAAGTCCCAAGTCATGACCTGCAAGTCCCCACCTCTGCTTTATAGTGTCATTTTATGTATAGTTTATGTATAGTTTTTGAGAAGATTTTCAGATTGAATCGTTGTGTTGTCCTCAATGTCAAATACAATAAAGTAAAATATTATATTCTAAATCTGGTGGCAATTATTAATGTGTTGGTGTAATTGTTTTTGACGGCTGAAGATGTTCTTTGTATATCATATCTGCCACTTCTCTGCCAGTCTGTCCCAGGGCAGCTTTGGTTCAAAATTAAGCATCCCTCCAGTTCAACTTTGGAGGCAATAAAGAATAAACCTAAACTTTGAGAAGGTTGGATTTGAAGCTCTATTTTACTATAATCTATTATCTCTTGTTGAAAGCAGTGTGCGGACAGACAAACAGCCCAGATTTCAAAATGGCTGAGCGTATAATTAAACTTTAATCAGGCCTCCGTAGATCTTGAGATGGACACAGCGATTTTTAGAAATTTTCGATTTTAATCTGACTGGCTGCAAAGTGACATGCCTCCGCGGGGAAGTATTGTGCCACTAATGCCCAAAATATTAGCGCAGTCATATTGAACAATCGGGGTCTTGAGTGCAGCCCGCGGAGAAAATGACTTCTATTAATACATGATTATGCTGATTGAATGCACTACAAGGCCGGAGCTGTCACAGATATTTGGGTAAAATTCCTGCTCCCACTCAGTGATGTTAATGAGGTGTGCGTCTGTGTGCAGGTGTCGAGCCGTGCCACACTGGAGGGCAAAGGTCAGCTCAAGTTCACCTCGGGAAAATGGAGTCCGCATCACAACTGCAGCCAGCTCGCCACCGCCAACGACACGGCCATCCGCGGCTGGGACTTGCGCAGTATGAGGTGAGGGGTCTGAGGAACACATTAGCCCAGATACAGACACTTTGTGCATGTTTGAATCATTAAGGTCAGTTTTTCACCTCTAAAAGTTATACAGGGAAGGAGTTTTATTTGACACTTTGCTTTGCTTGGGAATGGTCTTTGAAGCGAGGGCGGGGTGTTGTACGTATATCCTGTATACATAAATGGACATAGCTAAACTAATAGCTGCCACGTTCCAAATAGGAAGTGAGCATGGGGGCGCTCCATTCTGGCTCCAACTGACTTTACATTGAAAAATCGTCACCCCTCTCTCTATAAGTGCTGCAGTGAACCTCGTCATTGTGGTCTTAAAATGTTCGCATTAACTTGTTGGGATGTAACAATATCCAACTCTCTTGGTACAATATTATCACGATATGCATCTCACGGTACATTATTTATTGCGATATTTTGGAGAGGCTGATATAATTGTAGATGGGACACTTTTTTGCTTTTAAAATACCATGATATGATTTTGGTGTGAATTATTTCCGTCATAATCCCAAGAATTCAAGTAAAAAACATATATCTTCATGTTGTTTGCACTGAAATGCATCATGGGATATGTAGTTTTTGATGTTCATAAGCTGTTTCTACTATAAAAGCTTGCATTTAAGCAAAGGAACTTGTAATTCGATATATTTTGACTGCTTTTGACAAAACGATATCACGATATTTTGGTTATTGTTACATCCCTTTTAAATCGCTCTACAAAAAACGCATCTGCTCGTGTTTTTATTTCACTATTTTGTCCTTTAATAAATTCCTATTCTTCATAATCCAAATTCATTCCTATAACCGCCAGCCTGGTGAGCTTCATTTGACTGGAGCCGAACGCTATGGGTGATGTCACACCTACTTAGTCCACTTCTTTATAAAGTCTATGCTGGGTCATAAGTTGAAGAGTCCTTGCTTGATATATTCTGGTAATTGGAGAATATGCAATAATGAACAAGTTTTTTTATGACGAAAAAGATTACAGCTATATAAGATAAGTTTGATGGGAAAACTCAGAAAAAGTTTGATTGAGTAATGCTGGTGATAAGAATTTAACCATTAAAAAGACACAATTTCCAATAACAAAAGTCCCCAAAGTCTAGTGCTACTTGGGCTTGTCCATATTTGACAGGAGGCTATGACATAAGAGGACACACAATTTTCATAACTTAATGTAAAGATAGAGATGCATTATAAGTACTGTGTTTGACTTTTACATAACTCCATAAACAACTTTGTGAATGGTTCCTGTGGAGCTGCTTTGAAAAAACGCATTAGCCCAAAATACAATCCTTTTACTGGTCCTCTCTCTGCAACTTTGATACTATTACTTGTATTTCACATGGCTATTATTTAGAAGGCGGACGGTTTGCATTCCTAAATATCTTCTCCTCTTTCATCGATTTTTATTTTTGTGAAATTCAAGCGGGTGCACATTCTCCAGTTAATGAAACCACACGTGTTCTCTGATACGCTGCTGCCATCCAGAACAGTGCCAGGAAAGAGATTTTAAAGACGGTGTTGAGGATCGGGACTGAGGATTTAAAAAGAGCAACATGGGGCCTGTTTTTCGCCACGGTTTGCCTCTCAGTATTAGGTCTGAACAGCTCTTATGTCCTACCTGGAACTGACATAAAGCACCTGTGAAGGCTGATGGCTCTGACTCATGCTCACAGTCACTTCAATTCAAATGGGAAAGATTAGAAATTTGAATGTGTTTATAATATGCAATTACATGTAGATTTAGCTCGCTAGCAGTTTTCATATTCTGACACTAATACAAATGTCTGTAATGTAATGAGTTATGTCACAAGGTAGATGTAAAGAACTGTCTAAGTAGGCTCAATAATGCTTTTCATGTTGCTTTTTGATTTTTAGTGATTTATTTGTATATCTATTCTAGTCACATGTGATCAGGGTCTTCTCTTGTGGTGTTACAAGTGCTTGTAAAAACAACACGGACACGAAGGTTGCATGTTACAAAACGGCACAAGCACTGATTAAAAGAACTGAAGACTTTGAAGAGTTAAAAGCAAACAAGTAAAGCAAGTCATTTTAGATGATGTTTATGAATTAATCATGAATATATCTATTCACTGCTTGGAGTATTCAATTTCTATTTTGAGTGAGTGGTCCTCATGTTCGGGCTGGGTGATAAAAAGTTAAATTGTGATCTGATCCCTGTGTCAATCTGCTTTTCGGGTAAATTTGCAATATCATAATTCACAGATTTTCTGTTTAGTGAAAGTCTGTGCTCAAACATGGGCATTTTTCCACAACCACACATCTTATTGATCAGTCAGTGTCATGCTCGGGTTGAGCGACAACTGGATTCAGCCAATTACAATACAGTAAAGTGTGACCCATCCAAAGAAGCAGATGACTCTTTACCATACAGTATAATACAAGATAAAATCTGGCTCCAAGAAAATTAGTTCTGTTCATTTTTTTGGGCATATTGCCCACCTTTGTCTTGCTTCTGACATTTACCCAAATATAAAGAAAGATGGTCCCTGGTTTCTTGGCTGTACTCTGGCCCTAGACTATATAGTAAAGATGGGAGCACTTCTGGCTCCATTTGACTTTACATTCGAAAATTGTTGCCCCTCTCTCTGTAACTGCTGCAGGGATCCTCATTTTGGTTTTAAAATGTTTGTATTAACCCGCTCTAGATGATTCAGTTTTTTTTATTTTTTTATTTGCTATTTTGTCTGTAAATAAATTCCTATTCCTAATATTGAACAGCTCCTACAACTTGTAGCCTTGTGAGCTTCATTTGACTGGAGACGAACGCTATGGGTGACATCACACTCCCTTAGTCCACGTCTTTATACAGTCTGACAAACAAACAAGTAATTAAATACATAATGTGCAACATCGACATTGACATGGAGCAAATTTGCCCATCTTGGGTTTGTAACCTGTCATCTCAACGCTCCAAACTGTTTCAGTAAAAACAACAAATGGTAGGCATTGCTGGTGTGCTGCTTTGTTTAGCTGCTCTGAGGTAAAGCAGTCTGTGTGGGGCAGCCACAGGAGCAGAGCTAACAGTGGCTCCGAGTGGCAGAAGGAATCTCTTGTGCTCTCGTCCCGTTATGACACATTTTAGTGGCACTTGAGGTCCGTCCATGAATCTAATCAAGTGTTTGTCTGCTCGTGATGAAGTGCCCGGCCCATCGCTCCTCCTTGACACAAAGCACATGTAGAAGCAGACATTAACCTTCTGAGTGCAGGTTAGCACCCTCACCCCACCTCAGCCCCCTCACACCTCCTCACCCCTCTTTGTGTTTTTGTTTGTGTTTTGTACGTATATGTGTTTGGCGAGGTCAGAGTACGTGTGTGCGTGTGTGTGCGCTCTGCTAGAGGAATAATAATCACCCGGCTATCGATTGCTTGTGATAACGGCAAAGTGGTGGAGAGATGGAGAGGGGTGAGGGGAGAGAGAGGGAGCGAAAGAATATATTTACAAGATGTGTATCACACAAGCCCTCAGATAAGACAGTTGAATCATTGATACCACTGCCTGTCAGAGCCATAACAAATTAAAGAGTTCCTGCGAGCTCCCATTTTGGCCGTTCTTCCCCCGCTGTGCAGTTTTTTGTAAGATGCAACAGTGCTGATTTGGCCGTGGGCGCTTACAGGAAGGAGGGGGCCAGGCGTAAGGCTTGTTAGCAACACTACACAGCCTCTGCTTTTATGTAGGAAAACACCCCAGTATTATTTGAAGAGATGCTAAGAACCAGTAGAGGGAGCACTGTGCTATCATTTCTCCCTTAAAAATAAATGTGGCGATATTGGTGCGAATAAAGTAGCATCTTTTTGTTAATTCAACCTTGGCAGTCTAATTTTCAGTCAGAGCTGGAAATAGATTTAGATCAGTGTTTGTCAAACTGTAGTATGCAGTCTTTTTCTCACAAAGTCCTCTACAGGTTTAATTTAGTTTAATTTAGATATAATAGCATCCACCAATGTGTTAATCTTTATTGGGACAGTTAGGCTTCGGTTAAACTTTTGTTTTGTCCCTGTTTAGTCCTGGTTAAGTTATATTACCTCCGATTGGTCTCGGAAAGCCAATTTTGTGAAACTTGGTATAAAAAGTATGCTATGTTAGGGTAATATTTTTTTGTCAATGAAGAGAAACATCCTTCAGTAGTTCAACCTATGACATCCAATATAAAATTAGACTTGTAATGGTAATGTATGAAATAAAAAGTGAAAAACATGCATTTTTATTTTGTTTTTTTTGTTTTTTTCATGCAGATGCTTATGGAACCCTATGACGAATGTAAATACTGACCACTTACATGTTCCTTGGGTTGTGTTCTTTGCCCAGTATTCCTTTTTTATTAACACATCAACCAAACTACAATTATTTACTCACTCCCACCCACTGAGAGGTGCCATGGTTACCAGACAGACAGACATTCTGCTGCACCCCTCTCATGGCAGTGATTGCTGTATAAGGTTTAGGCTCAGACTGAAAATAGGAGATGAGAGATTTCTTTCAAATGTTGTAGAATATATGTTACGCTCTGATAGCCTTGGGGTGAGTAGATGCAGTCTCAGTTGTTTCTTGTTGTTGCAGCAGTAAATGGAATAATCCTTGGTTTTGGTGCAAGATTTCAGAAAAGGTATTAATGTGTGTGTGCGTGCGTGCGTGTTTGTAGGTGTTTATGTGTGTATCGAAGCACATTTTACAAGCCCAATTACAGCTCTAGTTGGGACATTTTGTCTTTTTTTTGTTTACACACACATCTTAAATTTTTACCAATTAACCTAATTAGTGATAAATCTGGGATGCTCATTTTTTCAAAGGTGTACCTTGAAGTGATTTTCTTTTTACGCCAGATGCCCTTCCTTTCAATCTCTCTACTTGTATTTAACTTTGGACTGGGCCTACTTTGTTAAAGACAGCTATGCATCTTTGTCTGTTCCTCTTCCCCTTAATGTATTACTGGCTAATTATTCAACTTAAACAACTTTAAAGGAGGACTGCAGAGCTTTTCTTGTGGAGTGTCCACTACCTACTAGTCTCCATGGAAATATTATTGCTTTCCCTGGAATGTTCCATGGTATGACATTAACCATATCTATCTAAGATTTATTCATTATGGGTGTTTTTTATTATCCTGATTCATCAGATTGTCTCACTTTGTAGAAACCCTCTGACCTCACAGCATTAGAATTCGTTCGCTCAACAGTAGGCAGGTACTTTTTTTATTTAACCAATCGCTGCTGTTTGGTCATGACGAATGTAATGCGCTGCTAACAGGGCTAACTGGTATATTAAGCTTTTCCCAAATCCCGTAGCAAGAAGAGCAATAACGTCTTTGCCCATGGTTAAATTCACCAACATTCTTGTTGTTCCGGCTTTAAATCCTCGACCTCGGGAATTGTTGCCAACACAGAATGTCAGGCCCTTCTCTGACTGGCTGGTGCCCGAACTTGCACTTCCGGGGTTTTTGCAAACCGTCTAGTGTATTCCAATTCCTGACCTAGTCACTGGAGAGAAATGAAATTGAGCGGAGGCACGAGGTGTCGCCAGCCTGGCTAGTTTTTTATTGCTCAAAACACAATTCCTTCTGTAAAGAGGAGCGACACTTCACAGGTCTGAATCGTTATGTATAGTGGTGTAACCTGCTTCTCTCCCTCGTGATAGATAGGCTGGAGCCTGTAGCCTGTTTGCTCCCTGTCTGGGCCTCAGTGCTGTATTAGCTGTGAGCCTGTACATCCTCTCCGTTCTGTTGGTCCAGTTGGCGTGGCAGCTGTGTCATGGCAGCCCCTCAGTACGCTCCACTGCCTCCTCAGACGACCTCTGGTACACACACACACACCTTCACAGGCTCACATACACACATACACACATACACACAAGCACATACACACATACTGAGGAAAGAGCCAAAAATACGTACCCCAGGTTTGTCAAGCTCCGTGGCAGCCCCTGTTCTGGAATAGGGACAGGCAGAAGCAGTCGCCTAGAGCTAGTTATCTAAGACCCCAGAGAGGAGCACGCTGCACCCTGTCTCCAGACACCAGCGAACAACGCTCTCTCAAAACACAAAGATAACACTGCTTATGAAACTTATATGCAGCCTGTTCTACTTTGTTCCAATGTAATATGCAACATTATGTAAATTATAGAAAAGTCACCGCAGATATTGGGGACAGAAAGCACACTTTTAGAGGCAATCCGACACTTTTCAACATCTCTGTTTTTAATGTACCTTTGCTGTTGCATTATTTACATCCTAATCCCAGATGGAGGGGGAGGACCAGATTTTAAGGCGGGATCTCGTACATTAATGTTTCTAAAGAAGCTATAATTTATAAAAGCCATGCTCTTATAAAATATTTGAAATTGCAGCTAAGAAAATCATATGAATCTAATGTGGAGAGTTCAGCTTGCTCATATAGTATTCTTGATAAAAATTCAGAGGTTTGACTCCTGCTCTGGCTGGGCAAACCGTTGTGTCTAGGGGCAAAAGACGTCACCTGCTTGGCCTGTGTCTACTTTGTACTACTCTAGTGTACAATTACACTAGTGTATATGTGTTTTTGTGTGTACAAATGCGGGACAGCGAATTTGGCTACATGCCTACATATTATGTTATGCATATGTAGGCATGTTATGCTTGTGTTCAAGAACAATGATGTAGAATTCCTGATTTCAGTTGATAACATTTTAGTGAAGAGTTAATCCTTTTATTTGAATCTGATCATTTCTGTTTTTTCGACCTCTCTATGAGGTAACTACTGACCATCAAAAATAATAGGATAGACACATATAGCTTTTTTTTTTAAGTGAAGGTGAGAAAATAAATATATTTGGTCCTGGAAATGATTGACTGACATATGCAGTGTTAACAATGCCCACATAACATGTTCAGATGAGTACTATTAGTAGGCGATATGGAAAGACCTCAGATGCCCTGTCTCTTTAGAGTGGGGTGAAATGGAACTTTATTCCAAAAGCTAATATCAAGGAAAGATGGATGCATAAAGTATTTGTTCTCTACCTGCTCGAATCATTGTAGAATAAAAAATTCTGATTAGGTAAATATGTAGAAATGTCTCATACATTTATCATAGAGCCTACTCCAGGCTCCTCATGACTGCACAACCACCTGCACTAGTGTGGTTAGTGACAAGGACTTCACATGTTTTACTCAGAACCTTGAACTAGTGTACCTTGCCACAATCGCAGCTTTTAAGGGAAATACAGCTGGTTATATAAAACAGTGATTATAACCAACGAGAAAATGGAAAGTCAAAAGTGCTGAAATTTAAATTGTTTAGGCCCCCTGCTGCTCTGACACAATGATCAAAGTCCCAGCAACAGACAATACAGTTCATTATAGTGGAAACTGTACCACATGTGCAAGTGTCTGCCTATGAAAGTGTCTCTGAGCGGTAATAACCATTCTGTCAGTAAGTCCAAAATGTCTTTGTAGAGAAATGATGAAAACCTGCATTGTGTTAGTTTGTGGGGAACCAGCTGTGTGTCATTGCTGGCACACCGGGAGCCCAAAGCCTTTGAATAATATTAGTCTAGCTAACAGGCATGTAGTACTAGCCACTGGGCATATGTGTACGTGTGTGTGAGGGAGAGAACCAGAGAAGAGAGGTAGACTGAATATGGAGGGATGGAGGGAGATAGAGGGAGAAAGAGAGAGACAGAGAATGAGAGAGATAGAGACAGAGTGGAATGGTTGTCAGTGGGAATAGTCTTACTCTGCATGTCTGCCAGCTCCCTCCTGGACCCTCTGTCCACAGCGAGGGGCACACACACACACAGACGCACACACGCACACACACATACAACGGGTTGTAATAGCTGTCATGCCTGCGGCCATACCATGCTCTGCAGGGTGCATACTGAGAAGCCTGCTGCAGTGAAGCATGGACTCTCCTCTCCTCCCAATACTGTGTGTATGTGTGTGTGTGTGTGTGTGTGTGTGTGTGGGTATGTGTGTGGGTGTGTGTGTGTGCGTGTGTGTATGTGCGTGCCTGTGTGTGTATGAGACATGGACAGACCATGGTGAAAAACCAGTTGATTGATAGTAGTGCTGTTAGCTCAGTTATAGTCCAACTGAACAAACACTGTACTGCAACTAACGACTATTCTAATTGATTCTTGTTTTGATTAGTTGTTTTAGATGGCAAAGATATTTTCTATTATTATATGTTTGTTTTTTTTTATTTATTTATGTTATACTAAATACACAGACAAAACTGGTTAATCACCAAAAGCACTAACTGTTCTCTTTGTCATTATGATATATGTGAGTGATAAAACCTCTTAGAACATAGTATGTCTGGTTTGTGTATATCCCTGTAACGATTATTTGATTACTGAATTAGTTGATAATTTCCACAGTAATTGGTTGGTTGTGATTAATCAATGAACTTGTTTCAGTCCTAGACTAGACCCAGGTCCACACAGACGAGTGTCCCTGCACCTGACCAAAGACTGCTTGTTATTCCTATACATTCCAGTGATGTGGCAGCCGCACTGTGCTATAATGATAGGGTAGCCAAGGTAAACCATTATTCAGGAGCCCTTTCCATCATATATTATTCACACATTCAAATATACCTCCATTATGCAAAAAGTGTTGCCTATTAGAAGTATCATATTTCACATTCAAATAGGAGCCATTATGCAAAAGGCGTCTGCTGATTTTGAAATGGTGGTATTCCATATGCCACTGTTGATTTGAGGGTGACCTTCTGAACCTCAGCACTGTCAAATCGATCATCGGTAACCTTTTCTCTAAACCCACCGCGCCTCCTTCAGAGACACACAGCACACGGAGCCAGCGTCCCGCGCTAATGCTCATAATGATGTATCCACGACCTTCTGGAGGCCGTAAGACTTAAAGCTAAAATAACACTCAAATGTCCTGAGAGTGATGTGGCCAGCTGCAATGTGAGCGTTTTGTCCAAACTATTTGTTCAAACTCATTCATTGTTCAAAAGTGACATTGTCTGGTCTGGGGGGGGCTACAGCGAGTACAGTTGAATCCATGTCGGACCATCCCTAATCACTGTATTTGACATGTCTATCTTAATGTGATTTGTATATTTAGGTTTATTATGTGACTTATGGCTCATTCATGGTATTCTTCCTGCTAAACTCTTTGTTTGTCCCAATTTGGGAATAGCACAATATGAACATTAATTCTTTGTTCTTTGGCATCCAAATTGTGGATGGGCACAGCACTTGTCAACAATATACAGGATGTTTTACACTTTTCTGTTTAAGTCTTCTCTGATTGAAGAAACCCCAAACAGAAGTGTGTGCTTTGCTCTTAAATGACATGGTCTAGTTCCAGATGAAGATCTATTGCTGGTCTATCCTAATTATGCTCTCTGTATGCGGTCCACAGTCCAGCCCTCATCAGTGAAGCTCATGCTACTGCCTACCTGCTCTTTCTCTGCCAACCCCCTCGGAGAGCCAGGCTTTAATTTTGATCAGCGATGAAATGATTGCTCTTCTTTTTTTGATTTTGCTCTTCCTCCCTGGCCCCCCTCCCTCCACACGGCTGTTGTCATAGAAACTGTGTGTGTGTGTGGTGTGTCTGTGTGTGTGTCTGTGTGTGTGTGCGCGTGAGAGAGATTTATCACCAAGCCAGAAGTGTGTCTGTGATTGCTAAATGCATCCAACCTTTGTAGCATCACCTAGATCTTCCACACAAAATGTTTTCAGAGGTGGAATAATGAATCACGCTTACTCCAACAACTACTCAGACTTATGTCTAATTCTTCACATTTTAGAATGGAGATTTTACTGGTATTTGTGCTTAAATATATTGAATGTGTTTCTATAGGAGTAATTTTATGTGAAGTGATAATTAATGTCACGTGAGTACATTATTCATAGTAACAAACCTGCTTTTAGGTTTGTTTGGAAAAGATCAAAAACATCGGAGTATCATGAATCAAAGAAGAAGAAAAAGCGAACAAAGCCATGCTTCTCAGGTTAAAAGTCCTTAGCTGATGCATATTATATTTTATTTTTATTTTGTTTAAATGAAAGTGGTTTGGAATTTGTATCCAGCAGGTATGGCTTTGAATGACATAACCTCTTCCTGTATATGGAGGACATTTTGGTCATTGAAAAAGTATTACATACTGATTGAAATTGATACTTTCTATGGCATAGGTCCTCACTTGAAGTTGAAATGCTGAGAGTTGTTTTTGTTCATTGCATTGATGTAATGTAAATAACTGTACCTCTACTTCTCATCCTGATCCTACTTCTATTTCTGAGTGTTTGCTAGTGTATATTTTTATGTGTCCATCTCCTGGAAGCTAACAGCCTGTGTAATGAGTCCCCTGTCCCCTCATCACTCAGCCTCCTCCATGGACCACTGTGGACTGTGGGCTTTCTGCGGCCACTACCCATAATCCCCGGCCCTTATACAAACACATATAAAACGTCCCAAGTCCCTCCACTATTAGCGGGGCAAAAGGGAGTGTACGCCTGCTGCCCGTGTGTGCTGGAATCACTCAGAGACGTTAGCGAGAGAAGGGAGGTAGGAAGGGGGGGCAGGGGGGGCAGTGAGACTAACCCAATTTCCTGCTCCATTTCCTCTTCACGGGCCGGCCGCGTCCTATTCCACGGCGGGATGGGCGCGACACCAAGCACCCTACATCCCCAGGTCACGCCTTTTACCTGAGAGTCACACGCAGAGTACAAGCAGCGCTGTAAATAAACGATAGACTTCTCCTAAGTATTGTTCTCTTGATGTCCCAACTAAAGATGATGACAGGAAACTGGAGACTAATTAAAGCATCATGTCTCTTTTTAATTCTCTGGACAGCGTTTTCACAATTCTAAAATTTCAAACTCGATAGCATTAATAAGGAACATGACATAGAGAATAAAAAACACACAGACAAAAGAATGTGATTTTCAACATTACACATATTACTTTTGTTTACATTACCATGTGTAATCCCTCAGTCATCCAGGTAGGTTCCATAGTGGTCCATGGGTGTCCCAGTTATTCAGGAAAGATGTGACTTTTTTAGTATTCTTGCTCTAATGAGTATCTAGTTTCAATACTATGTTAAGTATCGATTTGGTATCTGATTTTCACTACTTTTGACAACGCTACAGCATTTTGCTCAATCCGTTTTGTTTTTTTTTTTAATTATTATTATTGGCTACTCCACTCATTCCGCCTGTCAATTCAAGGCATGTATTACAGACTTACATACTTTTATAGAACATGAAATGAGAGTGGCTATCTAAATTTCTCCTTCCCTAAAAGTACATTTTCAATGTTAAACTGACCAAATTCAACAAATTCAACTTTTGGTATCGAATTTTGCATTTATTATTTGTTTACTATATGTTTTAGTTTGTGACAATTATTCTGTTATTATTATGGTAGTTGGTAAATGACAAGTATCCCTGCGAAAGGTCGACTGCAGTGTGTGTTGTTTGTTTTGTTTCTGTGAAGGTCATTTGTGTATGAGGAATGTGCTAGAGAATAAGGCAGAAACCTGAATGAATATGCTACTGTATTTATTCACTATATATGTATTGTGTATGTGTATATATTATCGTATACTTCCTATTAGGAATTACACAATGTGAAACATTCAAACTGCTATCTTTTACCCAAAATAATGGTATAGTTTCTTTGTTGTGAAAGAACAAGACCTCTCTGAAATCGGAATAATACTAATTAATACTAAAACTAGTATCGAAAACTACTTACTCATTTAGTATTGTCACAAAAAAAATCTTGAGTTTTATCAGTACTAGTGTTAGACCACATGGTAACATAAAGAAAACACTAATATTGTGTGTTGAAAATGACAGTCTGTTGTCTAAAAACAAGCATTTTTTATGATCATGTTGGTATACAGTATCAAGCCTATTCCCCAGTATCAAAATTGAGTTTGAAATTGTAGTGTAGTGACAACACTTTTATGTGTTTTTGTCTGGTTCCAATGACCACTATAAAACTACAGCCTAACACCAGAGCTCCTACCCTCCCGCACGCCAGCACACACTGAGACACAAAGTCACGGAGTCCCTGAAATTTTCTTGACCTAATTGAAGCCCAGCGGTCTGCCCCAGGTCATTCTCTTATACTTCCCCTTTATTTTAATGAGATTTTTAATTAGCATGTTAATTGCCTAACGTGATCAGCGGGGGTGACTATAGCTATAGCGCTGCTTTAGCTGCTGTTGGCATCCAGCTGGGCCACAGCACTGAGGCGTTCCCCTCTACTGAACCGAGCCAAGCCAAACGGGGCTAAGCCGGGCTAGCCTGCAGAGGAAATGAGCAAAAACAAGATGAACCCACTGCGGTTTTATGTTGCGTTTATAGCCACAGCAACGCTGTAGATTTAATTAGTTTATCCAAATCACTTTCCATTCTGTGACCCTGATTGATGTGCTGCTCCTACTACTATTTTATTTTTAACTTTAACTCTCTATTAGAAAACACGCTATGTCTCTTACGTTTACCATTGGTCAAAACAGCCCAGTCCCAATTGTACTATTTTTCATCTGTGCCACTGTCCCCAATTTTTATCCAAGATTTTGTTGAATTCCCCAATTGAAAGGAAAATTGCCCATTTTATCCAGAAACTTGCTTGGTAGCCTTTTTTGGTCTTTTGTTTTTGTACAAGTCAAGTTTTTTAATAACCTACAGTAAAGATAAACTGGCCATTTTATTCAAACGCAAAGGTTAATTGGACACTTGAAACTGTACTATACCATGCATGTGTTACTATGTATATATAAAGACAGAAATGGATTTGAAAAGATTATTAAGTGAAGGTATGACGGGTTTAGACAATGCGGCGAGTGTCTTCCTTTTTCTCATGTCATTCTGTTAACCTCCCTCTCATGGAGGCTCAAGGCTGCGTGTGGTTATGAGGGTTGTCTTTATAATTTACCAGCGCCTGTGTCGGCTTCTTTATTGAGGCTGGCCTTCGCTGACAGACACAGACAGGAGAGCGCACTTTGATTTAGCCTGGGAATGTTCTCGCCTATGCGGACCCACTGAATCACGCTGTACCTCGCTCATATCTCCTTTTGTTGTTCTGTCATATTCCTCCTCTCCGCGCCTCTTATCGCCTCCCCACCCGGCTGCTAGCTCTCCGTCTTATCCCTCCATCCCAATTTTCCCCTCCGCACTCATCCGTCTTCCCTTCATTGCCCCTAACCCCTCCTCTGTCTCCTCTGTCTCTTCTCAGTCAGATCTACTGTATCGAGAACGCCCATGGACAGCTGGTTCGTGACCTGGACTTCAATCCGAATCGGCAGTACTACCTGGCCAGCTGCGGGGACGACTGCAAGGTCAAGTTCTGGGACATCCGCAACGTCCAGGAGCCGGTCAAGACCCTTGAGGAGCACTCCCACTGGTGAGTTAGAGGGGTCACCCAAGACACGTGAGCCGGGTGACAGAGGGGAGAAGGGTGATGTCAGGCAGAGGGTGTCCTTGAACTCTGCGTGCTCAACATGTGGACCGGGTCATGTGATGTTTGATACATAGAGACACTGGACCCTCAAGACCACTGGTGCCTCTCATATACACTGCCCAGGCAAAACATTACAGCCACTCACTGCCTCATGTTGTTAGTCGAGAGTATTTCCATATCAAGATCATAGAAGTGGACTAAGGGAGTGTGACGTTACCCATGGCGTTCATCTCCAGTCAAATGCAGCTCACTTTGCTAGCAGTTATAGGAGCGAATTTGGGGCACAGTTTCATATTAGGAACAGGAATTAATTAAAGAACAAGATAGCAAAATAAAAACACCCGGATCACATAGAGTGAGTTAAGTCAATGGAGCCGGAATCACTCTCCTGCTCAGTTCCTGTTTGGAAAATGGCAGCTAGCGGATTAGCTGTATCTATTTATATATATACAGTCTATGAACAAGACCCATGCCTACTACAGTTCCTGATCTTCTGAAAGATCTTTGCTGCATTTTAGTTCAGAGTGGTTCATTTGGTATTAAATATTTTAAATAAGGTTTCTTTAAACAGACTAGTAAGAATGCATTCTCATACCTGTTTCTCATCCATGTTTCTGCATCACTGAAGGCATCAGAAACATGAGAAAACTTTGCACTTAAACCCACTGAAATGATACATCTCTCAAGCAAAACCTATACATTACTTTATTTATATTTTTATTTACATATATTACATATATAACATACACCTGGTTATCACAGTAAGAGCATGAATATGATTAAGTTTTAAATACATCTGCCAATGATGGGGATGTATAAATGCATTCATTATGTCCACAGAATTCAACAAAAGTAGTTAATTAAAATTACCTTTACCGTATTAGAAATCTTGGATACCTCACTCTAAGCTTTGAAAGAGCCCAGTTCCTCTTTTACATTTACTCAATGGTTAAATTCTAACTCTGAAATTAATGATTTACATTCAGCCTAGAAATGCAGAAGATTGAATCTTTATGTCAAATATCTCATCCTTAAATTCATGTCAGTCACATGTTTTTCATTCCTTCAGAAGTGAGTCATTTCTACATATTCACAGTACTGGGAGATTCTGGATATGTCTAGCTGATAAACAAATCAAACTCCTCTGCTCTCTTGTTGATTGGGTTCTGAATTTATTAATGACCTCTTCAGTGTAACTAATGAAACCTTCATAGGCCTGTTTGTGGTGCCATAAAAGAAGTTACACCCTTATTAATTAAACAGCTCAGCTTGTGCTGTGTCCGATTGGACTTGACCACTGTAGACCGCTGCTCTCTCTGTCCCACACTGGGATCCTTTCTGCCAGGCTCCAGGCAGTGCTAGGAGCTGTACACAGTGTACCGCATGAGCCCGTACTGCGCTTTGTGCTGAGGTCTCTCACTCTCTCTCTCTGTTTGTGTGAGCTGAATGGATGATCAGTGCGTCTACGAGGCAAAGTGGACTGTACTGCTGCTTCCTGCCTGCCGCACACCTCACCTGATAACACTACATACACACACACATCCACACAAGAGAAGGCCTTATCTCCAAAGGACGATCAACTAGGCAAAACATATCCATAACTCTAGATAGCAGCAGCAGATGGATCTTTTCAGATAGGACATATTGTGTGTATGTGTGTCTGCCTGTACACTGCCATCTAATCTGCTTTGGTGAAGGTCCTCTCTTTATCTTGTGTATAGTAGTAGTGAAGCGCTTCTATAATGTCCGTGCATACAATGTTGCGGACTTATCTCCTCTCTGTCACATATGTGTGGGTGTTTCCCTGTGCGTACACGTATTTGTGTGCTCTCATTTTTCGGAGCACAGCCCACAATATGGCCTCGGGGCTGCTGGGGGTATTAGGGACTATTTTTTAGCGGGGAAGCGGATTAAGAGAGCGCGAGGGAATGGCGTGGCCGAGGCTGATTTTCTGTCAACAGGCTCGGTTATCCCTCAGCCTTCTTCCCATGAGGCATCTGGGGCCGCACTGTGAGCTGCGCCCCGGGCTTCAGAGAGAGAGAGACAGGGAAATTGAGACAAAGGCATCCGTGGACAGAGCGTGAAGCAGTGGCAGTATTGACAGTCCGATGAAGGGAAGAGGGGAGCTGGTGAGCTGGGAGAGTGGTGCAGGTTAATGAAAAATGTTAAACAGTTGAGGATTTGAAGCCTAGCCCATTTCAGTGATTGATTGCCGTGGAATCCAATATTGGTCGATCTCAATTAATTGTGAGAAACGATCGTCTAATAAGAAAGAAGGTTGGCCGGTCAAAATCTAACTCCCGTGTCCTTGGGCAAGATACTTTACCCCCCTTGTCTTAACATGGCTGCATGGTTGTCAAGGTTGGAAGATATTGACAAAAATGGGTATCTCAGTTTTTTCGGGGCATTTTTCCGACAAGCATATTATATTCATGCAATCTATCAGAAATGTGCTAAAACACCTGTAAATGTCTTAGTCAAGGTTCATTGCACAAAAAGTGACTGGACTATAAAATTCAACAGAAAAATACAAAAACATCACCTTACCTTTGTTTGGAAGATCCCACAAGGTTTTGTTATTATCTTTCTTCATGGTTTTTATTTTTAATGGCTCCTTTTGCAGCTTTTTGAGTTTTCTTATTACCGACTATATAGCAGATGTGTTCATTTTGCACACTTTCAAAATGACAAGTTTGATTTTATCTTATGCATATCTCCCACCTTTAGTGATTGTACATGTGGTGATGAGGGGATGTAACCTGGAGTTGTGTTGTGGTTCATTCACACAGCCTTTTATTTTTAGTCTGTCTACATCTCTAAGTCTCAAAATTATAGAAATACATTGGTCAAAGCCCCTTTAGCCCCTTTTTCAAAATGAGTGATTGTTAATTGTGATTATTCAGGTCAATATTTAGAACTAAACTCTGAAGTGCCTTTTTCTGGTCAGTAACTTAACTTTATCATTCAGAAGCTTGTCACATACTACAGCAGGGGTTCCCAAACTGAGTAATCAAGCAACAAACCCAGGACCCCCACTGCAAAATGAAACTGGCACTGGCAGTAATTTCAAGTGGCAAAACATGTAAAATCAAGTAGTCGTGTTATTTTGCTCACATGTACTGTTTTTCATTTTAAATTATCTTAAATAATCACACAACTCAGTGCTGCACAACCCTAGACAGGCTGGCCCCACCTAGTGCCTCCACTCAATTTAATTTCTCTCCAGGGACTAGGTCAGGAATCAGAATACACTAGATGGTTTGCAAAAACCCCGGAAGTGCGAGTTCGGGTACCGGCCAATCAGTGAAGACCCATATATTCTGTTCTGACAAAGATTCCCGAGGTCGAGGATTTAAAGCCAGAACAAAGAGAATGTTTGGCGAATTTTATCAATGGGAAAGACGTTATTGCCCTTCTTCCCACGGGATTTGGGAAAAGCTTAATTATACCAGTTAGCCCTGTTAGTGGAGCATTAGATATGTCATGACCAAATAGCAGCCAAAGTACCAGCCTTCCGTCAAGCAAATGAATTTTAATGCTGCAAGGTCAGAGGGTTTCCACTAAGTGAAACCAGATGATGAATCAGGTTAGCACAACCCCTACCACTGCACTAGAGTAATGATAATCAATTAGACAATGTGAAAGTTATCAATACTTATGAAAGGGTCCATATAATGCTATTTTCTGATCTATGTTTTTTTAAATTGTGTTTCCTCATCAAAAACATACCGTTATGGTTTGTTTAATCTACACATTTAATACACAAACCCTGCATATTTAGTTTTATTTAGACTTAGTTCTTCACTCAAACAGAAAATACTGCTCTGTTCTTCTTCTCTGCTAAACAAAAAAAGTAAAAAGAAGCTGTTAACATGGCAAGCAAGGTGGAAAAGAGCATTTTGAGCTTTGGAGATGCAGACAGACTAATAATAAAGGGTTACTCAAACGTGTGAATGAAACAAAACACATCTCTGGGTATGATTTTGATGAGGTAACAGCATTCTAACATGCCTTAAAGCTCACAAGAGTCAATTTTGTGTAATATAGGACCTTTAATAGCTTAAGCAAATATATTAGTAAAATCATGATGTTTCTTCTCACTGTAATCAAAACACTATATTTACTATTGTGACATCCCTACTCAAAATGGCACCCCTCAAAGCACTTCAAACACAAAGGCTAAAAAATACCCAGCTTTGGCGATCTGATGAATAGGAAAATCCTGCTACAGAAATGCAGGAGGGAGGCCAGTGTGGTGAGAGAGGAGAGGGTACACAATCAGGCTGTGGGGTTTTTATGATAACAATCACCAACTCATGTGAACTGAACCTCGGTGTAGTCTGCGCGCTCCCAAATCCCCATCATTGGCACGTGAACACACACCCAGATAGGCATATTTGGCTGTGAATTCCACTGTAAGAAGGCGGCATTTTCTGCATGACTTGTGTGGGCATGAGTGTGTGAACAGGAGATAGGCTTTCTCTGCATCGCTCTGTGTATGTTTCAGCATGGGTGGCCTGCCTTCCAGCCTCTATGGATAGGAATAAGCCGCTATGCCAAACTCAGTCTTAAATTCAATCATTTTTGTGCTGTAAAATGTTAACTGTTAACAATACTGCATACAGTTCAAGGTTGGTGATTTATTGTCAACATATTCTTGTTCTGAAGGTACACAAAATGTAAGCACAATTTATGGCAATCAAATCAAACAGTTCTATAGATGATGGAAATCTTTAGCAGTTCATATTTCAGTCTTCTCTCAAATGCCAATGTTTTCTGATCTATGTTATAATGTTGTTTTTTCCTCACAAACACACCCAGAGTTGCGTTTAGTTTCATTTACACATGTACAAGGTAAAGTGTAGCTGTTAACTTATTTAACACTACAGCTTCATGACATCACAAGGTGGAACAGAGCATTTTGAGACTTGGAGATGTAGACAGCAGAGGTGAAACCAAGTTTTTTTGTTTTGCAAGTCTCAAGTAATTTTCAAGTCTCTGACCTCAAGTCCGAGTCAAGTCCCAAGTGAAATACAGGCAAGTCCAAGTCGAGTCTCAAGTCACTGGCCCATAAGTCTAAGTCAAGTCCAAGTCATCTCTTTTGAGATTCAAGTCATTTCAAGTCTTTAAACCAAGTTACCAAATATAGCTTAGATCTTTGCAATTTATATTTTAAACTAAATTGTACATAAAAATCATACTATATTTATATACGAATGAGTGAATCATTACAGTCAGAATAGAAAGAATTAAGATTTAAAAATGCTTCTCAAGTCTTCTCAAGTCCCAAGTCAATGACCTTCAAATCCAAGTCGAGTCTCAATTCTTATTCCATTTTATAAAGTCAAGTCTCAAATCCTAAAATAGTGACTCAAGTCTGACTCAAGTCCAAGTCACGACTTGCAAGTCCCACCTCTGGTAGACAGACTAAAAATAAAAGGCTGTGTGAATGAAGCACACCACAACTCCAGATGTGTTTCTGATAACAACATTCTAACATGGCTTAAAGCTCACAAGAGTCAATGTTTGCAATATAGGAACTTTACTCCTGAAGATGTGCATTCAGTATTCTACTTTTTAAACATACAACACTAATCTTACACAGTACTTGTCATAAACATTGGTAAATTCCCTTGTGTGAAATATTTGTGGACTTTTGCATTTCATTTTAACGGTCCATTCACTTATGCGATACCGAAGCCTCAATCCTTAAGACAAGCAGGACACATCACAACACATTTCTGTAGCAATGCAAAACATTGCTGATTATTCTTATCAGTGGAATACAAAAGTATAAAAGTACATAAATAAAAGTTATTCATTTTTATCAATATCGCCCACTCCAAGTTTTTCAAGAATATATTTGTGATTGTTTTTGCAGGGTGTGGAGTGTCCGCTACAACCACAGTCATGACCAGTTGGTGTTGACAGCCAGCAGTGACAGTCGGCTCATCCTCTCCAATATGGTGTCAATCTCCTCGGAGCCATTCGGACACCTGGTGGATGACGAGGAGCTCAGTGACGGAGAGGACAACCACCAAGACGACAAGTAAGAACAACAAACACATTTTAAAGTAGCTATATTGTGCATTAAAACTGTTGAACTTAAAACGCTGGTCTATCTCAGCTCCCAATTACATACAACATTTTGAGAACCTTTTCCGTTCAAAAAGATATCATATTTTGTTAGAGTTAGAGATGTTTTGGGTGACCTGTAGCCTAAAAATAAATATAAAAAAACTTTATTTAAACAGTTTAATGCAAAGAAATAACTGCTGAAAACATGACTACACAGATCTCTTAAAGGTTTGTGGGTGAGTTCTAAATTACACTATTTGGAAGAGAAAATCTAAATCTACCTAAAATATTGTCAGATCTTATCAGCTGATCGCTATATTTTGTTTTATATATTTAATCACAAATTTTTAGGGCTTATTTAGGGCTTATCAATAGCTGATTAACACTCTTCTGATCATTCAAAGGATATTACCATTTTGTTTTGAATTGTTAATTGATGTGAATACTATGCAAATTTTTACTGGTCTTTAATAATAATGTGACTGTTATCTAACTTCGTGTTGTCATTTAAATCTTAGTTTGAAACATGACCATATAGCCAGACATCTTACACATTTAACATATTGTATATAAAAGAATGACTTGGTAAGTTGTCTATACGTGTGCAGGTATATACCCAAAGTATAGGAATTCTACCAGATAGACAACCCAAGTAGCCCTCTATATTTTCACTTTGCTCGGTTCTGTGTTTTTTCCCCGAATTATCAGAATATCATCTATGCCGTAGCCATGTAGTGCTTTCCAAACTACGCCTGTGTCCTCCTCCATCCTGGTCCCGTTCCCCCTCTCATCCGTAACGACCGGCTCTCAGCTCAATGGCCCGCACTCAAACACAATTATCAACTCTCCTTTCTAATGACAGCACTCGGGTTTGGTTTTAACCCCGCCACCATAGCCATCGACCCCACTTGTATGCACGCTACAGGTCCACTCCACTGCGTCTGGACACTGCTTGCTCTGCTCTCATGAAGCGTGAAGTATTTTCAAACTTCACGTGTTTACTGTTGTAGTTTGCTGGGTTAATGAAATCAGACATTTTTGAGATTTTGAAGCCTGCTGACTGATTATGTATGTTTTAGCAAAGAATTACATATGAAGCCATAACCACTAGCATTAATATAATAGATTGTGGATTACTGCAGTTTTCTAGTAGTTCAAGAAGGCTGAATCTATTAATGTTTAACAGGTAAAAAGCTGTCTGCCAGGATAGTTGAATGAATGAATAAATTGCCTTTAATTACTGTGGGTTTTGGGGAGACTGGTATGGGCTCCTTTTCATCTCCTCACAGTTCCATCAGTGCAAAATTTAATCAAAATAAATATTTCTTTCCCTGCTCTAGAATCATGGCCATGGCATTCCTGGCCCCAAGGATTTTCTGTATGTCTCCCCCTCACTCTTCACCCCCATTTCTGTCCTCATGTGCTTTTATGTCTAGGTTATATTGGTAAGTGTCTGCATCATTTTTGCTTCTGGGTATCATCTGGTGGTTCCAAAGTTTGAACTATTGAAATATCCTATACCTCTTACGATTTCATGTTTCTGTAATGTAATATTCTTTCACAAACGTTTCAACATTGCATTAAAAGAAGAGATTTGTTCTTATTTCCTGCCTCTGCACCAGGGAGCAGCTATTGTCTGAAAGATATGGTTAATGTGTCGAATAAATTCCAATCTGTGTGTCAGGGCTGTCCCTCAGGAAGACTTAGAGCAGTGGATTTGGGAGTTCAGGGCTGGCCGTAATGCTCCATCATAATTCAGAATTAAAAGCAGTAAAGAAGAAGTTTATGCTGTTGCCGTGGGAGACAGCTGTGCGTCTGGTGAGAGCTGTGTAAAGTTGTGCATAAACAGAGGAAATATCCCTTAGACGTCAACAGGTAATTGTGTGTGGGCTGTCCGCGGCACGCAGATGGAGTAGTAGTACAGTGAAAGGGCATGCCTCTCACAAACTGGCTATATTTATATAACCATTTATAATAGTTACAAGGTGAATGGTGTTAGGAATCTCATATTTAACAAGATGTAGTGAATATCTTCGACTTATCTAGAGCAATTTAAATCTGTGACGCCAATTGACCTGGTGTATGCACTCAAAGGTTAAGGCAGGTAACTTACCACCTCCGTAGCTACCTACTAACATAAAGTAAATGCCATTATACTACCATGGAAACTTGGAACGGAATTCATTTTATCACTATAAACTCTCACAGTCAGTGAATGAAATGGTGATTACATTTCTACATTCTTTGCCACTGTCCTTCACTCTGTCCCTTTTACCTCTCTGATTTATAATTAATTAATTCAGAATAATCAAAAAGACACTGTTCCCAGATTTAATGTACGAGCTGCGCTTTGCTTGACACGGCAGACCATAATTATCCATTGGTCCATAGTGAACGCATGTTTCTGAAGTGAAATGTTGTGTGTTTTCAGGGGTAAAGAGCCCCTAAAGGACAGTGTTGTATCCACATACGAGGAGCATGAGGACAGCGTGTATGCAGCAGAGTGGTCCTCAGCTGACCCCTGGCTTTTCGCTTCACTCAGCTACGATGGACGTCTGGTTATCAACAGGGTCCCACGGGCGCTCAAGTACAGAATACTGCTGTGAAACAGGCAAGTGGACATTTAAATGAGCAACATTAACCAGGGACTTTTGAATTTGTGTTGCCTCAGCCTTGACTATGAAGTATTGAATGATTTGAATCAAGACTAAGACATTTATTTATTCATACAACTGGAGCAGTTCAATCTTCAGACACATTCAAGTTTTAATGGTTATATTTGTATGTTTAAATCCCTAATGATGCCTGCTGTGCTAATTCTTTTAATTAAGCTTCTAAACTTGACGTTTTGTTAGTCATACAAAAGAGTGTATATTATATAATGGGACCAAAAAGCTAACATACATGGCCATTCACACAGATAGTGGCTTCCTTTTTTCTGCATTACTTGAGGAAAAACTAAAACTAACACATAACTCATCCCGGGTAATCAAACTCTATTGTAAAAATGATTGACACCACTGTAAACTTTTGTTTTAATAAAACTAATTTACTGTAGCTGATTTAATTTTGTGTATGTCTGCATTGCATTATTTATAGAGAAAATCATAATGAAAGCTCATGAATTTCTAAAAGTCATATTATCATTCTCTATCCATTTTACAAGGGATTTTCAAGCCATGAAATCTACCGTAATTTAATAAATGCAAGCCAGATACGTTTAAAGCCGCCTTGTGGAACATTACAAATCTATTATATCCCTGTTAAATAAAACACGTACAGTACATTGTTGGAAGTCAACTAAATATGAAATAAATATATATATATATATATATTCAACTCAACATACAAATGTTTAAGTTCAAGCTAGTGAGTACCAGTGTGTAAAACTCCCCTATAATATACAGTATCAACATGACATCTTTTTATGTCCCTATTCCACAATTGGTGTAAAATCTAAAACTCTCTTAAAATCTGATTCATAAACCAACACCAGTCTCTCTGCTTTTATCTTTGATTATTACTTTCTATTCTCATCACTCTCCCTTGTTCATATTTCATTTTGTCTGGCTGATGCCCCTCCTCCCCTCCACTCCCCTCCCCCTCTCTCTATATCCAGTTTGTTGAAGCTGGTCGATACTGACAGTGCAGGCCTCTGTTATGGCAGACAGCTCTGACGGGACTTTTTAATTGCAGCTTGACTCTATGGATCACACATTCACACAATGGCACACAGCAGTGCCAAGAGAGCGAACACGGGCCGGGCCACTTCATTAGCTATGCCAGTGGAGCAAGCAGCACCCAGGCCTGAATACAGAGTACGTCTCGCTATCTAATCAAAGAAAGCGCTCGCACATTTATGGACGCACAAAGACACACACATGCACACAGAGGCCTTGTTACCCTGAAGTCAATTACCAGGAGCAGGTTCAGAGTGGAGAAGGAGATAGATGGATGGTGCTGAAAAGGTAATCTCACCCATCTGGAAGCGCTGATGGTTGTCACGGACGCACACATCGCACCCTCGCTGTCTCCGGGGCCGAGGAGAGGTGAGCCATGTTAGAAGAATTACAAGTGAAAGGAGTTCTCCCATTGAAACCTCAGGGTAATAATGTATATCTGCTGCTGCTGAGGCTAATTGCTATTTCTGATGGTTTCTCATAGGTTGCATTATATTGTATTATAGTCAGTGTCAAAACAGGGACTGTCTAGTTGTGATAGAGAAACACAGATAAATTTGTGAGCTCTTAAAGGTGCAGGGTAACTTGGTTAACTGGTATAGGGAATGCCAACTACTTGTCTACATAAAGGGAATTGCTTTGCCTGGAATGTTCTGTAATATGGCATTAAAATTATCTAGTTAATGCAGTTAACACCACCATGTGAAATCAGATCTGTGGAGATACAACCCTGCTGGCCGTAACACTGCAGTACACATTTTTGTAATTGAATAAATGCAGTAAAGTTGCTGGGATAATTAAAGAAAGTCAGATTTTTTCTTTTATTACAGTTAAATAGAAAATTATATCAGATAATAAATATTACTATCGTGTCTTGTTTTTTACTGTGAAACAACAGCTTCACACTTCTGTAGAACATTGCATTTCCCTCAAATACCTACCACATAGAAATACCAAACACAAATACATATGTATAGAGCTTATGTAAAATTTAACATACACATATATATGTACATATAAATCCCCATAGATCTTTATGGTGACATCCGTAGAGCCTCCAATGTATGTGCCACAAATACAGTCATGCATAATGGAATAAAGCAATTCTCACTTCGGCCATGAAAATCTAATCTTCAAAAAATATACATATTATACATTTTTAAAAGCATTTAATTATTAAGTATGCTCCACTGTATGTACTGTATGTTTGTCCCCAGTTTATTGAATGCACTGGATCAATATTTCAACAACTTGGAATATTGCTGTAAATGTCATAGTTAAGCATACACACACACATACACATTATGAAAGCTAATATTATTATTTCTTTCTCCAGCTATGGTCAAAAAAATAACTTCTATACAGGCATATGCTTTACATTTCAACCTGGAGAGACTCAGACATAAAGAGAAAGTTTTGGTATACTTTATTCAATGGGCTATTTTTGGTGCTCAGACCCTTGAGATGCAGAAGACATTGTGATGAAGGGTGTGGCCGATTCTATGATGTTTAGGAGATGTCTTCCGCCCGGGCCTGGACACTGGAGGTGGTAGAGGTGAGGCTGAGGCAAGTGAAGGGGACGATGAGAGGGGAATCCAAAGCGACCGTGCACCTGCAATGGGGGTAGTCTGGCGCAAGGAGGAGGCGTGGCAAGTAGCGGGGAGGAGTGACTGATGAAGGCTGAGGTGCAGGTCAACTCTGGAGTAATCGGTGAGGTAGACTGGAGCAAAGTTAGATCTTCCAGGCTGAATTTACACTAGCCATTTCTCAACTGTTTTCTCTATTTGATGCTTTACAGTTGCCTTTATTCGATTTTTTTTTTTTGGTTTTGGTTTTGCTGCAGACTGGGCTAAGACATGACTGACATTTGTGACCACCTCCAATCACACCCACACACTTTCCACAAATACAAAAATGGGTGAAGTGTCTGGGTGAAGACAACTAAAATATGTGCGGAAGGGAGGGAGCTGGGATCAAACCACCAAACATACAAGGCACCCACTCATCCACCTGTGTCTAATCACGTATGTGCAGTAATGTACAGCTTTACATCATGACCACTGTGGCATCTTTGGCCCTTAGTTGTAGGTCATGTGACTTCAGGCCTTGCCCCCATAGGCTTTTGGGGTCACGAGCCTCTTGACCCTGAATGAGTGATGACAGCGTACTTATGGCTGCCGGCTTCACACGACTTCCTGCCCTCAACTGGCAAAGCACTCACGTGAAACGGCGAGAGAGTGGTCTGAAATATTAATGTAGCTGTGAAATACTGTATAGTTTCCCCAAGAAAAGGCTATTCTCTTGTGTGGGAGAATGTATGGGCCTGTATGCTTCATGTTTTGCTCACAAATCAAATCTGTGAACGTAATGGTAACTTGATTGATTATGGCCTCATCAAACATCACAGAACCTGAAAGAATAGTCATTTATTATATATTCACAGCTGCTCACAGAAAATGCCATTGCTTTTTATATGAATTAAATTTTGGCATTGACTTTACACCATAGCCCACATATAACATTGTCTTTTAGTGCTAATTGTTCCTGAGGGTCACCCGATGACGTCCTCAAAGAGTGGAGGAGGCGGAATTTAGTTTAGCTGCAGAAATGAAATTAAAAAAACAAGATTGTATTAATTATTTATTCATGTTTGGAATATCAAGCCACAGTGGTAATGTGCGTGCCTGTGTGTTTTGCCATTTTAGGTGATTATTTCCTCGGAGAGTTGGGCTCATTTGCATAGAGGAGAATTTATATGACCTCTTCAAATCAAACATTATTCACAAACATGCGCTCTTGAACGTGAAGGAGTGGAGTGACTCAGGTCTGTGTGAGTCAATCGGAGGAGGTACAGAATGTGTTTTTTTAAGGCCACTTAGGGACAACACCGAAATAGGTTTGGCTTTTTAGAAACCTTTATTGCACTGACTCTCTTTTAATATATTTACCACAAATCCACTGCTGTTTTATATACGCTTGGTTACTATAAGTTATTTATAGCTTTAATATGATAAATACTCTTCACCGTGTTTCTTCTTTTTCTAAACCTGTAACATTTCTGAAAATTTATGAAAATTAAATGTCCTATATGCAAAATTATTTTTTTT
Organism: Boleophthalmus pectinirostris; assembly: GCF_026225935.1. Taxonomy (NCBI): domain Eukaryota; kingdom Metazoa; phylum Chordata; class Actinopteri; order Gobiiformes; family Gobiidae; genus Boleophthalmus; species Boleophthalmus pectinirostris. The sequence continues at coordinate 21,796,524 of NW_026570971.1, read as the reverse complement.
TGAGTTATGAGCTTTAAGACATGTTAGACTGATGTTAGACTGATGTTACCTCTTTAAAAACAGACCTGGAGTTTTTTTTTTTTTTTTTTTTTTATTTCACTCACACATTGAGTTGAATTACATTTTATTATTAGTCTGTCTAAATCTTCAAAGCTCAACATGCTTGCTTAGTAGAGATTTAAATTCTAGTGCTAAAATTATGATTGTGGATGATTCTAGTGAAGGTGTATGGAGTGGAGCACCTCCTGTATTACTACATAACATCACAGTTTTTCAGTTTGATAGAAGAACTCAGCCTAAATATGCAGAGTTTGTGTGTGAATGAAACAAAACTGTGAATGAAACAAAACAAAATGTTTTTGATGAGGAAACAACATAACATAGATCAGAAAATAAGGATTAAGTAATGCTAAGGTACATTTGATTAGCCACCTAGTGCCTCTGCTCAATTTCATTTCTCTCCAGCGACTAGGTCAGGAATCGGAATACACTAGTGACTAGACGGTTTGCAAGAACCCCGGAAGTTGTAGACCATGTCGGCCAATCAGCGAAGAGTTGTGAAGCCATGACATCAAACTCAAGCGCCTGTCTGGGTCCCTTTTGTGGTACAGCACAACAGTAAACAAAGAAGTCGAGATGGATGTAGACGAAGACAGACATTCTCGGTTGGCAACACTTCCCGAGATGGAGGATTTAAAGCTGGAACAGAAAGAATGTTTGGTACCTGCCTATCGTCGAGCGAACGAATCCTAATGCTGCGAGATCAGACAGTTTCCACGAAGTGAAACCAGCTGATGAATCAGGCTAACATTTCATTGCCCCTGTAAGAAAATGTTGCCTGCATTTGACCAGTGCCATTGGGGCAACCTGTTATGAGCAGTGGGCTCCAAGGAACCCATCTCCAACTCTTGAGCTTAGTCAGGACTGTCTACGATACTATTACTACAAATATGTCTCCACTTTTCGCACACTTTTCACAGCATATGTAACAAAAATCTTGTTTTTCCAAGCACCACAACTGTTTTAAATAACTGCCGTCCAACATAACCATTTTCAGTGTAGTTATATTTTTATGGGGTAAATATTCCCCCTGGATCCATTCAACCCTACACATGCTTTTACTACAACCCTCTTGGGACACAAATGTTCTACTATATAGAGCTCAATGTATGTATTAAGAGAGATACTACGCTGTGCTGCTGAGGGCTAAAAATAACCAATCCCTTGATATTGACTGGGGTTTACTCCACATGGGGAAGAAATGTTGGGCTAAATGTATCCACTCTGCAATCTGCCCTTTGTTTGGTGAATTCTTCAGATATGTGCCATTGAAACACAAACTCCCATCACTTTTCATGTTAGCTGGGAGCATGTTCAGATAGCTACTTAGCAGTGACAAGCAGCCTCAGTGCTAAGAGCTCCTGTGTGCCGTAAGCTACTTATTTAGCTTCCTATCGCTACTGCAGCTGATAAACTGCTTTGGAGTCAGGCAAAAACTGCTCTATTAAGTCATTGGGGAAATTACCACAATGTTTGGTGTTTAGGATTGTGAGATCCTGCATTTTGCAATGCTATATTTTACACAAATTTCATCTTGCTAATATATATGTATCCAGTAGGGATGTGTAACAATAACCAATATATTGTGATATCATATTGTCAAAGTTCTCACAATAATGTCATGGGCCATCACAATATATCAAAGTCTTTTTGTTTAAATTAAGAGTTATGGTGCAGCAATAGCTTAAAAAAAAGACAGAGGGAACTACACTGACCATGATCCTTTGCTCCATTTCAGTGGAGACTACATGAAGAAATAACCGTTCTAAGCACGTTTAAGTCTTAGTTCTTTGGATTAAGTCTTGTCAAGGCATTTTAAGAGGAAAAAGTAGCATATAAACAGTTTAGCCTCCACAAAATATCGCAATAAATATCGTACCATGAGATGTATATCGTGAAAACTGAGAGATTTGGATATTGTTACATCCCTAATCGTGAACCTCCCCACCATATTGTGAACTTTCCCACAATATTGCAATAGATATCGTACCGTGAGGTTCATACCGTGACAATATCGTGTCATGAGACTTGGATATCGTTACACCCCTAGTATACATTATTGTTCTACGCTTCTTTGTCAGTGTACAGAGTGAATATGGTTGTGCAAGACATACTCTACCACTTGATTCATTCTCTTCACCCCATCTGAATCTTGCACCTGTGTTGACTAAAGCCTGAACAGACCTGGGGCTGTTATTTCTGTTAAAAAAATTGACATTACTTTGATTTCACAACTATGAATTATCCCACAACAGGACATACTCTATTAAATTATTAGGCAAGGCAAGGCAAGGCAAGTTTATTTGTATAGCACAATTCGTATACAAAGTAATTCAAAGTGCTTTACAGAATAAGAAATACATTAAAATCATAATAAAAACAAATCAAAACATAAATAATCATGAAGATTAAAATTAAAAAAGAGAGACATAAATTGGAGAGAAGAGTGCGGAATGAAAACCTTTCAGTTATATGCACAGTTAAACAGAAATGTTTTGAGTCTGGATTTAAACAGCGTCACAGAAGAGTCTGTCTCACAGGTTCAGGAAGACTGTTCCAGGTTTTAGCTGCATGAACCTGAAACGCTGACTCCCCTTGTTTAGTCCTGACTCTGGGCACCAGCAGGAGGCCGGTCCCTGAGCTCCTCAGAGTGCGAGATGGTTCATATGACACTAACATGTCACAGATGTACTTTGGTGCTCGGCCATGGAGAGACTTGTACACAAGCAGAGCTGCTTTAAAGTCTATTCTCTGAGGCACAGGAAGCCAGTGCAGAGACCTGAGCACAGGACTTATGTGCTCGTACTTCCTAGTTCGAGTAAGGACCCGAGCTGCAGCGTTCTGGATGTTCTGCAGCGTCTCACAGCTCGTTTTGAGAGACCAGTGAGCAGACCATTACAGTAGTCTAATCTACTGGAGACAAACGCATGGATAAGTTTCTCCAAGTCTGCTTTAGACAGTAAACCTTTGATTTTTGCTATGTTTTTTAGATGGTAAAAGGCTGCAGATGTTATTGATTTGACGTGGCTGTTAAAGTTCAAGTCTGAGTCCATTATTACCCCTAGATTTCTTGCCTGATTTGAAGGTTTTAGAGAGAGAGACTGGAGGTGACTGCTGACACTGTCCCTTTGTTTTTGTGGACCAAACACTATGAATTCAGTCTTGTCAGAGTTTAGCTGGAGAAAGTTGTTTTGCATCCACACACTGATCTGTTGGATGCAATGACCAAGTGAGTCCACTGGTCCATAGTCTCCTGCTGCCAGAGAGACGTAGATCTGAGTGTCATCTGCATAACTGTGGTAGGACACATTATTGCTGCTTATTAACTGGCCTAATGGCAGCATGTAGAGATTGAACAACAGGGGGCCCAGGATTGACCCCTGAGGCACCCCACAGGTCAGGGCCATGTGATCTGAGACACAGTTTCCAATTTAAACAAAATACTTCCTGTCTTCTAGATAGGACTTGAACCAGTTTAGTACAGTACCAGAGATGCCCACCCAGTCCTCTAGTCTCTGTAAGAGGATCCCATGATCGACAGTGTCAAAAGCAGCACTCAGATCTAACAGGATCAAGACTGAGACTTTGCCTGCATCAGTGTTCAGGCGGATGTCATTTGTCACCTTGATAAGAGCAGTCTCAGTGCTGTGGTGGGCTCTAAACCTGACTGGAAAACATCAAAGGAGTTGTTCATTTGGAGAAAGTTCGTAAACTGTTGGTAAACAGTTTTTTCAAGGACTTTGCCAAAAAACGGCAGATTTGAGATGGGTCGGAAATTGTTCAGTACTGTGGCATCAAGACTGCTCTTCTTTAGGAGAGGCTTAATGACCGCAGTTTTCATTAGTTCCCTATCTGTGAAATAGTAGGGTGGTTCTGGCCCATATTTTGAAATTGTGCAGAATCTCTTACTTAGGATCAAATTTTGTCCTTTAGATGTGCAAAAATAAAGCATTATAGGAATCTTTTTAGAACCAATAGGTCAGGGCTCTTGCTTTCTAACTTATTCATCTCATTTTCAAACATCATTCCTTTCCCCAGATGTGAATGCAGCCTATAGGTCTTTACTTCATCAAATTTAGGTTTGTCTGAATGAGTCTCTGTTTTTACATTGAGAAGGACAGAGCAGTGAACTAGACGCTATCAGGATTGGGGCAGGTGCCGAAGCGCTCATCTCCAGCTTATTGTTCTCCAATTACCAAACAGGCACGAGGGGGGTATCAGTGTTATTTATGGGCCCTCGCAACCTCAATGTACATATAATTACCTCTCAGGGGCTGTAATTGTGCTCATTTCTCATGTCCGGTGGGAAATCCGCACCCCGGCCTTCGTGGCGTCTCCATGGAGATCGGAGCAGTTGAAGGACATTATGGGTCAGGGCCAGGCATTGGACTGTTATTGTAGCTGTTTGTTTTCACACCTTCCTGTGTACGTTTTGTAAGGATGCTTGGCTCTCCGCTTCATTTAAAAGCCTCTTGAGGGCTGATATTCAAAAGTGTTCAAAAATAGATTACAAGTAGAACAGAATTTTTTGTTTTTTGAAATTATGAGATCTCAGTACTCAATGTTTCATTTTTCTATTAGATACATGTAATGATAACTCTTGATTCTGCATTTTTACATCAGTACAAAGTATGCAATCAACCTTTCTCTACATTATTTAATGACACTCTGTAACTTTTCTGGTCCTCCAGTCGCACAGTAATTAATGTGATAATACAGTATTGAGTATTTTTTGGTATATTTTACTAAATTATAATTATTTGTTACAGCGCTACAGTTTTGTTGCTTATTTTGGGGAAGGAAACTTTTTAAAACATTTATGCGACACATTTGAATATATTCACTGTTTTGTTGTTTAAAAGGATTGTGTTTCATATGAACTTTGCACATGAAGTGTTTTAACAAAGATTTTTAGCATCACAGCCATGATTTTGCCATTATTTTTATGGAATCGATTTGAAATATATCATATCAAACCAAAAGTGCACTGTATCGAGATATGTATCGTATTGTGGCCTATGTATTGAGGTATATATCATATCGACAACTTCTTAATGATGCAAAGTCCTGTTGCACAGCATGGCATATATCATCTCTATATCAATGGAAACAAGTAAATGACTCCACCAGGCTCTAAGTTAGGCCAAGTCAGATTTGTGGAGAGGCAATCCCACTCACAATAAGAATGTACGCTTTTCGAGATACTTTTTAGCAATAAAAACTAAAAATAATGAAATATTTTAGTGATAGATATGTAGCCTAGCGGGTGCAGACCCCCAACCAGAAATCTGTGTCCATTAATTTTGGATTGAAACATCAACTTTTAGCTATTGATAAAGCTTATGTTTACAGTAGTGAAGCAGTCAGTAGTATTAAAATTGAAGTCCATAATCATTGAACTATTTGAAGTGATTATTTTTTATTATCAGCCTATCAGCTGTGTTTTTTCATGTTTGACACTTTAATAGTATCCGTTAGCTCTGAAAGTTTATTAGGGCGCTCTTTTGTGCGACTACAATTCATTGCTTCAAAACCCTATTTGTTTGAAGTGGAGTGCAATTGGTCAAGGACTTGTTTTTGATCAGGCTCTGATTTGAATGAATGCTGCACTGTGGTGGTGTGGACCGCGGATACATACAAGTGTGATGGACTAATGATTGAAGAGACTGGTGAGTCCGTCAGCGTTGCCGTGCCGATGCAGAGTGACAGTTTGTATGTGTTTGATCAATGGTGCGTAGCCCGGGGACAGCGCGGGTGCAGGGGGCTGTGGTGACTCTCGGACCTCTTTGTCAATCAAATGGCCCACGAATACCTCCCCATGAAATCCATTAAAACCAATTTAGTCTGTGCCGACCAGCTCTGAGCCCCACGCACTCTCAGCCCGCGGTGAATTAATGACGGAATTTTCAAAACTTTGGTAGTTTGAGTTGATTGCTCACTATTATTTTCAGTGTCATTCATTATTATGTGGTGAAAAGTGCTCGCAGCCAGACATCGTACCTCCGATCTCAGCTGGGTCCTTTTCAAGCGTTCTTTCATTTAAAACATGGACTAAATGATTCGGCTTTAAAGATGTATTTTCTGTAAAGGTTCGTCTGCTTTGTATCATGTTACTGTGGCTCATTGACTGACTGTATCTTTGTATCAATCATAAGATTATTCCTCTGTTATTCATCAACAGCGCATGGTTAAAATTTAAAATATGAACCACAGCTTGAGTCATTTTTGAGTTTTTATTTGGCCTTGAGTTTTATGGCCTTTATGTTCAGCTAAAAATGTTAACTGTTATAGTCAGCGAAGTGAATCTCTGGGTTGTTGTAGCAGGACATACATTCAAAATCAAAAATAATGTCTCTCTAAATTGTTTCACCTGACTTTGAGCTTTGGGTCGAATGCAGGCAAGGCTTGCAGTTCATTCACAGTCAGTTGAGCCACTGTGCACTCTATATGCCTGTCTTTAGGGAGTTATTTATAATACTGAGTAATAACTAATAATAAAGATTTAATTATAACACTGCAAGAGTGACATGGAACAAGAAAAGGATTACAGAATATAATTTTTACTGTCTTTTAAATGATGTGCCAAATCGACTTTTGAGATCTTAAAGCAATGTTGTAATGGTTTTCCCTTATCATTTACTCACTTGAAGCAGTATTTTGAGTGATTCAAGCTTTTTTGAGTTACCTTTATTCTTCTGGAAATGCTGAAAATTCCTGGTCTCCCTTACCCCCCTTACACGCCCACTGTTTTTTACTTGTTTTTACTTTTAAGAAATGAAAAATCTACAACTTGCTACCGTGAACGGATTCTAGGTGAGGCCGTCATCTGCATGGTCCACTTTAGACCAGCATAGCAATTTTAATTTTAATTTAGCTAAATCATGAAATTATAATCCACATGGCTCATACATTATAAATACATATCAGACAGAAGCATAAAATGTCATCTTGACCCGTATTATTCTAGAAAAGAGTTGTAACAGATGTAGGCTGTGTGAATAAAGTGCATGAATATACTGTACTTTGTGTCATGAGTCTTGTTCTTTAAGTCCCTGAGATATCACTGGACTCTCTTTGAACACAGACAGCACAGCAGTGCCCAGGCTCTGTCATAAACACAGAAATATTGAAGATGAAATGGATGTTTGCCTTTGACAATGGACCCACTTTGTTGTCCCTTCAAGGCTGTTCCTTGTTTATTCTTCCACCACACAGGAAACCAACACTTCCTCTTTTCTCCTGTACCACTTTCTATTGGTGGGTCCCATTTCAAGCCATTTTCTTTTGGTGGGTATTTCAGAGTAGGGGGGGAAAAAAAACACCACATTTTTAAAGTTGTTGAGAGATCTCCAAGGCCAGCTATTCCATGCTTGCTTGACAGCCAAACAATACATGTGGACAGGTTAGTGTGTATGTGGGATTTTCTGTACAATACCGCGGCAATGGTTCAGTGCTTCTCCCTGTCGCCATGGTTCTTCTGTCCTCACCTGATGTGTTGTCACCGACCCACAGTGTCAAGAGCATCTATGTCCGAGGATCGGTGTGGTCAGATGGGCAGGGGAGAGCCAGACAGATTTAGGTCATGCAGTTCCCATGAGAGAGTGTCCGAGGCAAAGGGGAAGATGACATGTCTGAAGTGAACAAGAAAGAGAGCTGAAAGGAGAGCAGGATGAAGAGGAGGAGAAGAAACGAGAGAGAGAGAGCACAGGCAGTGAAAGAGCCAGGGGTCAGAGGAGGACAAGCATGAAGCCACGTAGCTAATCCGCTGCACGCCTCGCTGGAACTAGGACGGAACGGAAACACGCACTTGAATGAATGTGTAATATATTCAGATGTTATTATTTATATATTCTCTATTTGATTTCAGATTCTTATGTGATGACGTCAAACTTGCAAATGGAGGGCAAGAAGCATTTTTATGTAACGATAAACTATTAATTGCATTTTCACATAAAATATCCAAAAAGGAAATTATGAAGATGATTTTTAACTATATAACTATAACTATAGAACACCAAAACGCTTAAAAACAGCATCAAATTTAGCTTAGCCACATCTCAATTAAACAATATTGTCCAGCAGTAAAATTGATAAATAAATATAAATAAATAAAGATTAGAATGAATCAACTGAACATTAGCTGTTTCAGTCACCATGTCATTGTGGTTAGGAGGGTTGTGAGTTAGATTCCCAGGAGTCTGGGCGTGCCTTTCTGCTATCATTTTCATGTTCCTACTGGATTTGAGTGGGCTCCAAGTCACTCAAGGTTGCACAGTAGTTGTTGCACTGGATGAAAGACTTGAAGACACTGAATTCAGCTGTAAGATTTTTGAAGATGTTTGTTTCATCATGACCAAATGGTGCTATTGTTCTAACTGGTTTCTTTAATAATAATACATTAGTAGTTTTTTTAGAACCCGTAACCCTCTTTGAGTTGCTTTACAATGTTGTGCATTATTCATTCATTCTATATTTTCTGACCATTTGTATCATCTGCTCCTTTGAACTAAGGTGCAGTGTGTACGTTTTTTTCTCTGCTTTGTCTAGAACAGGGATCTCCAACCTGTAGCTCGGGAATTGCTAGTAGCTCTCCAAGTAGCTCGCAAAGTGATATCTGAATTATAGGTATTCTGCTGAATAACTCAAATTTGACTGATTAAATGCTTATTTTCATTGCAAATGTATTGTTTTGAATGTTATGTTATTGAATTTTGTGCAGGGATAACTGGATAATCAATTATGTTTTATAGACATCAAACTGTACCTCATCTACAGCTTGCCATGGCTCTTACTAAATTTCAAGCGAAAATTAGTAGCTCTCTGTCACTTTCATTTTACAAAAAGTAGCTCACAGGAGGAAAAAGTTGGAGACCCCTGGCCTAGAATGTTCCACAGTATGTCCGCAAACAGCTCTACCTTATATTTATCCAATTGCAGGTGGTTTTATAGCTCAAAAATACTTTGAAAAACAGACATTCTGACTGTAAGCGGGGGTCACCTCTCTACACGTTTGACCTGTAACTTGGTCTAGTTTGGTCTGGTCTGCATGAAGATTGAAAGATTTAATGCCATACTGTGAAACATTCCCAACAAAGCAATAATATCTAAAAGCATTTGACTGACCCTCCACCAGAAAAGTTCCACAATGCATCTTTAACATTCAGAAAACAAGTTGATTCTTTGTGTAAAAGAGAATATACCTTAACACTAAACATGTCCAGCTGATGTGCTCATAAAGTAGTAGTTGATTAATAATAAAAGTTTTTGCATGTTAACTTTTCATATACACAAGAGTATATCCATGAACTAAAGGTCTACAGGTCATGAGCACCTTGAGGCCATTCTGTGCCCACACTTGATCCGGCAACTTTAGACAAGTTAACAGTGCAGATTAAATGTATAGCTCTACAGTATATGCAGGTTTGTAAGGTTACTTCTCCCAAGGCCAAATGTCACTCCAGCCACAAGCAGATAACCTCCTCTGTAAATGCCACACATAAATCAATTAGCTGCTGTAAGGGAGATGTGTCTGGGAGAATGCTGTTATGTAGTGTAAGGAAGAATCATTACACTGGAATTTATTTTCAAACTTTATATATTTTGCCGAAAAGGCTCACTTCCTTCACCTTGTGTAGGGTTTATAAGCCAGATACACATAACATCTTTAATAGAAGTATGTTTTTCTTGTTTAGCTCACACCCAACTGTGAAGCTGCACCCTGTCAGATGTTTGCTGGGTAAAACTTTAGTTGAAATTTACTTAAACACTGTGGCTTTTAAAAACATATGCTTAGGTTGTCTTAAAGGTCCATTGTGTAACTTTTCTGGTGGAGTGTCCATCAAATGCTTTTCTTCATACATGTTACTGGTTTGTTCAGAATGTTCCGCAGTACAATCTTAAACCTTTCTATCTACATGGAGACCAAACCAGACCAAGTTACAGGTCAGACACAGCTCACAGTCAGAATGCCTGTTTTTCTAGGTATTTTTGAGCTATAAAGCCACCTGTAATTGAATAAATAAAAAGTAGATCTGTTTAATGTCATATTGTGGAACATTCTAAGCAACAGCAATGACATTAATAGAAACAAGAAGACGACAGACCTCCAACTTAACAACGAAAACTTAGACAATGCATCTTTTAGTGCACCGAGACAGGGAATACTGACAGAGCCTGAGGTGGGATGCACAGTTCATTGTGGTTCTTACATTCACATCATATTTACATCATTTTCAGTGTTTCTGAAAGTTTTTAAACCTGTTGTAATGTTTTTTGATAGCATACATATTTTTTTGCATTATTGGGTTATGTGACAGAGGTGGGGACATGCAAGTTGTGACTTGGACTCAATTCAGACTTGAGTCACTATTTTTAGGACTTGTGACTTGACTTGATAAAATGAACTAAGACTTGGGACTCGACTTCGACTTGAGGCCTGTGACTTGAGAGGACTCGAGAAGCATTTTTAAAGCTGAATTCTCTCTATTCTGACCGGTAACACTATCTTGTCAAGACCTTTAAAAAGTAAAAGTAAAAAATTTGCATTTCTACAAAATTTGCATTTCTACAACTGTATATACTCTATAAATACTCATATATAAATATACTATGTTTACAATTTATCTTAATATATATAAATTACAAAAATCTAAACTGTATTTGGGATTTTGGTTTAAAGACTTGAAATGACTTGAAGCTCAAAGCAAGGGACTTGGATTTCACTTGGACTTATGGGCCAGTGACTCGAGACTCAACTTGGACTTGCATGTCTGTGACTTGGGACTTGACTCGGACTTGAAGTCAAAGACTTGAGACTTACTTGAGATTTGTAAAACAACAACTTTGTCCCACCTCTGCTATGGGTCACTATACAAAAGATTACTCCGTGATGCAATTCATTACAATACATAAAGCATGATGCAATTTCAGGTGTATAGCTGCCACAAATCACTATATGCAATACATAATCTGAGTTTGTATCATTATTTTTACCTACTCTAAGGGTTTGGCAAAATTGATTTAGCCAAGTTAGAACACTGTTGCTTCCTCAAAAACATATACAGAGTTTTGTTTTGTTTCATGCACACATATTTGACAAATCCTTTATTAGTCTGTCTACATTTCCTGAAGCAGTAGTTTTCAGGTTAACAGCTACCTTTTACTTTTGTTAAACAGAGATTGGCAAGTCCACGGTTGAACTTATTCACATGATTGTAACTGTATGGACACTTTTTTTTTTCATAAAATTTATTGCATATATACATACATACAAATAATTTTAAACCAACATACATGTGAACATATGAACATAAAAACACAATGGAGCACTTACTGTTTCTGTATGTTGCCTTTAATAATTTGATTTCGTCCTGTCTGTCAGGTAATGTCACTTTGTTCTTTAGTATACAGGGACAACCAGCCCCTATTGCCCTTTTTGTGTAAGCCAAATATTATTTATGTTATTCCTCTTTCATTTCCATAGATGCAGCTGGCCCTCGCTTCAAGACACGTTTCTCTCTCTGGAGACAAATGGAGAAAATGTTAACCTTTCTGTTTGGGTATCAGCAACTTTAAGACCACCCTGGACACACCGCTGTAGGCTGATATACAGAGCTTCTGATAAATGCACTTTTCATATCACTACTGTATGTTTTCTTTACATGTACATACATAAAAATGACCCATATGAAAACTGTACCCTTGAAGAAATACAAAGATAGAAATACAAGATGTGAAATACAAAATGTGCCTCCCCATCGCTCTTTTTAACAGTAGTAGTTGATTAGTTGAGTATTTTCTGATCTATGTTATAATGTTCTTTCCTTTTCAATTGTGTTTTGTATGTATTTGATGGAAATCTGTCTAAATACGAAATTTTGAGTGGACTTTTCATTGAGTTAGCTGTAGATTACTAGCCAAACTTTTAGCTCAGATCTCTGAGGTTCACGCAGTTAAAAACAAACTAATTTGGCAGTTTTGTGAGTTATGGTCTTATTTTACATTTACAGTCGTGTGAGTGAACGTGGAACAAAAACAAAATGTTTCCAAAGAGGCAATATTTTACACAATTACACAAATAAATTGAATGCAAATGTATATATTTTATTTAATAATGTTTTTATTTATTCATTTTATTTTTTGTATTTTTGGTATTTTGATTTATACTTTTTTGCTTGATGTTTTTTAAAGTGTTGAACTATGAACTCTGAACTATGTGGCTCAAAATTTATACTATACATCAGGGGTGTCCAAATTTTTTTCATCAAGGGCCACATATCTAAACACAGATGAAGCAGAGGGTCGATCGAGGGCCATAGACTGATGGTCAGTACAGAGAATAATTGAAATATGTGCATGTTTAACTATGATAGAATGACCTTTTATTCATGCGAAGATCCTTAAAACCACACTAAATATTAAATATTAGCTTTAGCTAGGTAGATTTTCAAAAAACTTGCAGTAAAAAAATATTTTTTAATTGATGCAAGGTAATTTGGACCAATTCACCTGGAAGCCTGAGGGCCAAGAAAAATTTGTCTGAGGGCCGCATTTGGCCCACGGGCCATAGTTTGGACATGCCTGCTATACATACTATACATACTACACATACTGAGCTCTTCTCTCAAACAGAAAACACTCTGTGTGCTCCACTGTGTTTTTAAACTCCATACTCTTTCTCTATTATGGATGATTTCAGCCCTAGAATTTCCCATGTCTATTGAACTAAAGGTAAAAGGTAACTGTAAACTACCAAGACATGACATAACAAGGTGGAACAGGGCATTTTTAGCTGTAGAAATGTAGACAGACTAATAATAAAGGATTACTCAAAATGTGTGAATGAACCAAAACACAGTTCCAGGTTACAGCATTAGAACATGCCTTAAAGCTCACAAGACTAGATGTATATATAATAATAATTATTATTATATATAGGATAGTTTACCCATGTTTTTACATATAACTTTTCATATGCACAGTAGTAGCCATGAACTACAAATCTACACGTTATGAACATTCTGTGCCCACGTTTGATCCATCAACTAGACAAGTTACCTATGGAGATTAAATGAAAACATTAACCTTTCTTTAAACCGCCTTGGACTGTTGCCACAATAGGCTGGCATAGAGTGATGGTGACATATTCACTTTACATAGATGTACATAAAAATCAACCATCCCCAGCAGCATATCCAGCATACCACCCCACACTCTTATTTTAACAGTCCAAGATGCAAATATCAAGCCATAGATGACAAAACTGTAATTACTTTAGCCTCTGCATTAGCCACTTTGCCCAGAGCCCCTTTTGTGTCTGTCCTATTCCCTCCTTTCACAGCACCATGACTTTACATATTTAACCCTGATTGCATGAGATGAATATTTGATGGCATATATGATCAAAACTAAATGTAAATGCGTATCCATTTCCCTTTATAATGTATGCTGCATGTTTCTCTTGGCGGGTGATCCGATCAATTCTTCCACCTCTGTCAATATGGGTGCCTTTGTGCTGCTACCCCCCATGCACACCAGTGAATTACAGCCACCAAAAGCCACTCTGGGCTCCATTCAGAACAGCAACAATGTACTCTCTGAGGTGTAGCCTGCTTTATCTGCTAGGGCCACTGTTTTTCTATGTGCCAGGCAGCCAGTCAGCCAGCCAGCCCCGCTATAATAAGCCTCCCTTTTGCAGTTCCACTTTGCGAGCGGGTAGGAGGAGGAAGTGACCTATATAGGCTGCATCTTTCAGCCTTGTATCCGCTCCCTGCATTTCGACGGCGCTCTGGTATATATATGCATGATTTGAACGCTTGAATAATGCAAAGGATGCCTCAACACGGGCCCACGTCGATAAAACGATCCTTCATAATGAGTTGTAATGGCAATCACGGAGACAATCAAAGGTATGAGTCAGAGCTGGTGCCTGAATATGTGTGTGTATGTATTGCGGGTGAGAGAGGGAGGTACGGAGCCCCCTGGTTGCCTTTGCCCCGGGCCCTGTCAAGGTTGCCCAGGGTAATACTACCTGGGACTTTGAAACCGACATGAAAGCACGATTCGCAGCAGGGGAGGTGAGGGGAAGGAGGTGGGGTGGAGCAGCCCAGAAGAGGAGCAGAGTGAGCAAGCATCCTGCCCTCCCTGTGTATGCCTGTGTGTGTGTTTGTGGACTGCCAAAATGTCTTCATCCCTCCTCCGCCATGGTGCATTCACTTGTTCTTTATGACCATTTTATTTCTGTTGTTGTTTTGGGATGCTGTGACAACTCCGATTTTAAACATTTTACTCTGTATGGCTGGCTTTCATATTTCATCACAAGATTCAATAACCCAAGACAGAGGGGCAGGCAATATGTTAAAATGCAGATTTTTGTTGTATTACAGTGACTTCCTGGGTCTAGTCAATAATAGAAATAATCAAGTTCAAGTTCTAGTTGAGGATTTACCTTTTGGAAATTTAATGGCAAAAGGGCCTTAACTGTAGCCAGGCTGGCGCCACCTCGTGCCTCCACCCAATTTAATTTCTCTCCAGTGACTAGGTCAGGAATCGGAATAAACTAGACGGTTTGCAAGAACCCCGGAAGTTGTAGACCACGCACCGGCCAATCAGCAAAGAGCTGAACCAACCCAAGTTGCGATAGCAGACTGCATACACTATCCTCCTTCAGACTTCCGAACTTTGCATTTTTTATTATGCACGTTTAGTTCACAAATTCACCTCACAGAAACGACAATGATCGTTGACAGACATGTTCACTCTCTGCTTTGTTTGCTGTTGTGCCGGCAATTACTTGGATGCCACTGAGTGTTCCAGCGCATCACGACCAAATAGCAGCGATTGGTTAAATGAAAAAAGTACCCACCTACCGTTGAGCGAACGAATCCTAATGCTGCAAGGTCAAACGGTTTCCACGAAGTGAAACCAGCTGATGAATCAGGCTACCATAACGGGTCTGTACTATGATGTTTTCCAGTCTATTTTATAGTGTTGTTTCCTCATCAAAAACATGGAGATATGTTTTGTTTCATTCACACATATTTAATGCAAAGCCTGCATACTGACTTTTTCTTTCAAACTAAAAACTCTTTGGTCCACCTAGTGATGTCATGTGGTAATACAGGAAGTGCTTTCAAACTCCATGCACCTTTACTAGAATCATTTGGATAACTTCAGCCCTGGAATTGCCAATCTCTACTGATGAAAAGGTAAAAGCTAGCTGTTAACTTGAGCCACTACCGCTCAATAGCAGAACAAGGTGGAACAGAGCATTTTGAGCTTTGGAGATGTAGACAGACTAATAATATTAGAGTTACTCAGAAATGTGTGACTGAATGAGGTAACAACATTCTAACATGGCTTAAAGGAAGAATCCATTTTGTGTAATGTAGGACTTTTAAATAACAGTAAAAATACTCCAGCAGCCAATGCAGTCATCAGAACACAGAAGCCATTGCACAAGCAGTGAATATATTGTGCAAAGAAGATTGATATATGACATATGATTTAACTATAATATGTCTTTGTGTGAATTATGTTCTGGAGGTGTTCGGACCCATGCGCACAGCAAGAAGGTCTCTGGTTTGATTCCTGGCCCATGTGCAAAGTTTGAATGTTGATGAATTCCCTTGCTCAACCTAAAAACACGTACTGTCTAATCCTCGTGCTGTAAACTGAGCTTGTAGAAAACCTTCCTTGTAGTTTTTAAGCTTCAGAATCTGTTGACATTACCTCATCCAACTCAATAAAATTTTAATCGTATTTGAAGCACAGCAAGGTGTAAGTGCTTCATTCAATAATGTTGAGATTTCAGAAGCCTTTGCTATTCAAGGCAGTGATGAAAGCCGATGAAAAACCCTAAATATGGCTGAAATTAGATGTGACAGAAGCTTGAAAATGTATCTATTGTCTGCTGTGTTTAATAATGTAACATGAAGTCTTTTAATTTATAAATATCTTGGAAGTCAAACGTGCAATGTAAAAGCAGCGTAGTGAAGATTTTAAAGGCAATACAAGTCTGATCAGATCAACAGATGCTGGATTTGTCATGTAGAGTCTGTCCAAACAAAGGATCACTGCATTGTGACTTCAAATTTAGTTTTGAATTAGAAATATGTTTTGTTAAAAATAGAAGTTGTTGTTGGAATTTGAGAGCTCAGTACAATACCGTGGTGACACTACAGACTTTGTAGTTCTTACCTTTGGGCGAATAAATAATTGATAATGATGTGGACATTAAAATTACATTTAACAAACTGCACATAGCACACATTTTAATTCTTCATTATGTCCATAGAAAGCTTTTAACTCTTTCCCCCCTGGACGCCTACTAGGAACAACCCATACATATGTTACTAGGGCTACCCATAGAGCATAATTGCATAAAAGAAAACAGACTTCCACGAGTGATTATAAATGTTTTTTACACTCATGAACTTAATTGTAACACAGACATATTTGGTATCTCTGGAAACCTTAGACTCTGAACTATTCATTTATAGGTGTATAACAGCTCACTGAAAATGAGAGTTAACCTGGTCAGGTGCAAGCTCGAAAAAAAAAAAACTACATTCAGCATCTGATATCTGCATGTTCTGAGTACTATATTCATAAAAAAATTAAAAAATATACTTTGTCAAAGTATTTAAACAGATTTCATATCACCAGATACAGTATAGCCAAGTGTACACCTGTTTTTACCTGTTGTACACCTGTGTGCACCCAATTCATTTTTTTTCCATTTAACTTATTCAACTCATTTAGCTTATTCAACTAATTTAGCTTATTCAACTTATTTTATTTATTCAACTCATTTAGCTTATTCAACTAATTTAGCTTATATTATATAATATTATAAAAAAAACTCTTCCCCGTCAGTGTGTGTCCAGTATTTGTCATCTTGGCTATTTTCTCGTGCGCAGAGCTCCGCATAAGCGTTTTTTCTGTAGCGATTCTGTTATACATCGCATCTTGGAAAAAAAGACTGAAATATTTTAAAGGACTGGCCTGGGCAACATCCAGATTTCAGGGCAATTTTGGTTCATAATCGAGTATAAAGCTCAGACAGTTTGTTCGGATATCGCAGGACTCCACACAGACGCATCAGCGGCATTCTCACCTTCTCCCCGAAAGTCCGTCGCTATCGCTGTTTTCCACTTTATAATCAACTTCAACATCATCACTTTGAAATCTATAAAAGTCACTTTCTCTAAACTTATCCATAAAATACGTCCGCTCCTCATTATTTCTAAAACTGTGCGCCGCAGCGCCGCGATCTTTCCATTGCACGTGTTTCGTGTTGTGTTTTTTCCGGAAGCTACCATCGTCACTATTTCGATTAACTTCGGAAAAAATCGGTGAAAACATATCCTTGAATCCTATTGGTCAGTCTACTGTCGGTTGTAGTGGCCCCCACCTATCACAGTCTCTGTTTAAATGTGAAAAACCGAGCCATTTCTAAAGGTCGTCAAAAGTCGGAGGTGTCAAAAGTCGTCATTAAGGGTTCAGGGGGTCGTCAAATGTCGTCTTCATGGGGGAAAGAGTTAAAGAGTTTGAAGGACATTTACTGTTTTACATGGCTAGCAATTGGATTTCTAGTTTAAGAGCAGGATCATTTCTCATTGAATATTTTAGCCAATGACTTGTTTTCTTTAATGAATGTTTAATGATTCATCCTTGTTATTTTACTATACTTTATAAAACAAAGACACTTCTGTAGTTTAAGATGCATGTGATTTCCCCAAAACAGTCCATACAGTTTTGGAAATCCGTCACTCCATCTTTTCCTCTCGATAAGTAGAGCAATACAATGATACCAATCTCCTGCTCATCCCTCCCCAAAAATCCCCCTGTGCTTTTTGGCGACCCTTGACCCCAGCTCTGTCTGCGTGCTAGCTGTGGCGCTACAACAGCAGATGTAAGGGCCACGGCTGCACACGGTGTCACTGCCCAAACAGCTGTGGCTCTGGAGGGGCCTGGTCCAACCGCCGATGATGGATGACGGGACGAGCGGTGCCACCTTAAAGCAGCCCACACAACTTCTGCACAAGAACACATAGAGACGACTCCGGCAGCTGCTGGAGTACGCAGACAGATGGACCCAGTGTGCGGAGTTTGGAAAGTTAAGTTGAAGCCTTGTGGCACTTCACTGGTTTTAGTTTGTCAGAAGAATAAAGTTTGAGTTATTGTACTGATGGTGGTGGTAATAGTAGATGAGGCTGGGTCCATGTCCATGTTATACCAGCCGCTGTTTTTAAATATCAGGTTGGAATCATAGCGTGTAAAAAAGAAGTGGACTAAGCAAGTGTGACATCACCCATAGTGTTCAGCGCCAATCAAATGACGCTTGCGATGCTCACGGTTACAGGAGCGAGTCTGGAGTCAGGCTCTATGTTATGAATAGGACAAAAATTTGTGAGAAATTGATACAAAAAAAAAAAAAATCAGGATCATGTAGAGCGGGTTAATACGAACATTTTAAGACCAGAATGATGAGGCTCACTGCAGCAGTTACAAAGAGAGGGGCGACAAGATCCCAATGTAAATCAATTGGAGCCAGGATCAGAAGGAGCCGAAAGAGCCTCCTGGCGAACATCCTGTTTGGCACCCAGCAGCTAGCACGTTAGCTATGTCCACTCATATATACTAGGGTGACCAAACGTCAGTTTTTTCCCTGGACATGTCAGTTTTTTGCGTCCTGTCCTGAGCGTCCGTTTTTTTTTTTTAAGTGATGGGAATGTCTGGGTTTTCATTACCCTTCATTGGGGACATTAAATTGAGCGTCTCTCTTAGCCCTCTGTGCATTCTGAAGGAGCAAGCAGACACAAACAGTCTGCAACATGCTGCAGCGCAAATGCGCATTAAACAATGACTTGTGCAAGAAATTCTCTGGTTTCTGACTCGATCAGGACAAGTGGGAGGCCATGTGCACAGGCTGCAAGGTAAGAGCAGCTCAATGTTGAGGCCCCACCCCAGTAAGATGTCTGGGTTTTCACAAACGGAAATATGGTCACCCTAATATATACGGTCAATGGTTGGAATTCGGAAAAAGTTGTATTGATACTTTGCAGACAGTACTCTGTCTGAAGCTCTGTTCCTCAAAATAGACATTAATTTGGTTTGTTTGTTTTAATGCAATCTGACCATAAAGAACTGACTTACTGGGACGTAAAACAGGTGAGCTTTTTTTTGCTGTTAAACAAGTCCCTCACACACAAAATTACAGTCTAGCTAGCACTAGACAACAGTTTTTTCAGTTGGTCTCACCTTTTTATTTAAAGGTTGTATGGAGGATTATTTTTTTGTTTCAAATTGTCAATGATAGCAATATAGAGATGCAGTAGCCTTGTAATTATGATGACCAAAAAAAAGACAATAAAAATTCATCAACTCTGGACGTGGTGGGGCAAGCTAAACATTTGCCAATAGATAACGACACTGCCTCGTTATCTGTTAGCTGACAGGCTGTCAATCAAACTCCCTACGTTTCTAGCGTAACTGACTTGCCTGCGCGCTGCCATTACGTGGTTTACGTACGCCTGTCACGCAGTCCACAGACGCACAGACGCTGTTTACTCCACCAACGCAACAGTTCTTAGCGGCTTTTTTTTACCTATGTCTTCCTCGCAGTTAGCACAAAGTTTATTGCAATGGCGACAAGAATCTACGAGCAGTTAGCCCCAAAACAAAGTCCGTTTTTGAGATTGATGAAAGAAGAAGACAAGGGGAAAAGCAGCGAAACCAAACTAAGGTGATTCTTGAAGATTCATTCCAGCGATGGCGCAACTGAAGCAGACGCAGGGTCTAAAGACTGACGCACTGGTCGCCAAATTACTTCTGGACAGGTAACTTCTGCTTATTATGAAAACGTACTTTATTTCCAAGAGTTAGACAAACGTTTTTCAGGACACGAATGCGATATCCTATGTCTGAAAACTTAATTTTCAAGGCAAAGAAAGAGTCCGCTTGCTGCTGCGTGTTGTAGTAGTAGCTAGTTCATTCGCACGGAATCTCCGCGCCCCCCTCTCTGCGCCCCTCTCTGCCCGTTCCGCTCTTCTCCCTGCTCCTCACGGAATCTCCACGCACCGCTCCCCTCTCCTCTCCTCTCCTCTCTCCTCTCCTCACTCCCCGCTCCGTTCTTCTCCCTGCTTCTCACTTCTTGTCCGCGCACGAAATATCCCCGCACCCCCTCCCCACTCCTCACTTCTCCGCCTTGCCTAACCAACACTGTAGTTAGTTGTTTACAAGTCATGTGCAGCGCACCGGTTTCTGGCGTAAGGATGAGGCGGAAGGAGGCGTTTCTACGTAGGGAGCTGTGGGGGAGGAGGGGGGGGGGTTTACGCATGCGCAACATTTGAAAAAGGACAAACAGTCGCTGGATTTCTCGTTCCTTGGAAAATCCTCTATATAACCTTTAAATCATGAGCACTCATGTTGATTACAGGCTCCAGAAAATGTATTGTTTAAATTCATTTTGTATTTTTTCTTGAGCTTTCAGACTATCCAGAAACATTTTTTTTTGACTGTGTTTCTTCATGTGTGCATTGTGTCTCCATGGTAAGTGCTGAACATTCCACTATATAGACATACATGTAGAATTCCCCCAGCGTGAAGGGTCAATACTAACAATGACCTTATGTAAAGGTGTGCTATGTAACCTTTGTGGAAGAGGGCCACATGAATGTGAATGCTTTGTCTGAAAAAAAAACTGTGGTATCAAACTTATTTACCATATAATTATTATATTGAGCAGGGGTCACCCATCCACAGAGATCTGACCCGTAACTTGCTCTCTCTTGCTTTTCACTGTGGAGATAGATATCTTTATTATCATACTGTGGGAACAGTGCTGGCTCTATCTGTATGTACTACTCATTCATATGAAAAACAGCATTGAACTGTAAAATGATGAGAACAGTTAATATTAAAATTTTTGCCAGTAAGAAAATTAAACTAAATTTTCTAATGGATCTGTCATGATTTACTGCAGTTTCAATTAGACTGGTGTTGGGTCTCCCTCTGCCTGGTGGCTAAGAGGCACAAAGAGCAGCGTGAGGAAATCTCTCTCCTCACATGCTTTATCTGCTGCTGAATATTCAGCCTGCACAGCTCCTCGGCCTGCTCCTCTGCTCAAGCACCCAAAGCCGCTTGCTCTAAGGAGATAAGGCTGCGCTCGGAGGTCCTCTTCAGCCCGCCTCTGCTCTGTGTGATCAGCATTTGGCCAAGTGTGGACAGAGCTCACACACTGTCCAACTACATCAGAGGAAGATAGACTACAGACAGACTCATTCACATGGTATTGTGTCATCACACGGTGTTCACTGGGAGCACACTTCCAATCAATCACAAATAGTAATTGGTGTGTGATATAAATGCTTTTCATCATGGAACCACTATCAGACATTCACACACACACACACACTTACACAAACAAACACAGACATACATACACATGCACGCACACACAAACATGCAAACAGACACACACATACACACTCACATACAAAAACACATACACACACAAGCACACACAGTCATACACAAACATACACACAAACACACCCCTTCACGCACACAAACACACACACGCATGCAAACACAGACATACATACACACGCAGTCATACACACATGCACGCACACACAAACATGCAATCACACACACACTCATGTACAAACACACACATACGCACACAATCACACACAGTCATACACAAACACACACACACAAACACACCCCTTCACGCACACAAACACACACACACAAACACACACACACACCCCCACATACAAACACAGACATGCACACACACAATGCACACACACACACTCTCTCACAAACACACACACACAGACACACATATTCAGACTCAGATATTGGTGGCAAGGCAAGTTAAGTGTCTTGCACAAAAACACAACAACAGGCAGTGTAGGAGCTGGGACTGAACGAAAGGGTTGGTGGCTGAGCAAAATTTGGCTTTCCCCTATACACAGTTATATTGTAAAAGCAGCACTTACAGTCTAAATTAGACTGCTGTTTGCTGTCTGCATCAAATAAAAAAATAATTTAGTATTTTCTTCAAGAGCCAGGAAGTGTGCTGTTTGCATGCTAATTATTGCTGTTATTTTTTTTCTGTGAGGGCAAAAGTGAGGAATAACATTGAACCACAGCAAACTAGTTCTACCTAAACTCTCAACTGCAAAAATCCTCAAAATAACTTCTACTCCTGTCAAAATTAATTATCAAAATGAATAAAAAAACAAATAAATGCAAGCCAAAAGACTTGAGACATATTAAATCCTTTGTTTAATTTCAGCTCTTGTCAGTTACCTCCTCATGCATCATTTATGTTTTTTATTTTTTATTTCTTGGGAATTACACTTGCTGCAGTGTTTTATTTTGGCAGCCATATTGTTCGTCATAATTCCCATCGTCAGGGCTGTAACCCGCACATGAAAGTGAGATGAATTATTGTCGATAAAACAGCGATCGATCTACGAGACTCTCCAAAAACCCTCCTTAAGCATTCACAGAGCTAATAAAGTCACATAAAGCTAACCTGGCACACCTTTTGTTAACAACACACTCAAAGCAGTTAGCGGCTAATGATTTAGTGAATCTCCATGTTATTTATGACTCTGAGCTTCCCTTGTTAAAAGCCAGACTTGGACGTGAATGGAGGTAATAAATTAGACTCCAAAATGCTGCTGTTGGTTAGAGTGTCTGCATACAAGGCTGTAAACAATATCTAGATTTATCTCTCACTCAGTATGTGTGTCCCATAGGTTGCGTGTATATAGGCTATTGTGCAATTTGCATTAGCCATGATAAGTACATTTTATTTAATACATATTTATTTTGACTGTTCTGAGAAATAATAATGACTTGTTCCAATATTGAGAATGTTTATATGTGTATGTATGTGCTTAATATTGTTTTTATGTGTTTTATTTTTAAATGTATTTATTATTGATACTTCTTTCTTTGTTCAAGGTCTTTTGCACAGTAGGCCTACTTTACAACCAAGTTAAGTCTTCCAATGGACTATATCTGAGCTATTGGCAATCCCCTCCTTTGTTGAGCCGGACTGGAAAATAAGTTTCTTCTTCCACTGTGTGCTGAATAATAGAATATCAGAATTCACCACAGAGCGTTGCTCTCCCTATTGCACCAGATGATATCTTCTTCTATACACTGTATTCCCATGCTGTAAAATTCCATTAGGCTGCTAAAATGACTTGTCCTCCTGCTAGCAAAAGGTGGCATCCATTTGCAGATTCTATCATCGACCGGGCGCTAACCTCTGCTGCTACCCCGAAAACTCACACTACACAGACACACACTCCCTGCTGCCCCGTCCAGACCAGGCCTATAATGATGAGGTGCTTGTATGTTACAGGATATTACAGGAGTTGCTTCAAATGACCACATGGCTGTAGAGGAGCAGTATAATGGTTGGAGCACACCGGTACCCATTAGATACACGGAGAGCTGGCCATGGTGACTGAGGCAGTAATGACCTATGGAAGGCGCTGGCTGCTGTCTGTATGGGCCTGTGTAATTGGAGTCCAGGCTGGTCTGGGCACACACTGGAGCGGTCGTGAACCCTCCTCGGTACAGGGACACCTGCGGGTCACCATTAGCTCTCATCATCCCTCCGCTGCCCAGCAAGGGCTGATGATACTGTTCTACGCCAGATTGGACTCGGATGGCGTGCTTACTGAATACAGTTCAAACGTAACACTGCTAGGATGTTTTTATTGTTTTAGACTGGCCAGACAACTTCTGAAATTGACATGTAAGTGTATGAAGGAACATTCTAACTGCCTACACATGTGTGAATTATTTTAGATTTTCTGTGCAGTTTAATAATCACGTCAACCAAGTTTACTTGTTTTTTGCTTGTTGGATGTGAATGCAGTTTTCTCTGCTTCCAACATTTGGAGGTAAACTATATTCACTTGTTATCTAAACTCATTTTTATATTTTTGCAAGGGGTTGAGTCCACAAACTTTCTGTATCGACCTTGTACCGTAAAGTCATTTGACAACAATCGACTGTGTGAGATTGATAATATTACCCCTTTTTCATGTTATAAATATATCACCAAAGTGCTGACAGAGAAGTTTGAGCAGAAAAACATACTGCCACAACAACTGTAAAGAAAGTTTAAAAGCAAATTCTGATTCTGACTAGATTATTGGTCGACATATTCTGTGATCTAACCAAAACAGCAAGCTCATGGTAATACTAGCAAAAACTGTATTTGTATAAATGCTGAATGAAATCACAGTTTAAACTCACTTCTCCATCTAAACCCACTTCATGCCTTCTTTCTGCTGTTTATAACAACAACTGATTACTATCTACCATTGTGTTATGTTGTCCAGTTTGGAATGTACTGGCTCAATCAACTGACATTAAAGGTGCTTTATTACACAAAACTGACACTTTAAGCCATGTTAGAATGTTGTTACCTCATCAAAAACATACCTGGAATTTGAGTGATCCTTTATTATATTTTACCTTTTGTTCAGCAGAGATACACAATTCCAGTGTTTTCAGCTTGAGAGAAAAAGTCAATCTAAATATGCAAGGCTTGTGTGTTAAAAATCTGTGAATGAAACAAACAACTCCAGGTATTATAATGAGGAAAGAGCATTATAACAGATCAGAAAATAGTTTAATATAGCCCCTTGCAACTGCTTTGCACAAGTCTATACCTAAAGGTGAACTTCTGGTCAAGTGCTAAACATCTTGTATTTCCTTGTGACTTTCTCAATGACATGAGCATGGTTATGACACTGACCCTGATGTGTAATCAGACCTTTGTGATTACTCTAATCTCTATTACGCCACTGCGCATCATCAGTGCTTTCAAAACAATTAATCTAATGTGATATTTGTGGAGCTCTATTATACAGTCCTCAGTCCGGTCTGACCTTTTCACGCATTCACTTTTTATGGTGACTATCAGAACCAACACTGCCCACTGTCCACAGATTGTAATAGTCTAATACAACCAAATTGCCCACAGTGTATTGCCTTATTCCATTATAACAGTGTAGCGTATGGGATCATATGCAGCCTGCTAAACGGATTAACCTTTCTCCCACTGCAACAACATATCAGTATCCATCACCATGTATCCTCTTTGCAATATTTTTCGATTTAGCCCATCTGTAAACCTTATCTGCCTTCCTCACCAATGCATTTTTCTAAACCTCTTCTTCCCTTAGGGCTTTTGATAGACTAGTGTCATGCGTGTCTATTTTCCAACATGGCCACAGTACTCTCCACTTGGGACCGTAGCGGGCTGGAGTGGTCAGAGGCGCTGAACTTCTTGTCTGGCTGTGGGTGCCATCTGGGGTGCTCTGACAGGGGAGGGAGCGGGTGCAGTGGAAGTGTGGGACTGAATGTGAATGAGGCGTATTCACATCACAGCGATGAGTCATGGCTCATAATGAGGCTGATGGAGGAGAAAGCTAATGCACACACATACACTCACAGAGGGTGCGGGTGGAGAAGGCTGGTCCATGCATATTCACTAAGTCATATGAGGAGTCTGCGGCAGTCACTACAGGACGGTGCGCAGAGTAGGGGCGCTCTGTGGGGTTTGAAGAATGACTGATCGATAATGGGTCTAAGTAAATGGCATGGGGTGACTTAAAATGTAGACTCGAAATGTGTGTTGCCCAATGTTGATGCTCTTTGCTATATAAATGTCCCACAAGATTTCTTGTTTCTTTCATTTTCTATTGTTGGGTGTTTTAAAGTCTAGCCATTTAACTTTTTAACTTAAACTTTTTAGCCTAATGTACTCAATACTACCTTATCATAACTTTAATTAGCCTTAATAAAGCATGAACTATATAAAACACAAAGACTTTATTAATAATGAACAAATGGTTTATTAATAGGGATGTAACAATATCCAATTCTCATGGTACGATATTATCACGTTATGCATCTCACAGTACGATATTTATTGCGATATTCTGAAGAGGCTAGTATAAATGTAGATGGGACACTTAAAATACCTTGACAAGATTAGAAGAAATTATTTCCATCATAATCCCAAGAATTCAAGTAAAAGACATATCTCTTCATGTTGTCTGCACTGAAATGAATCATGGGATATGTTGTTCCCAATGTTTATAAGATGTTTCTACTATAAAACCATGCATTTAAGCAAAGGAACTTGTAATTCGATATATTGTGACAGCCCACGATATTATTGTGAGACTTTTGACAGTACAATATCACGATATTTCAGTTATTGTTACATCCCTACTTATGAATGATTCAGATTTATTAACTTAATTAAGGGATTGGGATTAGGAGTAGGGATGTAACAATATCCAAACCTTTCGATATGATATTAACACGATATGCATCTCACGGTACGATATTTCTTACAATATTTTGAAGAGCTTGATATAAATGTAGATAGGACCCATTTTTGCTTTTAAAATACCCTGACAAGAATTTGGTGTGAATTATTACTGTCATAATCCCAAAGATTCAAGTAAAAAACATATTTCTTCATGTTGTCTGTGCTGAAATGAATTATGGGGTATGTAGTTCCCGATGTCTTTTAGCTATTGCTACTATAAAACCATGCATTTAAGCAAAGGATTTTGTAATTTGGTATTTTGTGATGCTCAACAATATTATTTGACTTTTGACAATACGATATCACGATATTTCAGTTATTGTTACATCCCTAGTTTGGAGTTAGGAATCAGGGGATTAATTAAGTGCTTACTAAGCCAGAATCATATCTAATAATGTACTTGTTCATTATTATTAAGTCTTTGTTCATACTTTTTACGGCTATTAAAAGTGTAGTTATTATTAAGAGTAAATCAAGCACTCCAAGTGGGCACTTAAACAACAGTTAGGTCAGTGAGCTGAGACATACTTGCTAACAAAGAAATCATGTGAAATCAAGTGAATATAGGTTAGGCCAATTCTTTCACTTGACATACATAGTCATAGTGTATTTCACTATATGCTGTACACTTAAATTTGCCATAAGGTTTATGTTAATTTTATTGATTGTTGGCAAGACATATCTTGCTTATCAACATATTTTTATGGATTCTTTACCTTTGCATAATTTTTCTTATATTGTCTGTTAACAACTTTTAGATCGATATATATATATACTCTTAGCAACTCCATCAAGGCAAGAATATATTTCAGCCAGATACTTCAGTTATAGTGACTGAATTTGTCAAAATTGATGCACTGGAATATTGAATTGGAATATATATTTGTCAGTATTCTTCAATGTGGTACTTCTTATGTCTGCATTTTATGTGTTCCTCGTTGCCTTTTAATTACCTTAGCTGTGTCATATGAAAAAAACAACAACAAATACTTAACCCCTCTTTAAACTCCCCTCGCCTCCTTCCCCCTCATCCCCCTTGCACCTCTCCCTTACAGCATATCCATACAGCACCTCGCAGTGAGCCAGTCTATTACAGGGACTGGGCCCTGGGGTGCACATATGGGCGACAGATAACGCATAGAAGAGCAGTGGCAGTAGAAGGCTGTATACAAGCTGCCGGCTACTCTCTCCCTGCTCTGATGTTGCTGTGTTAATCCTGTGTTAATCAATGGCTGCGTGTTGTTGGGAAGATGCTGGCTATGCGCGTGCCTCAGTACCTCGCTCTCTCTGTCTACCCACTCCTTGTCAAAGCAGAGGAACAATGGGGCGAGTGTGGGAGTAAAAAGGTGAGGCTCAGATATGGAATTAACTGTGTGTTATTACTATTGGGACAGGAAGGAAGCTGCAGGCCACTGGCTCACCATTTTGGCATGAGTTAGAGGATAACAGTGCACACCGCTGCTGTTTGTGGAAAAAAATACCTGTCTAACTGTTTAAAGGGCTTTGAGAGAGCGAAATACTGGTTTGTTTGTCCACTTGTTGCCTTTAGTAGTTGGATATTGCATGATTTGTACTGGTAGCTTCAGTCAATAATGCTACTCATATAATAGAATTTTTTGCTTTTGTGGTTGTAGAAGTTGTAAAGTCAATCATTCAGTGACCTTGCTTGACCATCAGTAGATTTTGTTGTTGTGTCCTTGGGCAAGACACTTTGCTCAAGACAATGAGAAACTACTGAAAAATATGATGCTGCTATTAAATATGTTGAAATCCAAACTAGAGTTAGATCACAATATTGGACCTTTGAGCATAGGCTAACAGGTCAATATTTTGTTTTGGTTAATTTGCAGCCTAAAACATACACACAAAGCTTAATTTTCACACTTTAATATGAAGAGAGAACTGGACTAAATGTCATACACTGCTCTCTTAAAGGGTGGGTGAGTTTGTAGTTAATTTAGATTACATAATTTTAAAATTAACGGCAAATCTTAAGCCAAAGATGTTAATTTTGTCTTCTTATGTACTTTAACTTTTTGGGTTCTTTTTAAAGTTGACATGTTTCGGCTGCTAGCTGCAAGTCATCTTCAGAAGTGTCCCCGGTGTTGGTGGTGATGTGTTGTATATCAGTTGTTGTTACTTCCTGTAGGTGTGGTCAGCCTGATGGACCTGGCAGGTCGCTCAGACTGACCACGCCTCCCGTCGCCCGGTGTTCTCTGGAGGAGGATGTGTCAGGTGTGTGAAAGGAGGAACACTCCATCATCACGGTTAATACTGTCCGAAATAACCATATTATGGATTGGGCTCGGGTCATTGGATCGGAAAACAACAAGTTCAGGATCAGGATCAGGGAGGACAGCGTTTATTGTGATGATGGACCTGACACATCCTCCTCCAGAGAACACAGAGCGACAGAAGGCGTGGTCAGTCTGAGCGACCTGCCAGGTCAATCAGGCTGACCACACCTACAGGAAGTAACAACAGCTGATATATGACACATCACCACCAACACCAGTGACAGTTCTGAAGATGACTTGCAGCAGCAGCCGAAACATGTCACCAAGGTAAACACACTTTAATCTATTGTCTTTAAAAAGAACCCAAGAAGTTAACGTCAGCAGATCTTATCGGCCATCGTTTGCTCTGGATTCTAAACAATCGGTATTGGCATCAGCCATAAAGGAAAACATATTGGTCAATCTCTAATCCAAAGCCTAACCATGAAAATACATCACATATCCCTAGACATACCAGAAACTGTTCTAAAGCTGTGCATGTGCTCAAAACTTCTTGCATGTCAATACTCACTCTTTGCCTATATCTAGTTAGATAGCTTCCTCCTTCCTCCTTTTGGGATTTGAAAATTGGGTAATGCAGCCTCAACTTTCACTTTACAAGCAACCAATGAGATTGGGGATGATCCACCAATGAAAAGCTGGTAATGTAATTGATAACAAAAGCTGAACAAGTCTTATTGATACTCTTCAAATGTTTCCTATTCTGTCAAAGCTGTTGGCGGTTTCTTCAAGTGGTCCAGCATGTTTTCTTCTCTCCTCCACACTCCCAACCATAGAAAGTGCATATGAGATCATTCCCTATCTTTCCCTTTTCTCTATTTTACATTACAGCATGACAGATTAAAAGACCCTGTGCGCTACTTCAGACAGCACGTCAGAAACAAATGGCCCGGTCCCAAAAACCAAAACAGTCCATCCACAACACGTTTTCTCCCATCGATTATGTCGTAACGAGCCTTAATCAACATTCTCTTAACATCCTCCCCGCTCTAATGCACCCAGCACCCCGCCCACCCGCAATGCTTGATCAATTACAAAGCCATTACTCGCAACATCTTGTACAGCAGGCGCGCGGGCCGTCCACTCACTGGTCTTGACGCTGGCCGCAGCAAATGAACTTAGCCCAACAATCTGAGGATCAATCGCATCACTTAGCCAATTAGACAAACGGGAGACAGACGCCCATTACCGTAAGAACTGGATCGATAGCTGGTGCTGGAGCCAGAGGCCTATAGGCTGGCTGTCTAGTCCAGCGGTGCCGCCCTGGGTTTTCATGTTTAGCTAATGGAAGAAGGTGGGGAGATGAAAAAAGAGGGTGGGGCTTAAGGATTTGACTGGCAGGCCAGACGTGGGCAGTTGGCAACACTTGGGGGGATGTTGACGCCATATAAGGCCGGATGGTGTAAACATGACAGCGCGGATCAATGATGGTGAGGGGGAGAAGTCATCGGTTGATTTGCACCCTCACAGTCCTCCTTTCATTCTACAGACAGTTTAAGTGGTAGATTTTTGAAGTGTGTCGCCAAGAGAGACGAGACTCGATATTTGTGCTCAATAAATATCATTCACTGCTTTTTGTTTTCTAATTTGTATGTGGAAAATGTTATGATTGGTGTTTATCGCAAGGTCCCATTAGAGCACAGCGCTGACATTCAGAAATATCTAAATGTATTACTAAAAAAACAAGATCTGGCAGATGAAATGTTTGCTTTAATTACACACTGTATGTTTAAAGTTTTCTATAAGAAGCACTGTCATTTTGCTGAGGTCTTCTTTTGTCTGAAAATGGTATGGCTGCTTTTTGGTGAGACTTATTTTAAGAGAATATCACTTAGTCTGTCTGGTCACTGCAAAGATCAGTACCTTCTATTCATTCAGAGATATTTTGACAGCAGCTTTCAGCCCATGTCTTCATATTTGAAACATTTTCCCACATTTAAGACCAAGTTGTTTTGACATCTTATCTAACCTGATTTGACTACGTAAGGTCATACTGCAAATGATAGACTGTAACCGTGATCATACAGAAACATTATTTCCCATACAATAAGCTTTGATTTAAAAATAGACTTCCAATTGCTTGGGCCTGGGATGTTCTTTGCTATGCTATTAAACTTACCTCTATAAAAATGCACTGTGTAACTTTTCTGGTAGGTGGTTTGCCACCTATATGAGTCATTATGGCAACTAATCACATTTAATTTAACCATCACCCTGGTCACATCACCAGGCCACATTGCAGGTCAGATCTGTGGAGCTGTGGGCCAGCTATTAGATTTGATTGTTGTTGTTTTTTTGTGTGTGTTTTTTGTCCATTGACCCAAAGTTTAGCGGTTCAAATCTCGCTCTCGACATAAACATTATTGGTTAAGTTTGGTTTCTGATCCACAGGTTGGCGGTGCGATTCCAGGACCCACACATAAATGCTGTTGTTGTGTTTTTGGGCAAGAAACTTAACCAACCTCTCCCCCAGTGTCTGTGTACATTTTTGTATGAAAGTGTGCGTGATTCCTTGATGAGTGCCTAGAAGGTGGAAAGATGCTTTATAAAAATGTGACCATTTACCAGAGATTGGGACTTGCAAGTCGTGACTTGGACTCGAGTCAGACATGAGTCACTATTTTTAGGACTTGGAATTTGATAAAATAGACCAAGACTTGGGACTCGATTTGGACTTGAAGCTCAGTGACTTGGAATTCGACTTGGACTTGTAGCTCGGTGACTTAAGAAGGCTTTCTATTCTGACCATAATGATCACTAAGCACTAAGATTTGAAAAAAAAAATGCATTTCTACAAGAAATAAATACTATTATATAAATACTAATATATAATACTATTATATAAATGTACCATGACTTTTTAAAGTACAGTTTAGGTTCAAATTCATATAAATTGCAAAATTCTAAGCTATATTTGGTACTTGAAATGACTTGAAGCTCAAAGCAGACGACTTGGACTTGGCCTTGACTTAGACTTGACTTGAACTTAGGGACCAGTGACTCGAGACTTGACTTGGACTTGCCTGTCTTGGGACTTGACTTAAAGACTTGAGACTTACTTGAGACTTGCAAAACAACAACTTGGTCCCACCTCTGTCATTTACCATCATTAGTGATTAACTAGTTTGTCAAAAATATAGCCCTCAGTGAAGTATAAGATATGAAAGTATGAAGTATGAAAGTATGAAGTATGGATTTTTTCTTTTTTTTTCTTTTTTAACCAGCACTGTAAGATATTAGAAGTTGTTGCCTGTTATGTGTCCATGTGGTCTGTTTGTGACTGTCTAAAGTGGTTGGTGTCAGAGACTGCTCTGTGTACAGTCTGTGTGTGTTTTAGCAGGTTTAATAATGGTGCGGTTTGTTCCCGGCTTTGACAGCAGACTGGTGTGTGCTGGAGGTCTGAGCTGCTTGTTGATGGAGAGGTCTACCACTGCAGAGAGGGTCTCCTGTCTGTACGTGTGTGTGTGTGTGTGTGTGTGTGTGTGCATGTGCCTTTTGCCTCCGGGTAGGATGCCCTCAGGGACACTGATCCTCATGGGATTACTGTTGACATCTCCCTCGCTCTTTTTCTCTCTCTCTTTCTCTCTCTCTTTCTTTCGTTCTCCCTCTCTAGTTATGTCTGTCCCTCTGTCGCTCTCTCTCTGTCTTTCTCTGTCTCTCTATCTATCTTTCTCTCTCTGCCCCCCTCTCTTTCTCCCTCTCTCTGCCTCTCCCTCTCTTTGTGTCTCTGCTCTACCATGACACCCAGTCCTCCCACTTTTATCCTTCACGCTAAACTCACATCTACTCAACGATTGGAAAATACTTGTTGTGCGTATGTGTTGACCGTATACAAGGTGTGCATCTCCCGGCACCTTAGATTATTATAATCGCTTTAATCGCTTTATTGCATGACCTATCCAATATAACTGTCTTTACAAAGCACTTCACCGACTGCCAAGTTAAATCCTGCTCTGAAAGTCCAGCCGCTCAGTAAACAATAAGCCTATGCTCGCTATAACGTCCCTGCAGCACTGATCCATGAGCGCAGTGTGTGGCAGATTTGTGCAGCGAAACACGATTGTAACACAATGTGGATTCCATGCTGACAATAGCTCAGGTTAACCTCATCTTCCCCTCTTGCTCAACAGCACAATGGAAAATCAGTCTGTATATGAGTTGCTCCCTTCAAGGTCAGTGAATGTGTGAGTTGTCAGTAAAAGCCTGAAAAGTAATAAAATGGTGAAAGAAGCCCATTGCATTGAAGGGCACTGAGTCTTTGTGCAGGCTGTATACGCACTTTAAATGGATTAGGCGTCCGTGAGCTACATGGTCAACAATTACTGAATGAGCATCACGCTGTGCTCCCGCATATATTCAGACTTGTAATCAGCTTGTATTTCCATCATAGAGGCCAGTTGTGACAAATATATATTGTATTATATGACTGGTGATTGAAAAGAATTAATTTGACACAAGTATATGTTTTTATACCTCACCCTGAAACTCCATAAGCTTGGACAGTGGCCATTTTGTCACAGGACTAACACTTGGACACATACTGCTAGATTTGCTGCTCACCTTCAATCACACAATCTGTTTGGAGCGCAGCCATAGAAACATCAGGATGCCACTAAGAAATATTGGTTGTAATTTGTGTTTTAATACCTAATCTGAATCTATAAGCTGTTTTATATACGAGTCTGAATTCAGCCTGTCACTATAATTACTCTATCGACTTACCATTCAATAAATCATAGCTAGAACAATATTTTTTGGTGCTCAGTATTTCTTGTATGTGCCTTTTCTTTGCACAGGTGGGTACGTTTTTGTTATCTTTTGTAGCGCAATAAAGTCTAAGGCAGGGGTGTCCAATCTTTTTTCACCAAGGGCAGCATATAGAAACATATTCATAGAGGAGAGCCGCAGACAGCTGGTCAATACAGTAAGACTTTCAGATGCATTTTACATACACTACCGATCAAAAGTTTTAGAACACCACACTTTTTCCTGTTTCTTATTGTTTACTGTTTACTGTTGACCAAAACATATTCTAAACTTTTGATTCATCAATGAAGCCACCTTTGGCAGATATAATAGCTGAACACACTCGTGGCATTCTTTTTACAATACAATAGGGATGTAGCAATAACTGAAATATCATGATACCGTATTGTCAAAGGTCTCATAATAATATCATGGACCATTACAATATATCAAATTACAAGTCGATTAAATTAAGAGCTATGGTGCAGCAATAGCTGATAAAAAGACAGAGGGAACTACATAGACCATGATCCTTTGCTCCGTTTCAGTGTAGACTACATGAAGAAATAACAGTTCTAAGCACTTTTAAGTCTTAGTTTTTTGGATTAAATCTTGTCAAGGCATTTTAAGAAGAAAAAGTAGCACACTAACAGTTTTATTAGGCTCCACAAAATATTGCAATAAATATCATACCATAGAGATTTTGATATTGTCACATCTCTAATTATGAGCCTTCCCGCCATATCATGAGCTTTCACACAATATAGCAATAAATATTGTATCATGAGGTTCATACCATGACCATATCGTATCTTGACATTTGGATATCGTTACACCCCTAGAAATCAAATATTGTTCAGAAAGTTCTTCCTAAGCCTGTTGCAGAAGTTCTCATAAATGTGTGGCACTTGTAGGTTGCTTCACTCTTCTGTCCAGTTTATCCCAAACCAGCTCAATAGGGTTTAAGTCTGTGACTGTGCTGGACACTTTGTTTTCAAGCTCACCATCTTGTTCTTTTTTCCTGAGGTAGTTTTAGCAGAGCTTGGTCTTGTTTTTTGTTCTTTTATCTTTTTTTTTTAACCTCTGGCTGTTCAGTTCTTACCTTTGTACCATTTCAAGCTCTTCATTGGAATTGCATGACTTGAATTGCAATAAATAACTGGAAAAATTAGGGTGTTCTAAAACATTTGACCGGTTGTGTAAGTTTAACACAGCCACAACACAATTTAGGTCTGTATCACAATGCAGTGAGATGTTATTGAAGTTGCAGTGAGATACTTGAGGTAAAAAAAAAAAAAAAAAGTACTGCCTATGATCAACTGGGACAACGCAGCAGGATTCCTGGGGCCCAACAATAATTGTTCAGAGGTCGAAGCTGTTGAGAATCAAATAAGTTACTTCTATGGCTCATTACAGACACATGTTTTTGAAGCAATCTACATTTAGAAAAAGCATTCACTCGGATTATCCTGCTTTATTGTTATAGCGTTTCAGTGGCTTAAAGATGTCTTCAATATTTTAGTTTATTGTGGTGTTTTGTGTAACAACATATTGCACTTCAAATGGTGTTATTATCAGAGTCTTACCCTGAATAGCTACATTTTGCATTATCTATTATCTATTGCATTATACATGTGAAGGCCTCAAAGTTCAGAGCTGGTTGAGAAGTAACAGTCAAAGCTGAGATCATGAAGACAAATGAGTGACGCTGGTGTGCTCACGATGTACCACACCCGCTGTCAGACATTTCATTTCTCCTTTTAAACCACCCCCAGGCCCCGCCCCTTTTCTCCTCCCCGCCGCAGAAGGAGGTGGGCACGCCGTCCATCAGAGGCGGGCCGAGTCGGGACACATCCCATAAGGAGCTGCGCCGAGCCCCTCAAGTTATTACCCCTGCTACTCGCGCACATTTTGTCTTCATCAATTCTTAAACTCATAAGACTCCCTGCTTCTATCCTCTTCCAAATTGTGCCATCTATCACTGCAGACGCCACCTCTCCCTCTGTTCTCAGGGCGCTACACTCGGGCCCGCATGCTCTCTCCTGAAGTGAATTGGTGGGTTTTGTGAATCGCCCATTTCTTTACTCTTCTCTGTGGCCATTGCTTTACCAGGCTTGCTTCATCAATTGCATTGTTTTGTTTGTTACCTTCAGTGTGCATTCTTGTTGGTTCTTTGATAAGTTTTGGATTGTTGTAGATTTCAGTAATAAACAACGATAAGTAAGTCAAAGCTGCACTAGGACTAAGGTGTAGTGGCAGCCATATTGGGCCATCAGACAAATCATATTACAACCACAATCACATTCAGAAGGCAGTTACATTCTATTTTATTAAGAAGAAAGCTAAATACTTATTATAGATACCCCTTATCGCATGTGTTTTATACAAAAGAGCAGTGTCTTTAAAGGTGAACTGCATCACTTTTCTTTGGGAGTGTATGCTGAATGCTAGTCTCTATGTAGATATACTTGACTGTTCAGTCTGAAATGTTTCATAGTGAAGCATTAAACTTATCTAGCTCCATGGAGACAAGCAGGCCAAGGTACTTCAGTTCAGTTTGGTGGAGAGGCGGGCCCACTCACACAATAATGCATGTTCTTAAAGGTGTTTCTGAACAATGAAATCTCTAATGAAACAAAGCTGAACAGACTTTTAAAGCCATACTGTGCAATATCCCAAGCAAAATATTAACATCTTCCTAAATAAAAACAAATGCAGCATACCTGCTATCGGAAAAGTTACACAATCCATCTTTAATATTATCATGTGGTCTTAGGCTACGTTTATATGATGACAGTCTGAAGAGAAGACACAAAAGTGGCATTGTGCCTTCACTTTTTATTCAGCGTTTAGACAAGTGTTTTCAGGAGGAAATCTGCGTGCATACGGTGACACAGAAGTGTGTGGAATTCGATTGGGTGTGGATGTACTCAAAGCAACAAGGGCATCTTTAGATATACGGAAGATTTCACGCCACACATTTTCATCAGCTACTCCTTCCACAAAGTTGTCCCACCATTGACTGGTTCTCCAGGTCTCGTCCATATCCATCTGGCTCGCCTGCGACCAACTGGTGCATCCAGAATTTGACAGAGGTGATTGCAGATCCTTCTCTGTTCACTAATAGTATCTCTGCATATTCTGTACATTTGTTGGGATGCTTCCTGTAAGTTTATTAAAGCTGCCAGAGCAGCTTGAAGGTCCGACGCATGGAAATGATCTGACAGATCATCAGCAGAACATCAGCAGATCTGACCAGAGTTTTGCATCTTGGGCAGGGTAGATGGAAACACTACGGCGGAGCGTATTCAACTTTTCCACTCTGGAGGGTAGATTCAGATTTTTGTATTTTTGAGCCCCAAAAATGCCGTCTCCATCTAGACAAAAGGCACTTCCAATAAAATATTTAGTCGTTTTCACCTGCAAGCGTTCTCGTGTAAACAGGCTCTTATACCAGTTCTGTTAAAGATAAAAAAGCATTCAAAAACTATACAGGAAACCTCCAATTCTTTTTTTTTTTCTTTTTTGTATCAATAATGGCTCAACTGGTTGCCGTATCAACTAGTAGTAAATATCGATTCTTTTCACAACCTCATGAGGCAGTGTGCCAAACCGCAACTAAGAAAGGTGGTTGACACTTTCGATTACTGCTATTTTGAGTATGGCTGAATTTGAGCTGGACTTTTTTGGTAAAATTAAGGTTTGGGAATGGTTCAAATAATGCAGTGGCGTGTTGACCGCTTTGACCACTGATTGACTGATTGATTGCACAATTATTCCATTTCTCTTTTTTAGAGATTAATTACATTTTGTGGTCTAATTATAAAATGCCTCCAAAAATACCCCTGACTTTGACCACCTCTGCTCTGCCTTGTCAAGCCTGTCTTTACTCCAAGCGTCCGTCTCTGCTGGCTCTCTCCTTGTTGCAGATGCCAGTGGTCCTCTGCTCTGTTCCTCTCCCCATTGCTCTAATTACGGCGAGACAAAGGCGTTTGATTGGAGCCTCCTCTCCTCCCACTCAGTGCTGTCAGGCCTTCTGTAGGAGAGAGTTCATTTCACACTTACTGCATGCTTTAATTAAAAACTGGCTGAGGGGGGAGGGGCAGAAAACAGGCACACATCACGCAAAAGGGTGGTCTGTGCGATATAAAGGCGAATTCTAGTTGTTTAAGTACTGTTAATGTTATATTTGCAAGCTCGATGATCAGTGTATGTTTAGAATTGTAGGTGCATGTACAGACCGTGTGTACTTTACGTGAGTGCATGCTAACACCAAGTCCTATTTTAAGGTCTAATGGAGAATCGATCAGAAGGTAATGACTTGTTAAAGCTGAACTGCCCAATTTTACCCTTTGTCGTCATGGGTGGCCTTTTAATAAAATTTGTTAGCTGTGACATTTCTAACCCCACAGTTCGACAGGTAAACAGGATACCATGCTTCTCCGTTGAACTGAAAATGTTAATATCATACTGTAAACATTTGGACCTGCTCTCAAGCACTAGTACTGTCATTTTTTTGGATTATCCCAAGGAAACTCACTCTCTAACTTTGTAATGCTAATTGTTTGTGTTGAAGAAAAACATTATATATTTCTTGAAGAAAAAATAATTAATCCATTTGCAAAGCCCAGTGAGTTTTTGGAACAGAGACAAAGGTATATTCTTGTTACAGCAGATATGGATATGGGCCTGGGCCTGCCCTGGCCACAGACCAACAGCCTCTCCTCAGCAGCATGTCCCTCCAACATTAGACCCCTTCTCTTTATCTCCTGAGTCTCTGCCCCTAGTCTCTTCCTCAGAGCATTTGAGCTCTGAGAATTTATACAGAATTACAAGTTACGTACATATCAAATCAGAGTAACTTTTATCTCACAGGCTAGTGCTAATCAACTTAACATACATTTGAGGACAACTAAGACAATACACAGTTTCCTGAGGGAGGAGACAGTTGTGTCTGCTGAGCCTTTACGCACGTTAATGACTGGTCTGGGTCTCATGTAGCCTGATTCATCAGCCGGTTTCACTTTGAAACTGTCTGACCTCACAACATTAGAGTTCATTCCCTCAACGGTAGGCAGGTATTTTTTTTATTTAACCAATCGCTGCTGTTTGGTCATGACATATGTAATGCACTGCTAACGGGGCTAACTGGTATATTAAGCTTTTCTCAAATCCAGTAGGAAGAAGGGCAATAATGTCTTTCCCCTTGATAAAATTCACCAAACATTCTCTTTGTTCTGGCTTTAAATCGTTGCCAACACTGAATGTATGGCTCTTCACTGTATGGCTCTTCACTGATAGATAGATAGATAGATAGATAGATAAGATAGATAGATCTATCTATCTATCTATTTATCTATCTATCTACAGTGTTGGGAAGGTTACTTTGAAAATGTATTCCCCTACAGATTACATATTACATAAACCAAAATGTAGTTTGTAACGTAATCCATTAAATTATTTAAAGTGAGTAACGTAATCTGAATACTTTGGATTACTTGGTTTGCTGTAGGGAAGCAAAGACTAGGATGGTTTAGTCCTTGTTTAGACCTGGTTTTAGACCTGTTTTAGATCTGGTTTAGACCTGGTTTAGATCCAGTTTTGACCTGGTTTTAGTCCTGGTTTAATCCTGGTTTAGATCTAGTTTAGACCTGGTTTTAGTCCTGGTTTAGTCCTGGTTTAGACCTGGTTTAGATCCAGTTCAGAAGTGGTTTAAACCTGGTTTAGTCCTGGTTTTAGTCCTGGTTTAGTCCTGGTTTAGACCTGGTTTAGATCTAGTTTAGAACTGGTTTTAGTCCTGGTTTAATCCTGGTTTAGATCTAGTTTAGACCTGGTTTTAGTCCTGGTTTAATCCTGGTTTAGATCTAGTTTAGTCCTGTTTTAGATCTAGTTTAGTTTCCCGCAATGAGTGGAATTACCAAAAAAAAAAAAAAAAAAAAGAAAAGAGCCATTTAGCCCAAAATGTGAAAACAGGAAAATGTAATCCATTTATTTCAACAAAGTAACTGTAATCCAGTTACCACTCACTGAAACAGTAACTGTAACCGAATACAGTTACTCATAATTTGTACTCTTTGTAACTCCAGTACATGTAATCTGTTACTCCCCAACACTGTCTATCTATCTATCTATCTATCTATCTATCTAGACAGTGGGTATAGAGGACTTGTTTACTAACTCAAACACCTGTGGTTCAAATCCCCTTCAATATGATCTGTGCGAGGTGATGTTTGGACGGGCTGATGGCACAGATTGGCAGCTTTGTAAGGCTATGTTTATATGATGACAGTCTAAACAGAAGACGCAAAAGTGGCATCGCGTCTTCACTTTTTATTCCGCATAAACTTGTACACAACGTGAGCAGATCTGACCAGAGTTTTGCGTCTTGGGCAGTGTAGACGGAAATGCTACGGCAGAGCATATTCAACTTTTCCACTCTGGAGGGTAGGTTCAGATTTTTGCATTTTTAAGCCCCCAAAACACCGTCACCATCTAAATGAAAGGCACTTCTGATAAAATATTTAGTTCTTTATACCTGCAAGCGGTCTCATGTAAACAGGCCCTATATTAAGTATTTTAAAATCCACAATAGTGCACGGGATTAGCTATAGTGATATGAGGCCAAGGAGCAAATTTGGATACACCCATGTCTCCATGCTGCACAGTGTTTTTTTTTTTCATCTTTTTTCATCTTGTTCAACAGCAGCTGGAATACTGTTCACACAAAAGCCGCCTGTATCACACGTATTTGCTCACATACACAAAAACAAAACATATTAAAAGCAGCCGCCACACACCCCCTTCAATTATTCTCAACACAACAGCACATGATCATGATAACCCTTGTTAAGCTATTGAGATATGGAT
The DNA here is from genome assembly GCF_026225935.1 of Boleophthalmus pectinirostris. NCBI lineage: Eukaryota > Metazoa > Chordata > Actinopteri > Gobiiformes > Gobiidae > Boleophthalmus > Boleophthalmus pectinirostris. Next base: position 21,756,162 of record NW_026570971.1, on the reverse strand, counting down.
GATAGCAGTCACACCCACCATTGTCCAATTGGGTAATCTATCATCCTCTGCATGTGGAGACCAGACAGTGATTTAAGTTAGACTATCTCACATATCCTGCATATCTCTGGTCATTGGAATTCTGTGGTGATTTGATCTACTGCATTACAAGCAACGCTGTCATAAGAAGCTTTTGTTACGCAGTCCTGTGTTGCATTATTTATCGTCCTTCTTCTATGACATAGCTTTGGTTTTGAGATGGAAAGCCAGCGCAGAATATCTAGAAATATATTGTCTAGCACTGACACGTGAAATAAACAATATAAAACTTCCAAACTCGAGTCTGTTTTACTGTCGTCCAAGGGGAAAATACTTTGAACAAATCTGACTTCAACCACCAGGTTTAAATTAATCATAGTCATAATAATCATAAATAATCGTGGTATTTAATGGGTATGTGTGAGTGGTAGAGTGGTTAGCTTTCTATACCCGCCAGTAATGAGGTTGTGGGTTCAAGCCTTTTATTTCCATTAGGCCTGTAAAGAGGTATGCTGCGATTAATGACAATATTGAAACTACTTTATAGCACTGATACAATAACAGCAAAGCAAGATAATCCCAGTAAACAATTTTTAAATAGACAGTATCATTCAAATGGCCCAAGCTATAGAAGTTAGTTATTCAACTCTCTACAGCTCAAACTTTACTGCAGTACAACAAAATACCCAAATCTCCCAACCCTTCCAAGGAAAAAGTACACATGATATATACTGAGGCACAAAATATACTCTTTCATAGTAATTCCTGTGACATATATACTTCCCATGTTACTCACAGCAGGTACTCTCACTAGTAATGTTTTATATGTTAATCTTTCTTGTAGAGGTGTTATAAACCAGATTGTCATCTAATTCTAGCCAATGTGTGTATGCTATGCATGAATGGTTTGGGTCAAATAGGTTCTCTTTTTTTCCAAGAAATTGTTTTGATTGTTGTAGTTGCAGATGGTCGAATAATTAACATCTTTGACACACTATAGACAGGAATAACTGCTAATGTGTTTGATTCTGCTGCTTATCTGTTGCTCTCCACTTATAGGTTCATTAGAAAAAGGTTTACTAGTAGTTATTGTGTCAGTGGTACGACTGGTTTCAATATTCATCATCATCATCATCATCATCATCTTTATTCCGGACTGATGATCCATTTTTAAAACAAACCAGGACAGTGACATTGCAAAATAACAAACATTTATGTTTTTATAAGACAGCCATACCAGTTTCTCCACTTATTTGACAGATCTTATTGCATTGAAACTCATATTTGTGAGTGACATTATTATTTCATTGTTCGATTTGTTCAGCCTGCAAATAAAAGTGTACATTAAAAATCTTAGTGCAGCTTGCAGAGTGTTCACTAGTGTTCACTCGTTCCATCCTGGCCTCCTCAAAAGCACCCCAAAGCGTCACTGTAGGCACCTTCAGTCTTTGCAAACTGGCTTTTTTGTAATTAATTCAGAGGTGAGCTGTGTACAGTGGTGGAACAAAATGATTTAAACAATAACAACTTTACATCTTTGTACAAGAACCATACTTACGCATAAGAGGATTTGCCTGAGCATAGAGCTTCCTACAGTGTGTATACATATCATCATCATCTGTCATGTCCGCGGTGATGATCTGCCCAAGATATTTAATTTCTGTTGTAACAGACAACACAACATTTGACAGACACAAGTCAGGATATCTCATGTACTTATCTTCTTTGGTCCTACAGATCATGACCACACTCTTGGTTGCATTATACCTTATATCATGCTGTAAGATGAACATGTGTTGAGTAGCAGTAGTAGTAATATTATTGTCTATCTGATGATTTCTGTGGCATTATATCACACTTCAGTCATGACTACTACAACCCCAGCTCATACCCAAGAAAAGGTCCCGGTACTCAGAATACTAATTTTGAGTAACTATATTCCAGTACAGTTATTTTTTCATTTGGTGGTGTTTAGAATAGTTGCTTTTCTTAATTCTAAATAATCCATGGCAATACTTGAATACTCACTTAAAGCTTCAAACTGCACAGAATCAGCAAGAAAAATACAAAAGTCAGTTCTTGTGGGGAGTGCAGGTATGATTTTTGCTTCTCTGATCAGTGACAATAAATGCATAACAAACGGTGAAACAACCATAAAGCTGTTTTTAATCCTACTTTGTATTATTACTACTAGTATACTTTAAATACAACTCTGCATCAAAGTATTCAGAGTATTCAGAATTCAGTACTCTGACTGGAACATGTTTAATACATTTTAATGCAGCTATTCAGTATTCTGTAACTAAATACATTTTCAAAGTATTCTTCCCATCACTTCTCATACCCTCCCATCATCTGGATCTGTGTGCATCTTCTCCCAAGTCACTATAACGCTGTATCTAATTTGATTTAACCAGCTACATGCCCACATATCTGAACTGCGCCTGTGACATACTATATGCATGCTATTGTATAGGAGTGGCACCCCAGTCGAGTGTATGCAGGGCGATGGCAGAGGCTTTACAGAGAATACATTAGTCTTTGTCTGCGCAGTGCAGGGAACAGTGCGTTCTCAGAGCTGCCGTGTCGAACATGCAAATCAGCCCAGTGTAGGCTCTGAATAGCATATCTATGAAATGTTAAGTGCTGCGCTATGCTAACCTGTGAAGAATGGATAATGCATGTCTTTAGGTAATAAGGTACAGTATGGGCAGGTGCATGTAGGAGGCCACATTCACAAGGTCTAGACTCTAGGGGCTAAGCTGCTTGTTTATATTGTACAATCTGAGAAATGTAGCCATATATTAGCATTTTTTTTCTGTTTTAAAAGTGCAACTATAAACTGCAGTCAAATGTTCAATAAGATTAGCCTAAATCGAGACAGAAAATGCCTTAGCCTAGTATTTTCATTTTAGTATTTGGAGCTTGTAAACAACCAATGGTGCGTTAAATTGCAGCAGTTGGGGTTCAAATGTAACGGCAACATTTAGTGATCATTTGCTTAGCTTTCTGTATTTCCTCTCAAAGAGAATATAGATTTATAGAACACAAGTTAACAATATTGGGGCTTAATTACAACAGTTGGAATTTTTGTCCCAGGTGATCAGTAATCAATAAAGTGTAATCAATAAACCGACCAATGCTTTAAACACAATGAGAGTTCAAACCAAAAATAGCCTACTACATAAAAGATATTGAATTTACCTTTGAAATTTCAGGGTTTTACAAGAGTTTTTGTCCTTTTCTTTGTTAAGACTACTGCAAAGAAAAATTCCAAGGTCTTCAGGTTTGATGCTCTGTTCTCTTGTTGTTTGGTTTACCTGTTTTCTATTCTTGTGCATATGTTATATACTGTACATAAGCATAGTCACAGCCTCTTATTGTTCAGAATAGTTTTGTGGCCTTATATTTTTTCTCTATTGACACATTGTTACACATCTCTCAATGTATGTCTTCTAAAGGTCCTATAAGAGGCAAAATTGACTCTAGTGAGCTTCACGCCATGTCAGATTGTTGTGAACTCCTCAAAAACATGAAGCGATAGTTTTCAAGTGAACAGCTCTTTTTACCTTTAGTTTAGTAGAGATTGGCAATTCTAGAGCTGAAATTATCCAAATTATTTTAGTGAAGTGAAATTACGCTATGACATCACAAATTGGAAGAGTGTTTTCAGTTTGAGAGAAGAACCCAGCCTAAATATGCAGGGTTTGTGTGTTGTGTGAATGAAAAAAAAACAAAACTCCAGGTATGTTTGTGATGAGGAAACTGCATTATAGCATATATCAGAAAACTGTATAATATGGGTGCTTTAATTCAGTAGTTATTTATCGTGATTTTGATTGGGTTGCAACTAGGGATGTAACATAAGCGAAGTATCGTCATATTGTATCGTCAAAAGTCTCACAATAATATCGTGGGCTGTCACAATATATTGAATCACAAGTTCCTTTGCTTAAATGCATGGCTTTATAGTAGCAACAGCTTTTAAACATAGAGAACTACATATCCCATGATTCATTTCAGTTCAGACAGCATGAAGAAATAAGTTTTTTACTTGAATTCTTGGGATTATGATGGAAATAATTCACACCAAAATCTTATCAAGGTATTCTAAAAGCAAAAAAGTGTCCCATCTACAGTTATATTAGCCTCTCCAAATCCAAATATCGCAATAAATATCATCGCGTGAGATGCATATTGTGATAATATCGTAGCAAGAGATTTGGATATTGTTACATCCCTAGTTGCAGCACTTATAGGCCAAAAAGCAGTTCTCTTATATATTATCTGTTTCCTTTTGTTTCTATTTCCCTATTTAGTATATTGCACATTATTTCCTCCATTCTTTTCCATGCTCTACTGTAAAAATGCATAGTTCACCATAACAACAGCTGCATGCGTATACCCCTCATACCTTAGACCTATCGCGCGTCGCAATGGGCTACCAGCAGATATTAGAATAAGCTCAGGGAGTGGCGTGCTGCTTCCAATTAGCAGTCTGTTGTTTCACACTGTGGGCGATGGCGCTTGTTATTCCTGGCTGTATGGTCCTCCTGCCGCGCAATCAGCCTGTATGACTCTTTCCTTCCCGCCACGCTCTGATTGCCGCATTCATCGGTCGCCAGTTCGCTCCCCATGTGAGGTGACGCCGAGCTACATTTGTTAAAGAACTGTCTCACCAAAACACCTGTGGAAAATGTCCCTAACTTAAGGGCCATTGCTTATCCTGAGTAGTCGTAATGAAACCGGAAAACGAGGGGTTAAACGTGGAGAAAAAAAGGAAATAATCACAATTTCTGAGCACAATCATAATTTAGGCTGCGAGTTCTAATGCTTTATTATAGGCGGTAATTATATGTCTTGATTAAAAACTACAATAGCAGGGATTTCAATTGCAGACGCTTTGTTTTGCTCCATGCATCTAGGGATTCCAGCCAGAATCCAGGTGCTGCATCTAAAGCAGTACTGCGATTGTGTACTCGCCAAATAATTGTGTTGTGGGTGGGTCTCGTACTTACTTAGTCAAAGGGAATTATTCAGACCAAAGCTGGCTCTATGACCACAAAGGCTCCACCAGTCATTTGATCAGCGGATGGGTATGTGGAGAGGAGGATGTTAATATTTGTCAGTGTACTTTGCAGATGACAGCCAGAAATGCTTTCATCCATATTTGAGCGTGCGGGGAGAACTTTGGTTATGCGTAAGCTGTAGTGGAGTTCAGCTTTGTCAGAAATGAACCTGCTAATTCTAGTGTGCAAAACTTTTAGAATAGAAATATTATATGGTAGGAGTCACTGGTTTAATCATATCAAATTTCACTAAACAAATAACTGTCTATTGTATCTGCAGGATATGTCTGCTGTGTTAGTGCTGGTATAAAAGGCGATTTAACTCTTCTCTTTGGAGCACTTAAAGGAAGTTGCCTGAAATCTTCTAAAATATGGTAGTTATCTCCTTGGAGACAAACAGGTGACCCCATCAAGCCAACAGGCAGGTCATTTCCAGAGAGGTGAATCACCACACAGTAAGAATGTATTTTTTGTTTTGTTTTTTCTGAGCAATAAATCACCTGTAAGTGAATACAGGGATAATAAGTGTGATGCTATATCGTTGTAGACAGGCTGGCCCCACCTAGTGCCTCTGTTCAATTTTATTTCTCTCAAGCGAATAGGTCAGGAATCAGAATACATTAGACGGTTTGCAAAAACCTCGGAAATTGTAAACCACGCACCAGCCAATCAGCGAAGAGCCGTACATTATGTGTTGGCGTCGATTCCCGAGGTCAAGGATTTAAAGTTGGAACAAAGAGAATGTTTGGTGAATTTTATCAAAGGAAAGACATTATACATTCCTACAGGATTTGGGAAAAGCTTAATATACCAGTTTGCCCCGTTAGCAGCGCATTACATACATCACGACCAAATAGCAGAGATTGGTTAAATTTTAAAAAAGCACCCGCCTACCGTCCAGTGAACAAATTCTAACACTGTGAGGTCAAATGGTTTCCACAAAGTAAAAATGACTGATGAATCAGGCTAATACCATGGTACATTTCAGGCAAAGCAAGAAGCAACCATTTCTGCAGACGAGCAGCTGGCAGACTGCACAGCAGAAAGGTTATATAGCGTATCTTTAAAAGTAGATGCCTCCAGGCCATAGACTGTATAAAGAAGTAGATTGAGTGTGCCCTCACTCATAGCATTCAGCTTCAGTCAAATCAAGCTTCCATATTAAGAGTAGGAATTTATTTATGGACAAAATGGCAAAATAAAAACACCAGGATCATGTAAAGCAGGTTAACCCTCTCCAGGCAGGCGTTGCAGATTTGCAACAGCTAAATTCCAATTACCTACTTACTCCACATGCATATTTTATGAACTTTTTTTACTCAGGAGCCTTTTCTCCCATCCATGCTGATAAACGTGGACGATGCAGACAGTGCAAGAATGGCTCCACGCAAACGGCCTGCCAGAAGTGCAAAATACTTTTTTTGTTCACAAAGGATAAAAAAGTCAGGATACCCCATATTATAATTTTCCCCAAATATCAGATTTTTCCTGATACTAAAAATGAATTTGAGCCTGAGAGGGTTAATACCAATATTTTAAGACGAAAATGACAAGGCTCACTACAGCAGTTACAGGGAGAGGGATAAAAGTCTATACAATATATGCTCCAGACTGACCGGGGCTTACTCCAGTTATGTCCTTTGACAAGACACCTCACCCACTTTGCCTAAGTATTAATGTGGCACTGCTGGCTACAAAAAGTCTGATAATAAGATAATAATAATGAGATAATATTAGGGATGTAACAATAACCGAAATATTGTGATATCATCGAAGTTCTCACACTAATATCGTGGACCATCACAATATATCAAATTACAAGTCTCTTTGTTAAATGAAAAGTTATGGTGCAACAATAAGGAAAAAAGACAGAGGGAACTACATAGACCATGATTCTTTGCTCCATTTCAGTGTAGACTACATGAAGAAATAACAGTTCTAAACACTTTTAAGTCTTAGTTCTTTGGATTAAGTCTTGTGAAGGCATTTTAAGAGGAAAAAGTAGCATATTAACAGTTTTAGCTGTTAAGCCTCCACAAAATATCACAATAAATATCGTACCATGAGATGTATATCGTGAAAATATCGTACCGAGAGATTTGGATATTGTTACAACCCTAATCGTGAGCCTCCTCATCATATTGTTAGCTTTCACACAATATTGCAAAAAATATCGTACCGTGAGGTTTATTTATTTATTTATTTAGTTAGTTAGTTAGTTATTTTTTGTCCCTGAAGATACTGATTGTTCTACCTCTATTGTCTACATGTATGACATCACAGTTTGTCTGACCACTGGAGCTGACCATGGTCCTGAAACTTAATTGAGGCCATCACTTTCTCCCTAACTCAAGTTCAGGGTCTTTCACATATTTTCAAAAATCACCTTTAATTAATGGCCAGACACTTTGATGGGACCTATTATTGGCTCCCCCTTTGATCCAAGCTTTTATGATATAGCTGCTGGATAGAAACGACCTCTCCAAAATTGGGCAAAGAAAATGACAAGAGAAATGGACAGATGGGTGGAGACTGATGGAGGAGAGCGGGAATGAACCAAGGAAAAATGGGAAGGGAGGTATGAACTAATGATCGGGGGAGTGCAGGAACGCTAAAGGCATGGAAGATGGTCCAAAGGCAGTGATGGATAGAGCGAGACGCGGCGATGGATGAGTGGCAGAAGAAATGGCGTGGGAGGAAGATGAGCTGATGGGACGGACAGGTGGGAGACAGGGAGAGTGAAGTATTTAAGGAAGGGAAGACAGAGATGCCTGGATGCTTCAGGACTAATGGAAAGATAACGGAGGGACTTTACAGTTGGGTGACTGTCACACAGACAAACGTGTAAAATGGGTCACACATTAGGAATAGTTAAGAACCTTCTCCTTTTAAAACACATAGGAGTTAGAGAGCTTGCACCAAAGTTCTCTGTTAGTTGAAGCCCCACATTTATTTAAAGGTGCTATTCTATAATTATTGAATGCACAATGACTTGTAAAGAACATATTTTCTGTAGAAATTGTAGAAAGTGTTGGTTTTCTAGTTTGTGACTATGTAGATTACACAACAAAAGAGTTCATACCAAGAAACTAAATGTATTAAAAGTCAGTTGTTCTTGAAGTGCACTTATTGGTGAACATTGCTTGCTGTGAAAGTTGTTTACCATTATGAATCAGCATGAAAACAGTGATGGTGAAAATGAGAGAGAGTGGTAGTCTGGACCCAGAGTGAGCAGAGAGGTCCAGATGAAGAGAATAAGCAGGCGCTTAATGCAACCTGAATGCTTTGGGACATTACTGATGCGAGCGTGCTGCTCCCAATGGTTCCTCGTGGGATGGTGGGCCACTGCACCCCTGCTGCACCTCTTCTGCACCCCTGCTGCACCCATGTTGGACCCCATGGCTCATTGAAAGGGGTCAGAGGCGAACAGCTCTGCTCCATTTAGCAGCGTGCTCATGATAGATGAATGAGAGAGTGCGATGGAGAGGAGGAGCCAGGGCCCTGCTGAGCACACAAGAGCCGCTGCCACTCGGGACCTCCCCTCCAGCCGTGAATGGTGGTAATGGGTGGTAATGGGAACAGACACAGGTGGGGTCAAAGGTGAGGGCCATGGGTACGTCACAGAGCTGAGGATATGGAGACAGCTCTGGGTGTAATTTAGAGAAAGCGCTACCTATTCTACAGACAGATGTGTTCAAATACAACTTTTAAAATAATGTTCAGATCATTTATGTTTCTGGATTTGTTCCGTAAATGAACATGTAGCTTAATTCAAATGCTGCAATACTGAGAGAGATTCTGCACATTTGTAAGTAAGTGAATGTTAATGATTTATTTGGGGGGAAAGCGGATAAGCAGTGATTCCAGCAGACCTTATTTGTGGTGCCACTAAATGAACATGGCAATAACATAAAGTAGCACACTGACACAGAGCCATAAACCCGCTTTGGCTCTCAGCCCAGATGATCCAATTTTCCTTCCTCTTGCTCAGGTCTTGGGACCTCTCCAGTTTCCTAAAATATATATTTTAATGTGTGATAAGGCAGTATGAGTAATCAGATAATGGAAGCCATCTCAGAGGAGAGCCCACGACATGGTCGAACGGATCAAAGTGCCAACCATGACGCTTATCTGTGTTTTGCCAACTGATAGCATTGCTAATTTGTTGAGCCACTGGTGAACTCACAATATGACTCCGTACTTTGAGAAAATCTACTTGAAAATCTGTAAAATAAAATAGCAGTTCAGTTAATCTGTAAATTCAAAGAGTTTCATGTTGGTGATGTGAAAACACAATGTTTCAGACTGATAAGCACGCCTCACTAATAGTGAAGCTACAGAAGCATCAAAAGTGCCTCCCCGGCTGTGAGGCCAGAGGACGGGTTTGTGTTTAGAGAAATGAGGGAGCAGAGGAGAGAGAGAGAGCAGAAAGAGAGAGGCTGTGTGGGAGGAGGCAGCTCTGCAGCTCCTAGGAGAGACTGGGAGGGCGAAGGGTCATTATTGACTGAATGAATTTTTAAAGAGGGCCCTCATCGGGGGGCGGGAGGGGCCTGTGTGACTATGCGTGTACAGTGTATTCTGTACTGCACTCCTTCCACCTCATTCTATTGTGCCAATGTACATAAATGCCCACAATAAACTACCTTGAGACCTATGGCCCTGCAGACCCTCCATAGGCTCTATAGTTTCCTGCTCCACAGTAAAGCCCTATTGATTGCCCTTTCATACCCTTTAACAATCAATGTGGACCTGGTTTCAGGAGGAGCACTGGGAGAGCTAAGATGGAGGCGCAGCCCAGGCTAAAACAACACTCTGTTTTTCTTTGGGAGGTGCTATGGACCGGGGGGCACGGTGCAGTGGGGGGTTACTTAAGGCCACAACCTCCAGCTCTGTGGATGTTAGGATCGAGGCCAGGCTCGCTGAGAGAAGTGCCCAGAGGCGCAGCATGTTGTGCGGGGGAAAGATAGGGAGAACAGGGGCTGGTGGTGGGCTGCTGGGTTGGATGTTGCTGTGGTTTGGAGAATGCTCTGTGTGTGCACTGACCCTGGCAGATAGCAGACAAGGGAGGGAGGGGGGCATTCAATCATACTAATGAGCGAAGGAGGAAGAGAGAGCGAGGGATGAAAGGGAAGGCAGCTAAGCAGAAAAAAGGGTCGTGGGGAGAGATGCTTTGGCAGTGCCAGGCAAACACCCTGCTCCTCCAGCCCCCCTCCCCCTCTCTCTCTCCACACACACACAGACACACCGGCATGTATCCCTCGCACTGTGAGGACATGAACTCATATAAAGAATTCTCCATCCTCCTATAACCTTGTCTACTGCGTAACACGGCCTAGTAAAAAGAAAAGATATGTCTGCAAGTACGATATTGAAAATTATATGTATAAATATAAGGGATGTAACAATAACCGAGATATCGTGATATCTTATCATCAAAAGTCTCACAATAATATGGTGGGCTGTCACAATATATCGAATCACAAGTTATTTTGCTTAAATGCAGGTTTTATTGTAGCAACAGCTTATAAATCATAGAGAACTACATATCCCATGATTTATTTCAATGTGAAGATACATGTTTTTTATTTGAATTCTTGGGATTATGATGGAAATAATTCACACCAAAATCTTGTCAAGGTATTTCCAAAGCAAAAAAGTGTCCCATCTACAATTACATTAGCCTCTCCAAAATATCACAATAAATATCGTACTATGAGATGCATATCGTGATAATAGCATACAGTGAGATTTGGACATTACATCCCTAATAAATATGGAAGATATTATTAAATAATTAGGGATGTAACAATATCTAAATCTCACGGTATGCATGTCACAGTAAGATATTTATTGCAATATTTTGAAGAGACAATTGTAGACAGGAGACTTTTTTGCTTTTAAAATACCTTGACAAGATTTATTCGTTCCCGATGTTCATAAGCTGTTGCGACTATAAAACCATGCATTTAAGAAGAAAGAAACTTGTGATTCGATATATTGTGACAGCCCACAATATTATTGTGAGACTTTTGACAATACAATATCACGATATTTTGGTTACTGTTACATCCCTATAAATAATATATAGCAAAAAAGACCTGATCCAATGTTCTCTTTGTTTTGTTTTTATGAAATTTTGATATGGATATGTTTTGGTTTATGAAAATTTGATATGGAAATGCTGTTATTGAATTTATATAGTGCTGCCAATTTTCTTTTTAAATATAAACGCTGTGTAGCCCAAACATCCGAACAGAGACTTAACCCTTCCGATCCTTTCAGGCCAGAAGCACACTGGTGAAATGTCCTCACAAATACAGAAATACAGTGTCTGACACTCTGTATCTCTATCAGTGCTTGGACACACACACACAGAGCTCTCCCAGTGCAGCCACACTCATTAGTGCCAGAGAGAGAGCCACTGCTGGAGGAACACCAGCCGCTCCAAAACCCTCTCTCTCCCCACTCCCTCCCAGTGTCCCTCGCCCTTCGTCTGCCGCTGCCTTTTATATTTCATACTTTCACACCATCCTTCTCAGCCAATTTGGGCCTATGTTGTTTTTTACCCATCCCTGTCTTTTTCCATGTCCCGATTTCCCCTTTAGCATGTCCACAATTCTCAGCTGTCATCCATCCTTTAACGTTTCTTCTTTCATTTTTTTTTCTTTTTTCCTCAATGTCTTTTTCTCGCCCGCTGCACTGTGTCTATTTGGAGCTGTGCACAATCCTTGCCTGGCTTGTGTGCGCTCCCGTGGTGGAGGGTTATTTGAGGGATTAGGCCGGTGGCAGGGTGGTTGCTGTGTCAGTCTAACAGGCAGGGATCTGGACCAAGGCTCACTACCAAATCCCTTCTTCCACGCCTCTCTGCCCGGGACACCGAATTAGCTCCTCGCGCCTCCATCTTTCATCTTCATCCCTTTCTCTTTGCCCGCCTGTCCTCCCCTCCTCTCCGTCCTACATGTTTTCTCCTCATCCTTGCGTGCTTTCTGTGAATCAATTTTTCATTATTTATGGAATGCTTTTCACCATGCATATAAAAATGTAAGCTTGCTTGAGGGTATTAGATTTGGAAACCTTGAGCAAGAAACATGATCGCATCACCCACAGTAGGACATCCTGGCACTACCTGCTCTATTTGACTTATTCCACTACTAGGGCTAGTACTACCACCGTCTCACCTCAAATAGAGCGTCATGTTATGTGCAGGGAATAGTGAACAAATGTATGTGTGTTGGCATAGATTCTTAGCACACAATCCTTGACTTAAAAATGTCACTCTTCCTAAAAACCCAATCCGTAAAATACCAGCTAATGCTCATTTTTAATTGCAGCTCAAGAAAGGGATATTGTAAAGTCAATCCTCTTGGGTAACGGAGCTGCCAGACCAGCCTCCCAGAAAAAAAAGCACACTATAGCAAGCATGTTTTTGTGAAAGGTCATATTTAGTATTCAGTTTTACTGTTATTTACCTTTTCTTAACATTATCCCTGTAGAATAATAGGCAGTGGTAGAGTTAGCAATTTGGGGGCCCTAGGCGAACTTGAGTTTGGGGCCCTCACTATAATGCACTGTTTGTTTGTTTGTTTGTTTGTTTTGTTTTGCTTTCTAATATGTATTGTCTGTTTTTTCCCATTGTTCTCGAGACACGCACATCTTTATTTGAATTAGGGTGGATTGGAAACTTGTCTTATTAGTTAGGCAGCCTACTAGATAACCAGAACTGAAATTGTCATTATTATTATTCTTATTATTATTATTATTTGTGCTAGTACAATTATTATTTTTTGTTTACATCCATTACATATGATTATGATTATGATATGACTGATGATATGATATGATTTCAAATCAGGGTCAAGATGACTAATCCATTCTAACATGAAAGGGGTGAATGCTTTGACAGTTAAAATAGATTTGACAATCAAATACTCTTTTGATGGTGTTTTCTTGTTTAGAAGTAAACTACTCTCATTTAATGTCATATTGAGAGAAAATTAAATTGCTCTGAGGCCTCGGCCATTAGTGCAACTGGGGGCCCCTCCAAGTTCGGGGCCCTAGGTGGCTGTCTACTGTTGCCTAATGGTAGCGCTGCCTCTCATAATAGGGATAAGCTTAACCCTGTGACATGTAAAGGAAAGTAGGAAAGACAAGTAGCATTACAATTGGCCTATACTCGGTTGTTTTTGTTTTCTTGAGCAAAATTAGTTTTGCCCTATTACAGATATGTTGTAAAAGCAGCTCTTGAGGTCAAAATGAGACTGCTATATGCTGTCTGCTTCTAAGTACGCTGTGTTTTATTGTCTGAGAATCAGGGAATGCACTGCATGCTAGTCTATGTTCTAAGTCAAATGCACAACTTTATGTCATAAATTATATTAGAATGCATAAGTAAACTGTTTAAAATGAACTAGTTCTGTTTTGTACTTTAATGTCATTTACATTCATACCCAGAGTCAAACATGTATTCTAACTATATATAATTTATAATCACATCAACAATTGAAGTACAATAGCTATAACTTTACGACAGCACTGTAAAGAAAATGGAGTCCACTTGACAACTTCCCATTCTTTTTCCTCTTTAAATTAAGATGGATCTAAAATTTGAAAAAATTGTAACAGAAAACACCTTTAAATCATTTTAGCTGATGTAGATGATTTTACATTATTGCAGTGATTGCTTTTACAACACAAACTTTTACACTTTCTAGTTTGCTGCAGGATAATTGAGTAGAGTTGTGCAGTGGAAGTGGCTCCTTATTTCAGGATGCTCTGTTTCTGTCTGAGCCCTCCTCTCTGGGCCGGACCCCTGGGACGGGAGCAGGTTACACCACTGGCGTCTGAAGGACAATGCATGTGTGTGTATGTGTGAGAGAGACTGAGACATTAACAAGGTAAACAACAATTGAAGAAGGTGCTTTTTATCAATGCATGAGTGGCTGTCTGTATTCCCCTGCTTGGGTGTACATCTGCTAATGGACTTCACACAAATGCAGGGACACAGACTAATAGCTTTAGGTGGACGAGGACAATAGCACTGGTCCAAACCTATAGAGAGCAGAGAACAAGAGAACTCAGGCTCTATGGAGGAGAGTAAAGAGGCTGATGAATAGAGCGTGATCAAGGCCAACACCTCGTCACAAAGGCACACGTCTGCGTAAGAATGTTTAACAGGTGAGTTCACACCAAGCTCAGGCATTGTCAGATACAACAAGTGATCACAATGAATGAGAACGTATTTAAAGACTATTGTTTGACCCTGCTCCGGAACACAAAGGTTTAATTGAAAATAGAAGATGTGTGGTATACTTTCTAATTCACTGAGAAAAAAATATTTGCATAATCTGTCAAAATAAAGACTGAATACTTTTGATTTTGTCTAAACTACAGTACTAGCATGTGAGCAACCCAAAAAAATACACAATAGATAAAATCCTCCAGCTAAAGTAGTCCTGACCAAGCATAGCAACAAGATCACGAAATGGGTTCTTAAGCACTGTCCTGTGATGCTCACTGCTTCTGAGGAGCATTGAAAGATGGGTTGCAGAGGTCAAATTTCCCTACAGGGACAATGAAGTGTACCTTAACCTTCACCCTTCACATACAGTATATCAGAAGAACATACTTTATTGTTGAAGAGGACATAGTTAAAGGACACATATTATGCAGAAAAGCTTTGACTCATGTTATAGTGTTGTCCCCTCATGAAAAACACATCTGGAGTCGGATTTTGCTTCATTCACGCTTGCTTCATTAATCCATTTATCCAAAGTCATCTTCTCGGAGGATTCAAAAATAGTGTTCATATTTGACAAGGATTGTTGTGTCACAGGTAAAAATCTGGACTTCTACTGCACAGTTTTTGAGACCATAAACCATCATCGAACTTGGACAAATGTAGTTCACAACAAACACATGGTTCTATTAGTTTAGCAACCTTCATTTTTTGCATTTTTTATATTTATTTTCTCATCGGATACCTTAGATTATAAAGTGACTCTTCAAAGATTTATTTAAGCCATACTGGGAACTTACATTGGCCACTTGTATTTTTGTTTATGATTTATTGAGAAAAATATAAGTGAACTTTTACAACTATCCTGGCCATGCTAGTATATCACAAGGTCTTTTAGACATTCAAGATTAAATCAAAAGCATTGACAGCATCTCTATCCATCACATTCTGTCTTCATTTTCCATAACAGGAAGCGTTACTTTGTGTATCTTGTTTGTATACAACCTCTCCACTCTTCGGACTGAGAGGTGCAGGAGAAGGTCAACAGTCGGAGTAAAATAAGACACACCAAAATGTTTTCCCTTTGTGTCAAAAGCGTACGGAGTTGAAGAATCACTACATGTGTCACCGGCCTCTGCTCCACACACCCAACAGGAGCTTTGGTAAAGGGCATGGCCAAAGTGAGGCTGGCATTTACTCTCACGGCCAGCAGCGGCGGCTCACTGGATGTACAAGAGGAGTCGCTAGATCAGAGGCAGCACCAGCGCAGAGCAGCGTCAAACTGGCTTGAAAGATGATGTTGACTTTTCACACCGCGCTCACTGCACCGCGGGCTGCACATGCACACACAGGTCTGTGCAGACAGGGAGGGCTTCTCATGTGTACCACCAGGCTACATGTGGATGAAGAGGCTGAATTTGCATAGGAAAGAGAAGGAATACGCATGAATACAAAATCACTTTTGAGTAAGGCAATGTTTTTTAAACTGTACTACATGAGATGCTTCTGGTGGTATGCAAGACCCTCTGCGATTTTAATGTACAGTCAATTTTACTCTGTTTATTGCCCTCCTTTTCGCTAGTACAAGTTTATCACTTCTTCACTTCACTTGGACAACAGTAGCTCAGTGGGTCGGTTGGTGAGTGTTTATCTACTGATCTGAAGGTTGGCGGATTGAATCCCATTCTCTATATAAACAACACTGGTTGAGCGGTTAGATCCGCTGACCTGCAGGTTGGTGGTGCGATTTCAGGTTCCACAAATGAATGCTGTCATTGTGTCCTTGAGCAAAACACTAAACCCACCTCACCTCTAAATGCACGAGGGCAGGGGAGGGCAAACTTTTTGACTCGTGGACTACAAAGGGTTCTAAAATTTGAAGGAAGGGCCGGACCAGGAGCAGATGGATGGAGTGTTTTGGTAATCCACCTCAGATGAGAAAAAAATAACATGGGATATGTAAAATCATTACAAAGCATTACAACTTAGATTACAACTTTAGCAGGCTGGATTAAAAAGATTAAAGGGCCGCATTTGGCCCCCGGGCCGTAGTTTGCCCACTCCTGCATTAGGGTATGAATGTGTATGTAAATAGGTGAGGAAATTTACTTTGAGTGCCATAAAGATGGAAAAGTGCTATATAAAATTGTGACTATTTACCATTTACCATTCTCTCTAGTAAATGCCCACACCTAAAGTTTAAACCTGGTAGACCATACTTCTTTTTTGGAACAGGTTTATATCTGGTGGTATATCTGGAGAGCAAAATATGTTCGTGGGTGGTACTTGGTATGAAAAGTCCGAGAACTACTGCAGTAAGGTACACATAGTTTGAATAGAAAAGAAAACAAAAAACAATAAGCACTAATAGTGTACAGCACCGCCATTACAATTTCCTTTATGCATTCAAGAATCTTCTTTATTGTTGCTTTGGTCCTATCCTCTAACAAAATGCAACATGTTTAATGAATTTTAAAAGTCACACATGTTATATTTTACAATTTGGTAATTGTGCTCCACTATCTTAGAAAAACATCTATTATCAATTTGGTTTATGTATGTATTTTGACCAACAGATTCCCTACAAACCATGAGAATATAAACCCAGACCCATGCGTGACAGACAAAATGCTAATTCCGTCCTAAAGCACCAACCCAAGTCTCCAATACTCACATTCAGATAAACAAGTAATAGCAGGAGAAGCGGGTGGGTGTGGGCCCATCACACACACACACATATACTCACACACAGACACGCACGCACACACACACACACATAGCCATAATCCTTTCACCTATGTGCCAACTGTTGTTTGATCAGAGCTGTGCTAATGCTCGCAGGCGTCGCAATGTGCTCTCCCTGCATTTGTGGCTGCCGCTCGGAAAGCCCGCAGAAGAACACAGGAGCCTCCGAGCCCACGGGCGCGAAGAAAGAAAGGGAGTGCTGACAGTGACAGAAAAACACCCAGATGGCAGCTTCAGTCTACCATGGGATCACATGCTCTGAATTAGATCTGGAGATGCTGGAGGTAACAGGGAATGATGTCACTGTTGTATCAAGATGTATGCTGTTCTGTGCTGCTGTGTGCGGGTGGTGCTGTCTTTTGTGAATAGAAAATCACATGTATAGGCATTTTTCAAAAGCACGGCCTAGCTAGCATCTGTATATCGCGTCTTTGCAGCTAGCGTTGATGTGCTATTGGCTGTCGATATGAAATGGGGTTCAGTCGTACACAGAATGTTCTCAGACTAGACTCAAAGGTGGAATAAGCTCTCAGGGTGCAATGACTCAATTTTGAGCAATAAATTTAAGACAAATATGAAAGTTGATGTTTTAGGTCAAATGTTTAAGTTTATGGGGGAATTGCCCTGAGAAAACCCACCCAGACAAAGGGAGAAACATGCAAACTCAACACCAACATGCCTTACTTGGCCACCTGAACAACAAAATGGTGTTTAAAGGTCCTACTTTACACAAAATTGACTCTTGTGAGCTTTAAGTCCATATTGCACTATTTTCTGACGTATGTTATAGTTACCTCATCAAAAACAGACCTGGAGTTGTGCTTTGTTTCATTCACACATGTTTGAGTAATTCTGCATTTGTCTAGCCTGATTCATCAGCCAGTTTCGCTTCGTGGAAACTGTATGACCTCGCAGCATTAGGATTCGTTTGCTGCTATTTGGTGATGATGTATGTAATGCGCCAAATCCCGTAGGAAGAAGTGCAATAACGTCTTTCCCCTTGATAAAATGCACTAAACATTCACTTTGTTCCAGCTTTAAATCCTCGATCTCGGGAATCGTTGCCAACACAGAATGTCTGTCTATGTCTACATCCATCTCGACCGCTTTGTTTACTGTTGTGCTGTACCACAAACGGACCCAGACAGGCGTTTGAGTTTGACCTCATGGCTTGACAGCTCTTCGCTGATTGGCCAGTGTGCGGTCTACAACTTCCTGGGTGTGGTGGGGTTCTTCCATAAAAACTCAGGCTTAGCCAGGAAATGCTTTTCGGTGATTTATTGTGCTCTCCAACAGTGCAAAAGGTGCCAAACGTGAGTGGAAAAATATTTACAGTGGTTGTGTGGAAAAACAAAACAAAAAAAAAACAAAATAAGTTTTTGGTGGACTTCCCCTTTAAAGTCCTGCAGCATTTGTTTGTTTGTTTTCTTCTTTCTCTCTTTCTCTCTTTCTCTCGCTGGGTCGCTGGGTCGCTGGGTCGCTGGGTCGCTCGGTCGCTCGGGCTCACTCCACACCAGTTACCTCCACTGTAACCTGGTCGCAACTGCTGGCAGAGCTGGAGAGCGCACCTTTATATTCCCATTTGCCCCTCCCACATTACATAATTCCCCCCAATAAACGTGATTTGCGCCATTTCTACTATTAAACAGCCTACGTTCCATAGCTTGATTGTTATATACCCGTAATAGCTTGCGCCCAGAATGAAGAGGTCTTGTATATGATGTCTGAGAGACAGACAATACATTTAATTGGCCATGCAAATGAATCGTTGCTCACCTGATCCCCTGAACCCGCGCAATGACACGCGCGCGCGTCTTCACGTGCTCTCCCCAGGGACGGCGTTCTTAGGGACGAGCCTGCTCCATCACACTGGGTTCCTGCAAACCGACTAGTGTATTCCGATTCCGGACCTAGTCGCTGGAGAGAAATGAAATTGAGCGGAGGCACGTCAACCTGCCTAGCATTAGTCTGTCTACATCGCCAAAGCTTAAATTGCTCTGCTTCTGATGTCATGAAGCTGTAGTTTTCAAGTTCACAGTTACCTTTTACCTTTAGTTCAGCAGAGATTGACCATTCCAGGGCTGAAAGTATTTTAAAAATTGTATTGAAGGTATATGGATTATAAAAACACAGTGGAGTACTTCTTGTATTACCACATAACATCAAAAGTGGAACAGAGTGTTTTCAGCTTGAGAGACGAACTCAACATAAATATGCTGAATTTGTGTGAATGAAACAAAACACAAACATAGATCAGGAAATAGTGTAATATGGGCCCTTTAAAAAGAAAAGCTGAGTATAGTATTCCACTCTGAATTATTCACACTCACAGCCTTGACATTTCCCAATGTATAACTTGTGAGTGAGGTGTCATGGGTAATTCCAGTTGTAGCACTCACATGTACAACTTTTTACTCATCTAGAGCAGTTTCAGAACCCATAATCCATTGCTTTCCTTTCCCTAAAAAGAAAACTCAAGGCTGCAGAATACTTGAGTGGAGTTTGCACACCTGTGGCTAGAAGAGATCCATATCTTTGCCTTAACAGCCAAACAGACTGCAGCTGCTAACTCAGAATTTCAGGACAAATAAACATCTTTTTTTAACTTTTCCCTTTAGCACTTACTGTTCCTCAAAGCCCTCGATTTTCACAATGTATGTCACCCAAAGCGCAACCTTTCAGTTAATGTTCACTTTAGCACGAATCCGAACACGGTTAATGGAGCACGGAAAGCTTAATGTTATTGTTATTTGGGGTACTCAGACTTCCATTTACCTCCCATTGTTTTATTTTTACCATTGTATTTATCTGTCAAAGGTTCTGTATAACACCACAAAATACATATTAACCTCACACTCAGTTCTCTATTAGCAGCTTGTCTGACTGAGCCTGATATTATTGCTGTACAGTCGAAACAAGAAATGCCAAAAAGGTTAACAGCAAACCAAAATTTTGACGTGAAATAATTTGGATCTGACGTGTCAATCAAGCGGCGTGATTAAAAGTGTAAAAAATAAGTATGGTAATTGCATTTCCCGTCATGTAGAATCGTGTTTATGGTTCCACAGGGGGCATAATTACAGATAAATACTGTAGCATTGATTGAAACACATTAATTCACAAATATCTGTCAGATGAATTACAAAAACAAAGCACAATTACTGTCAGGAAAATCACAAATTCTTGTTTACTAAAAGGCAAACTGTCACAAAATACTACAATGGTGTTTTTCGAAAGTTATGTTGTTTTAATACGAAATTAACAAGGATTTTAAAAAGCTGTAACAAAAGTTGAAATGTCGTCTCCTTGTCCTGTTTGGTTAAGTTTTGCTAGACCACTATTGGGCCTACAGAACTAACATCTATTATTTATGTAATTTATATTGTATATTTTACTTATGCCTGCTGCTATAAGCGTCAGTCACCAACAATATCCCCACACACTCACCAGGACCGTGCAGCTCTGATGTATGTATGGAGATCTGAGTAAGGAGTGCACTGCAGTAGTCTAGTCTAGAGGAGATAGGAATCTGTGTATCTTTCATTCATTTGATTTTCAAAATAAAAACAAAAAGAAGAAAACGAAAAAACAACTGTTTTCTTCATTATTTGTCTCTGTTTAAATGAATAATGGAAAAAACGGATAATGGCCATTTCCTGTTTGACTTAAACTGCGATGCCGGACTTTTGCACGGCATACAGACTGAACCAGGACTGAACCATTACTGAGTGTCAGGATGAGTGTGGAGGTGCACCCGCGTACACTGTCGGGTGATCTGGGCTGAGACCAGGACCAGACCAGGACCAGACCAGGACTGAGACTGGTTTAGTCCTGGTTTAGTCTTGGCTCAGTCCTGTTCAGTCTGGTATTGCAGTTTAAGTCACGGAAACGGGAAATGGTCATTATCTATTTTTTCCATTATTCATTTAAACCTAAAATCCATTTTTTCATTTTGGTTTTGGAGACAAATAATGAAGAAAATAGATGTTGTTTTTTTTCTTTTTTTCTTATTTTTGGTTTTATATTGAAAAACGAATGACACACAGCTTTAGGAGTATACCACCTCTTCTGCTTCTGCAAGAGAAAGGAAGAGGCAGAGTTTTATGATATTAGGTGAATCAAAAATTAGCTGGGGGTCCAATTTGTTGTATGTTTCAGGTGTTGACCAAGGATGGATATGGCACAGATAGTGTGTACCAATTTACCTTATTTTGCACTGCCCACTTTTGCGTCTAAATGCTACTGAACCACACTCTCATTCCCATTCATTAAATTGAATTTGAGTTAAGTTAAGTATTGATTTGTGTAAATGATCAGTGTTCATGCACCAACAACTTTACAATTCTCTGGGAGGCAATTGCATATAGAACTTATGGTCGGGTTTCACATGGCATCACAACATTCTATAGGTCAATAATATTTCAAACAGATGGGGACAGCTAAAATATATACACTTAAAATGTATGTTGTAATATAGTTATATATATAATATAGTTAATGCAGGGGTGTCCAAACTATGGACTAGTTGTCAAATCTGGACCTCTGAACAATTCTTGTTGATCCCCAGGAATCCTGCTGAATTATCCCAGTTGATCACAGGCAGTACTTTTTTTTTTTTTTAATCTCAAGTTAAAGTATCTCACTGCAACCTCAATAACATTTCATTGGGATACAGACCTAAAAATTGTGTTATAGCTGAGACAAACTTATGTAAAATGCATCTATCTGAAAGTCTTATTGTATTGACCAGCTGTCTGTGGCTCTGCACTATGAATATGTTTCTATTTGCTGCCCTTGGTGAAAAAAGATTGGACACCCCTGAGTTAATGGGTCTAGTCACAGATAGAAAAGATTACATTAAAGATTTGTGAAGAAAACATTTTGGATATTTTATGAAAAACTGCAATGTTATTAATACAAAAGTCTGTCTCTTGCACCTCCTTCTGAAATAAGGTGAATAGGGATGGCCTCTGTTTTAGTCTCCAGTTCTTGACCATAAGACATTTCTTCCTCTAGACAATGATCACCTTCAGACAGACTGGAGCAGGTGTCACACATGCTCCCTCCATATAGGTGCACAGAAAACAAGTGTGTGGTCCTTTAATAGCAAATAGCTCCATGTTAAAAGGTATACCCTGCTCACGCCACACTACAGCTTTTATCCACAAATACCTGCGTGTTTGTCAAAGTGTTTCTGGGTGAGTGAACATTCGCATACATGCATGACAAAATGTGAAAGCCCTGTTTACGTGTAGGCTCAAATTGATCCAGCTGAAATTCATTATACACAAGGATCTTTTGATAAAATTCAGATGTTTCGGAAGCTTGTGCAGTGAGCATGAAACTGGGGAACTGGCCTTTTTTATTTGATCGACTAGTCTCATGGCCAGTTCTCATTTTATTTATTTTTTACTAGTGTTTGCAAACAAATGTATGTAGGTCTCATACAATAAAAATGTGAAAACTAACAAAAAACATACGTCTAGGGCTACTGTCAATTAAGAAAATGCCTTGTGCCTTTGTTAATTGATTAAAAGAAGGCTGAAGTATGGTGCTGGTAAAAGTTCTCAAAATTGTTAGGCTCTCTCAGAAAAAACTACACAGAATTAAACAGCATCTTTTTAACTGAAAAGACAGTCACTCCCAAAGCTCCACCTAACTCCTCTCTGATGTCGATAAATTCTAATCTATCTAATGATATATTTTTTACATTTTTTTTGTAAAACAAAATAAAATTCTTAATAATAAGGATGAAATTGCGTATCTATTAAAGACCTTCATTACCAGACTAAACCATGCATTCCTTTCTCTTTTGTTGTCTTTACCGAGATCCACACAAAAAAGTCAAAGCGGTGTAACGAAAACGGTTTCAGTTTTGCATCTCACACAATGGGAGAGGCGCGTGTCTATTCTGAGCAGTGCGTTTGATTCTGGAGGAAGAACCTTGGACCATCTGTAGCATTCTGTTTGATGAGCGGCGATTCAAGTCCTGCAGCCTGCATGTAAGATCAAAACCAGTGGACCACACAAGTGTGCCATGCTCTCATTTCTCCACAGCGCTGCAGAGAACAGCCGAATCCTCACATCAAGACACAAATACAGCCAAGTTTGATGTCGAGATGAAATAATCTTTACAACTTTTGCTTCACTCTTTGTTCAACACTTTTAAATAGATTTTTTTCTTGTCAATGGCTTTATTGGCTATTGCTGCTTTTGAAACTCACCCATTATTCTTTTTAGTAATCACAAAGAAAGTGGAAAAACCTTCAAACGCACTCGGCAGTCCTGTGATTAGCAGTTGCTTTTTGATTCGTCCATAATTAAGTGCTAACATTAGTTTTATATTTGGTTGCAAACAATTAGCCGTCTGTGTTCTGGTTGTGATTGATGACTTCAAAAAACTGTGAATGAGCTAAGTTTGTCACATCAGTGACCTAGAAAATTTCCTGTTTTACAAACCTTGGTAGTGGCAGGTTACAGTATAAAAAGCACAACTCTGAAAATTACATGATACAGTCACTAATAAAGGGATAATGAAAAATAATTGTAATATTTTTGTTTGATTTGATATTCTAATCTAAAAGATTTTATTTTGAAGGGGAAAATGCAAAGGCACGTCTCTTCCAATGGCCATTCCCTAAAATAAAAGTATGGTACAGTAGTTAGCAAATTAGTATGATAGTTACAATTTTCCAATTAATAATATGCCAAAACAAAACCGCAGTTTGTTTTTTTATTTTCTTTTTTTGCAGTATTTTTGAAAAAAATTGTAGTCTATTTAATTGACTAAACAAATAACTGAGTACAAACTTCAGCAAGCTTACGTTTTAGTAAGACTTGTTTGTCCCTCACCATGGCCTAGACATTTGTAAGCACAAAATCACTGTATTGTAACTGGTAGTTAGCAAGTAATTGTGAACACATTTGTGAAGGTTTTTCATTTAACTGCACTTTCATAAATTTTGCAAACTCTTTTCATGGGGAAGTTGACAAGATTGTAGTTCCCAGTGATACATTTAAATATATCACCTTCACTTTAAATTACAGTTTAAAACAATGCATGCAGTTTGGAATGGGATCTTGAAAGTTTTATGCAGGCAATGAGTTGCACGTATAATTTCATAACTCTTCATTTTGTACTTTGTGAAGTATACTTGCAAACTTGTTTAGCATGTTTAAAAATATTTTCAGCAGAATTCAATTGAACAAGTTATCAACTTTCTTGGACTTTTTGGAAGATTGTTAGGAGACCCTTTCTGTGTAAAAATTTTTGGAGCTCTATCTACTTCTCATTAAAGGTGCATTGTGTAACTTTTTTGGCAAAGAGTCAGTCAAATGCTTGTCTTCATGGAGATACTATAGCTTTGTCTGGAATGTTTCACAGTATGGTATTGAATCTTTCTATCCTCATGGAGACCAAACCAGACCAAGTTACAGGTCAGATCTGTGGACAGGCAACCCTTATCACAGTTTTCTAGATATTTTAGAACTATAAAACCACCTGTAACTGAAAGAATGTGAGGTAGAGCTGTTTAATGTCACACAGTGTAAAATTCCAGACAGGAGTAACATATCCATACAGGTGATGGACTCTCAACCAAAAAGTTACATAGTGCAGCTTTAGGGGTAAAACGCAAACTTTGCAATGAGAAATATCAATACAAATCCCAACCACAGAAACATACAAAGGGAGCAGACTGCGGGCTGTAGCGCTCTGGCAAACGCGGGGGGTCCTGAGAGGCAGCGGCTGCGACCTTGGCTGCCCTTGTGTGTGCCTGACTCCAGCTGGGCGTCCATTAGAGGGCTCCACAACAGACGCTGGCCTCTGCTGAGAGCCAAGGGTTGAATACTACACACATACACCCACTATACACTATACTACGCACATACTGCTAGACCAAGGCAGCAGAGAAGCACCGTGAGCTATAGACTAAGTATGTGTACGTGAGGGCACTGCTCAAAAGCCGGTAAACAAAGCTCTAAAATGCACGTGGGTATTTATCAGTGCGTGTATGATAGAGAGTGACAGCGGCATCCAGCGCGGAGATGTCCAATGATTCGGAACCTTAACCAGAGCAGGTGTTGTCGGGACACGTGATCTGCAGGCGAGTCATTTGTTTTACACAGCTTTCATCAAACAGCAGCAAGCTTACCTGTGATAATGACAAATGACATTGGAAGCGTCTTGATGTTGGTGTTTGCTCAGGGCTCTGTGATGAGAGTTAGACAAAGATCCCAAGGGTAAATGCACATCTATTGTACACAGGCCTATTGTTTTGGATGGTCCCTCTCACAAGTAGGTCAACGCTACATCACACACTATTGATGCAGGAATGCTAAATGAACTTGTACTCTAGCACAAGCTTTTCTGTAAACTATAACAGTAAGATCTGTCACACTAACGTCATTAAGGTCAGTTGAATTACAATAGATTTTATAATTATATTACAGCAGGTTTTATTTAATTCTAGCTGGCCTCTCTTGCACTTGGCTCTTAAACAAAGCCTAATTTCTGCTGTGTTTTCGTTTTATTGTCAGTGTGTGAAAGGCTTGTGTTCATTTCACTCTCTATTCATCTGGTTCAGGACATTTTTAGAAAATAAGGTTTCATGCAGTCTGTGTTTCCCAAATGGAATCAACTTCTTGGCTTGATTGTTGTTCTGCGTGGCACATCTGATGTGTTACACTCAGCAATGTGATACCAGGCAAAAATGCAAGACAAGAAAACAGCTAATACAAATGGCATACATGGTGGGAGACAACAAGCACATTTCTGTTCAGTCAGAATTTTTCATGAATATTCTTATACTAAAACTTTGTTCCTTCATTGCGGTTAACTGACCTCCAGAGGAGCAGTAGTTTGGAGGCTGATTCTGCGGCTGCCTGGCCCTTCCCTTCACCCTGACAAAAGAAAAGCCAAGGCTAATTTTACCCTGGCTGCTGTCTGCAGTGGAGCACTGAGCCACAACAGTGGTGTACTGCAGACACCACCTCACAGCAGGCCATCTCTCCACTGCGCTCTCTTTCTCCTGGATCTGGTCAACTCCAGCAACACAACCATCATTAAAGCGTTCTGGCTGATCACACGCTTTAATTGGACCGTAGCAGTGGCCCGGGCAAAATGGCGCCTTGTTAGCTCAGCTGCAGAGCACAGCAAACGTACAAACAAACAAGCAAACAAATGAGGATATAAACAAACCCCATGGAAGCAAAGTTGGTATGTGTGGAGCGCCATAGAGAAGGCTGACCTGCAACACAACTGACAGGACCACTACTGTACCAAATACACTGTATTTAGAGACAAAGTACTGCACTGAGCTATCGGAGTAGTTTCACAAGTGTAAGCACAGTATACATTAGACATTTGCAGCTATACAAGTTGAATGAGGATCAAGCTCTCTATAATGAAAGAGCCATGTTAATTTATCTTTCTTTTCTAATACAGAGGTAATTCTGAAGCTGTTTCTTGTAATATTTCCCATTTGGTGTTGAGGGACTGGGAGACTTGAAGGGTCTTGAAGCAAAAGCGAGGACCATGTGACAATAGTTGCTATGAGTCACCTTGGTGTTGCTTTTATCCTTAACAGGCTGGATGGTAATTCAAGGTTCTTAATACTGCACAGTCAATGCCAAATCAAGAGCTTTAGGTACAATGCAGAGCTCTTAGCACTAAGCCCCTGTCGTGCTCCTGTCGCGCTCCTGACGCGCTCCTGCCTAGGAGATGTAAGTGCTGAGTCCCACATACTTCCTCTCGCCTCTGGCACTAAATAGGCACCTTTCTCAAATCTACTCAGGGAGAAACAAAGAAAAGGAGTTTAAGTTGCTTAAGTTTAATTTTACCCATTGTGTTGGTAGAAATGTCAAAATATATGCACCTATTAATAAATAAATAAAAGATATTTCTGATTCTGAAGGATGTTTGACTTGGAACTGTACTTGGTCTATGTAGCTCATAGTGATGTGTTTTTAATTGTTGCTTTAATCAGGGCATACCAGGGTTCAGACTGGACAGATGATTGTTCCCACAGCTCCGCCCTGACCTGAGGTGACCTGAGGTGAGCTCAGGTGACTGCTGTGCCCTGGGATCAAAGCCTGTGCTGTTTGTGAGTTTGTATCACGGTGGGGCTCAAAGGCCTCTGCTGTCTTTGTGACCTTTATTGTTGTTGACCTGCTGCACCTGCTAAAACCAGAACATAAGCCACAACTAAGACACAACCACAGCAGCTTCAGTTCGCTTTACACTAACATCGTAATCAGTCATGTGTTTTGTTTTGTTTTTTTGTCAAAATACCTAAATGACATGATGAGTATACAGCAGCACGTTTTCCTCTTGAGAGTTCAAAGCACTTGTCCCACTTTAAGGCATCTGGTGATAATCCGGAAAGGGTTTTTTAAAGTCTTTGTCAGATTATTCTGATCATTTTGCCGTTCAAATTAGTGCCACTATGCAACTAGCCAACTTCAATAATACACAAGAAAGCATATCTGAGCATATCTGTTTTCCCTTTGATGGTGTCAGACTTTCCCCATGAATAAAGTATATCCATTTTTATTTGATATGACACAATATTATTTTACCCAAACATTAAGTGTTATTATTCACCAATACATGTTTCTTTATGTGAATTTTATTTTATTTTATTTTATTTTTTTCCCCTAAGTTTCTTCCTAAATTATGCAGTGTTTAAAATAACAATTTCCATCATCACCTGTGCTGGGGCTGCTGCTGGCTGTGGCACAATGTTCTAAGCAGGACATCTTATCCAGGACAGCACCGGTGAGGAGTGAGTGCCCCTCCCTCTCTCTCTCTCAGTCTCTCTCTCCCTCTTTCTTCCCTCCATCCCTCCCTCCCTCTCTTTCCCCCTCTCTCTCTGTGACTCTTTGACCTTCTCCAAATGGGTAGAGCAGGAGCAGGACTGTGACGTGGCAGAGGCCATTTATCTAACAATTCCCCCCTCTCTGTGTCCCCACACCACCACCCAAGTGGGGCAAGGTGATAGCAGCTCATCCCTGGATCAGACTATCCTCTTCTTATGTTGGTGCCATAAACCATAATTAACCACAATTATCATTTGTTTATAAGGCTCAAGAAAGTAGATGGGTTATCTTAGAGCTATGTCACTGCTCTTACTCATCCATCACCCTCTGCTGGTTCTCCAACTCGCAGTTAAATGTGTGCCTGAATACGGGGTGAGAGAGGGACAAATAGAAGGAGAGGAGGGGGATAAGGAAAGTGCATGGAGCTAAGTGAATAAAGAAGTGTGAGAGTGAGAAAGGGACAAATGGAGAGAAGGAGAGAAAGGTAGAGAGAGAGAGAGAGAGAGACGAGTGAGGGGAAAAGAGCGGCGCGTGGAGCAGACATGCCTGACCGATCACGCTGTGCCAGGGCCTCCCAGACGAACTGTCATCACCAATTAGCACCATCGCTAACAACTGACATGCTGTGATGTCGACACTGCAGAAGAGCAGATTATAGGGATGTACACAATATAAAGGGGAGCACAATATAAATATAGTACATGCTTAAACTAATTTTTCAGTTGTAAGCAAAATGAAAGTTAAAAGGTGTGTTTGAAAAGGGAAATGCTGGGGACTGCAGACTGATATATAGAGTATTGATAAAATAGTTTTAGAAGTAAAAACAACCTTGCATTTGAAGGATTTATATCTGAGCAGCAGGAGCGAGTTGTACTTCCTGATAGAAAGCTTAGCAGCGGCGGACTGATATATGAGAAAATAGTCCCTCAACACATGACGATTCATGCGAGGTTAGTTTAATTTCAAACATTATTCTATCGACACAGACATTTACATGGACAGTCTGGTGTAATAATAGGTTTACTTCAGGTGTTTTGTGGAGTGGGTTTTTAGTGGCAGGATAACTGTGGCCATTGACATGCACTAGCCTAGCACCAGCGACCTCTGCAAATACAAAGACTGGATGAAATATTTTAAAAAGTGTTTCTGCCCGTCTCCGACACTCTGGGGTCCTATGTCCAAAATTCCAGACTGTCCCTTTAAGCAACATGGCATCTCGAGTCAGAACCAAACATGATTCTGAAAATTGAATTTCTTTTACCTCATATTAATAGAAGTTAGGCTGATTGATTTGTGCAGAAATTTGCAATGTTTTTTTCCCTTTCGAGATTTATTTTTTCCTCATAAGCAGACATATTTGTTTTGATACTATACGTTTCCCATACTGGCAAATCCACTTGTCAATCACACCATCTGAAACTGGGAGGAGTGCGTAATTTGGATTCTAGTCAATGTTCGATATGAAGCACAAACAACTCTTTGGGCTGTACAATGACAACATAGAGTAAGATCCTGATGGTTATAATCACACATAATTGTTTTGGATTTTCATACACCATATAGGCACAATTGTCGCATTTTATCACAAAGCTGAAGGTTGTCATTCTCTTTCTTTCTTTACCTCCCTATATCTCAGTGTTAATTCTACACATCCATAAATAGCCCTTCTTTGTCGTCACACCACGCCTACACCTGCTTGTCTGACTTGCAAAGGTGTGAACGGAGGTGACAGAGGAGGCACCGCTCACAGAACAATCTATGTCACACATCGGCCCTAGCTCTATGGGCTCTGCTGCTGTCAAACTGTGCAGCTACCGCAATTAACAAACACTTAGCTGGTGCAATGCAGTGAGAGGGTCCCTCATCAGGAGCTTGCATTTTTCAGTTTTGATGTATGCTGGCAAGAAGTTAGTTAGGAAAATATAAATATGCTGTATTACGGGTAAAGTACACTTCATTGTCCTTGAAAGGAAATTTGTCCTTCTTGTTTGATTACCTGACCAGCCAGAACCACAAGGATGAGTGGGCTTGGGCTTGGAGCTCTATCCTGTCTCCTTGATTTAAGAGAGTGTGACTGACAGGGGGATTAACCAATCAGAGAGTGGCATGGTCCATTCGCATCAAAAACAAACATGGAGACTTAGGCAACATCCTCAATGCTCCTGAATGACAACACTCCTGGATTTTTTTTTTTTTTTGCGTGCTGAAAAATATTTGCGTCCACACATGTGTCGGATCAATAAATACTCACATCCAGACGACAACAGAGCACCGAGTGAAAACGATGTAATACATATGCCACACCTGTATGTAGCACTGTTAATGATGATAATATTTAATAATGCATATCTCATTATTATTAGAATAACTTGGTCTCAAAATCCAACAGTCCTGTGTGTAATCTTTATTATTCATCCATGTGCGTAATCTGCGTGGTGTGCGTTGTTAGCATTAGCGCGAACAGCGTGATGTAGGATACACCTACACCTAACCCCTGTCTTGCGGCTAGTTCGAGGGCTGCACCCTTCGCTGCATCAGAGGACTCTGGCGATGACAGGATCACTACGTCATTGTTTTCCAAAAGCTGCGGTCTGCTTGTCCACACGACAACACAATGGTGGCATTCTCAGATTTCTCCACTCTGGAACCCGCTCTTAAAAAAAAATGTTTTCGTAAAAAAGGGGGAAAAAACTAAATAAAAGACAGCACAGATTTTTAACAGCATTGGAAAAAAGCACCAAACAATTATTCATCTCAGTTAAAAGTAATTGAAGAAACACTACAAATTATCAACTGTGGTTGGATCGTCTCAAGTTAGGACAGAGAATTTTCACGCTCTATTGTCCAGTTCCGGTCTTCTGTATTGAATCAGAATGTAGAAGGGACTAGTTGGCCAGGCAATGCATTTGACCCTTCCTTACACTGGGGTGCTTCATCAAGAGCAGTGGGACCCCAGGGACCCAACTCTGTGATCTTGTTGCTAGGCTCAATTAGGACTGCCTTCACTGGAGGATTGTAACTCTTGCATGTTTTGGGTGTGTAGAACCTTCCAGGAGTGACTTGTTTATAATGGTTGTGGACATAGCACTGATATAAATGTTTATCAAATTCATTTTAATGAAACAGAAAAATAAAACATGAAGACAATTGTAGACAATTGTAGACAATTGTATAGTTGTAGACAATTGTTGTAACAATTGCAGACAGCACACATAAATGGTTGTTGATTATATGTTCACTATATTTGGCAACAAGTAATACTAACCAATGTCTGACTTCCAGATCCATTTTATAAAGTTCAGTCATTTATGTTGGATTTGCGACGTGTGATGAAATAAAACTAAAATAACATTGTCTAACTGTTGTGATCCACTAAATTTTGTGTTGCATTAATGTCCAGCATAATTCTAGAACTAAGAAATGCTTATTACAGTCATTAGCATCTAAGCAAGTTTTGGCACTAATTGCTATGTCAGTAAAAAAAAAAAAAAAAACAGTCCTACATGTGGTAAATGTAAAAACATGTTCCACAAGGTCAGTTCAGGAGTATGTTTTATATTCTGTATAGTAATAATTAGTAATTAAGTGGGTGATACAATCTATTTCTGGCATTGTCTATTAAAGAGCCATTCAAGTTTAATATAATTGTTGTAATGCTGCCACTACATGAAACAGAAAAATGAGACTGGAAGAAACAGTGTCAACAAGCAAGCTCATTTAAACCAAACTGAGCAACATTTAACATAATGAACTACAAAATATTTACAACCCATCACAACAAACATTTGAAGCTTTTCTCAAAAGCATTTCACTCAGATCAGAAACATGGTTTTTAATACAGTACTATTTTTATTTATAAATTATTTATAAATCATAAATTATTCTGGCAAAAGCCAGTTTATTTCAGTTTTTCTCAAAATACAATGAAGCTGCCCTCATGGTGAAGTAGTAACAAGTTCCATATTGGACAGTGTAATTATATCCTTAACCTTGAGTAGCCTATAGTTTTTGAGAGTTTGTCCACTTCTGTATCAAGCGAACAGATAACGTTAGGGAGAGAAGTAATATAATAAAACTATTGTGAATGCTTGGATGTTGCCCAGAATGTATGGAAAATAACAATAGGGGACTAGAGAGTGTGCCACTTGATAGTTTGACAATGGTGAGTTAACAGTGGGAATATGAGCTGCTAGTGTGTGGGGTAATGGGGTGTGTGCAGTACTGGAGGCCATGGTGCTAGATAAGACCAGGGTGTATAAATAGCCCTGCCCTGGTTTGGTTGCTGGCACCCTCACACATGCACATGCACACACAGACACAAAACTCTGATCCAGTTGCCATTATGCACTCTTTCCTTGTGGTTTGGCTGCCCTTCAAGAAGCGTCTATTTGGAAAGGGCTTTTGGCTGGTTTGGTCTGACCCTGCCCATGTGTGTCCAGCCATGTGCACACGTTAATACCATGTTTGGGTATCACTGCCAACAAACAGAGGAATAATTGGCTGTACTGCTGTAAATGATGAGAGAGTACATGTTTACATCTGTATAGTGACATTAAAGGGGCATAAAATACAAACAAGATCAAATTTTTTTGTTAATTGTGGTGACTACATCTTTATAAAGTTATTTCTGCCTCGTCTGGTTGTAAAAACAAATATCTGAAGTCATAAATACTGTACAAATAACCAAATAACCAAAAAACTTCCTTTTGATTATTGCAAAGGGTGTTCCACAAGGTTTAATATTGGGCCCTGTCATTTTTATATTTTTTAATATAGTGATCTTTTCCATGGCAAAATGTACTTATTTTTATGTGTAAAGATTTTTTGTGTCAAGGCTATCACATTCAAAGTGAAATTAATTATCCTTTAATATTTTGGTTTTGGCTCCAACCAATACATTCGAATTTTCTAAAAGCAGTACAATCCAAAAGGTGTTCCACAAGGTTGCCTCTTTCTGCATTATTTGTAAGTTAAATAGGTTTTCTTTACTCCATGCAATTTCTTACATTAAATTATTATCAAATTACCGAAGCAAATCATTTTCTAACTTTAAAAAATGCACATACATAATCTGATGCTCAATTGAATGGCCTTAGCACAATGAATTATATTATGTTTTATTTATCTTTGTCCATTTCACTGTAAAAAAAAAAAAACTAAAAGGGCCATTAAATTCTCTTAAATCTACTGTAATCCTTATGTTTTCTCCTTTCCCATAACAGCCATATTGTCCTAATCTCCCAGCCTCACACAGGAGCAGCTCACACACTCCAGAGGGAGAAAACCACCACACACTTGATAGGATGCGGTTTGGAGAGGGTTTTGAGAGGGAATAACACGCTTTCAGATATCATTTCACAAGGGTCACCAGGACAGTTACTGTACCGAGCTGCTTTGAAGAGTTATAGGAAATCCAGGCCAGCTTCCTTATCCTGACCTAACAGAAGTGTTTTAATGCATCTCAATAGTACACCAAGGTATACTGGAAGAACTCACAAGAAAGTACTGAAAGCATAAGTTATTATCAAAGGTGTAAAAAAAAAAAAATAATAATAATAATAATAATAATAAAAAAACTTTTGTTACCAGTTGCTTGAGATCCGAAATACACACTTCTTCAATACTTAACAAAAATGTGAGTATGCTGACTGGTGAATCTCCATGAGTTCAGATGGGCGTGATTGACAGGGGGATTAGCCCATCAGGTACATGCATGGTCCTCTGTATCAAAACAAATATGACCGCTTATAAGAAATAAAATAACACGGGACTGAAAACAAGCACTAAACTTTAATTTAAGGTGAGAGAAATATAGCCAAGCTGGTGCCTCCTAGTGCGTCCAATTCAACTCAATTTCATTTCTCACCAGCAACTAGGTCTGGAATCAGAATACACTAGACAGTTTGCAAGAACCATGGAACTTGTAGACCGTGCGCCGGCCAATCAGCGAAGAGTTGTAAAGCCATGACATCAAACTCAAGCGCCTGTCTGGGTCCCTTTTGTGGATGTAAATGAAGCCATATATTCTGTGTTGGTAACGATTCCTGAGATCGAGGATTTAAAGCCAGAATAAAGAGAATGTTTGGTGAATTTTATCAAGGGGAAAGACGCTATTGCCGTTCTTCCTACAGGATTTGGCACATTACATACATCACGACCAAACAGCAGTGACTGGATAAGTAAAAAAAAAGTACCTGCATACTGTTGAACGAACAAATCCTAATGCTGCGTGGTCAGACGCTTTCCATTAAATGAAAGAGAAATACACCTTTATTCAAAAACGATGGGTGACTAATGAGCTCCTTCATTACACATGTGTCACATTTCAGTCCATGTTACTAGTTATACTCTAGCAAACAAACAAACAAAAACATTTTAGCAATAACTTGCTGTAGAAAGTAATAAAACCCTGATCTTGCTTCATGCCCTCCTCCACCATAATCACCAACTTCACTAGATGTATTTCTCTGTGCAATTGACTACTGACCAATCAGCC
The DNA here is from genome assembly GCF_026225935.1 of Boleophthalmus pectinirostris. Classification (NCBI taxonomy): domain Eukaryota; kingdom Metazoa; phylum Chordata; class Actinopteri; order Gobiiformes; family Gobiidae; genus Boleophthalmus; species Boleophthalmus pectinirostris. Next base: position 21,721,781 of record NW_026570971.1, on the reverse strand, counting down.
TCATCTTGTGATACTGTATGTGCTAATTAGTGGATGTTATCACACTCCCTTGGTATTTGCACTATTGACTCTGGATTAGCACAGCCATATAAATAGGTTGAGCAGATTGGATGCAACTTCTTTTCCTAACCTACTGTAAAAGTCCATATTCCTCCTCCAATGTGCATGACTTTGCCCAATCCAGTCTTTATCCATTGGTGACTTCTGCTCTGACCCCAGTTGGTAGCCCGTGCCAACTGCGTGTCTGCATGAGTGTGTGTGACTGGCTCTCTTGTCCCTGCAGCGTCTGGCATCCTCTCAGTGACCTGGACACGGCTGTTGCCAAGATACTGACGATGGACCATGGGCTTTGCGTGTCTAGCGGCATTGTTTCCACATTTATGTATCTTTTCTTTCTCCAAAGCTAGATGGTTGAACTTTGAACTCCCGGATCTCATCTGTCAATCAAAAGTCCACACCTACACAGTCCAACCCACATTCATGTAGAACGCCTGTGGAGAAAGACTGAAGTTGTAATTAGCCCACAGAGGAAAACGTTTTTTGGAATATTTGGACCAATTCTTCCTCCGTTAAAGCCCGTTTTGGACTTCTAAATATGAAAATAAATAATTCACTCTTGTCAAAAAAAAGAGGCAAATTGCCATCTGACCTGAGGGGGAGCGTTTGAGTGTGCTTAAAATGATCTAAAACATGCTGCATGCATAATTTCAAAAGATATTCAACATTTTATGTTATTCATAGTTTATCATGGGGATTTGAATTGTAACAACTGTTTTTCAGAACAAAGTACAAAGTTAATCTGAGTTTTATTTTACATTTTGTTTTTTAAGCAGTCAAAACTAAATTAACAAGCCACTATAAGGTTAAAAATTTGGGGTTATAAGTACATAAGTACACAGTGATTATGTCCTGACTTAAAACAACATTGTTACATGGTTACTCCAACAGTTAGTATGGGTGCAATTTTTATGAATGTGGACCGTGAATGACATATGTACAATCTTCACTCTGAAAAAGATGAGAAAAACCTTGCTTCACGGTCTCACACAGTCTGTCACATTTTGGTAATGCAACATAATAAGCTGTAATGATACTTATTACGTAGAGTTAAATGGAAAGATGTCATGCAGATGGGAAAAAAAGTTGGTCATGTTCAGAATAAAAACTAACTTTTTTGAACACTTGTAATTAACATAGATAGATTCTCCACAATTCTAATCTATAGTTTTACATTTCTTATTTTTGTTGCTGTTTTTTTGTCACTAATATCTGCATTTTGGAGCATACTGAAACACAGAGTCCTGACATGTTTGTTCTCTTTTCAAATCAATAAAAAAAACTAAACAGCTGCAACATGTAAATAAGAGCTAGCCTTTATTTGCTGTCCCATTTACACACAGGCACACAGCTGCTGAATAATGCTAACTGTGACAATGATTTATGTTTTCACTTTGCCTTGGGTGTATGCATGTCTCTCCTTGGCTTTATTATGTGTGTGAGTATGTGTATGTGTGTATGTGTGTATGTGTGTGTGTGTGTGTGTGTGTGTGTGCGTCAGAGGAAATGAGGTGACCCGGTGCAGCGTGTGAACTCTTGGTGACAGAACGCCTCGTCAGATGTCTGGGGAGCGAGGGCCAATCAGCTCTCCTGTCTGTCTCCTGCATGTGTGTAACAGGCCAAGGCTCAAACAGCGCAGGACGAGATGAGACATGTGCATATAGCTTTAATGTGTGTTCCCGTTAACTTTAACGTGTCTTCATAATCACAGGGCCTGACCTTCTCCTTGAAGTACCTGTTACCTATAGTATGTGTGTGCATATGTGTATGGAATATGGTTACATGTGCGTAACGTAGACTGTATAAATAAATGGACAGAGCTAACACGCTAGCCATAGGAAGTTTGCATGCTAGGTTTTCTGGCTCCTACTGACCCCGGCTCCCATTGACATACATTGTAATATCATCGTCACTCTCTCTGTAACTGCTGCTGTGAGCCTCATCATTTTGGTCTTAAAATGTTTGTATTAACCCGTTCTACATGATCCTGGTGGGTGTTTTTTTTGTCTGTTTTGTCCATCAGAAAAACTGTATTCATAATATAGAGCCTGGCTCCAAATTTGCTCCTATAACCATTAGCATCACGAGCTTCATTTGAGGGGAGCTGAACGCTGTGGGTGACATCGCTCAGTCCACTTTTTTATAGTCTATGGTAGTTAAAAATGATTATTGTAAATTCTGGACTATAAGCTGCAACTCTTTTTTTTCATAAAACAGTGCGGCGAATATATGGAGGGATTCTTTGATTGGCGCATTGTCGATTCATATAAACAGTCTATGGTTTGGCAACACAGCGGATACATGCAGCCTGAGTGCAGAAAACACCGCTGTCTGTGAGGTTACACATGGATCTAGGATTAACATGAAGTTGCTACACTAGCTAGCAATATTTATAGCTTAAGTAGTTTATCGCCATGTGATAAAATAAGTTATGATGCTAAATGAACATTAGTGAGGGGGATAGGTCTTACGTATCTACATATCTTATGTATAAATGACAAGAAGAAATGTCTCAAACTTCAGTAGCCGGACATCCACTCATACCTGACTAATAGAACTAGCCCCGCCCCTGAGAGAGTCTGAAATCTGCTGAAATCCTCCAAGACTCTGACATGATACAGACAGGACAGAGGCTCTTTCTGCAGGAGACATGTGCAGTAGAGCCCGGGGAGAGACAGGGGTGATGTGCAGAGGAAGATGCTCGTTTGATTGCATTTTGAACATATTTTGTGCTTCATACACACACCCTCCTCATGGAAAACACACGAAGAAATGCAGATGATGCAGCTTTTAACTTAACGGCAGTTGATATGGCTGTGGAAGAAGGAAACAGAGCTGCATGCTGCACGTGAGCTCGGCATCACTGAGTTGAAGGTGAGATTTTGGAGACTCAATGCGAAAAGATGACAAAAATTTTCAGAGGTGATAAAAGCAGACGGTCTGAACTTAAAAAACGTTCTTGAAGACATGGACACCTGTGGCTTATATTCAGGTGCACTCAATAGTTCGGAAAATACAGTAAGTACTTTTAACCCTGTCATATGTGCATTTTGCTTATTGTTATTAAGAATAATTTTATATTACATTTTTTTGGAGCTACTGAGTCCAAGTTGTTTCTTCCGTGAGTTAGTAAATTTAAGTTTTAAATAATAGACTTTTAAATTTCTGTTTAGTATAAAGTGGTTGATAATAAAAGATGTGTAAGTTGGTTTATTTTATTCATTTTTTGTGCATTTTGTCACTGAAACTATATTAATTTAAATTCTATTTCTATATCTATATCACAAAATATATTTTTCAAATTGATTCTTTGTAGATACTCATTTGCATATTTGCTGTTTCGTTACAAAAGCAACAAATGAGTATACATTCAAGAGTTTGAGGGGCAATTTAAACATCATTTGCTGGTTGTTTGCTGTGATGGTCTTTGTAAAACAACTTAAAATATTGTCCGTATACTTCCGTAATATTGTCATACACTGATGTCAAAATGCAGGCGCACATTAAAGGTTGTCCAGACATTAAATTGTTCAGTTTTATTGTAGACAGCCATGGATGTGACTCAGACACGTTCCTGACACTTGCCCACGCTCTCTTTCTTTCTCTCTCCTTATCTCTCTCCATCTTTATCTCTATCTTTTTGTCTTTCTCTGCCCCAGCTCTCTCACTTTCTCTTACCCTCATTCCCTCCCTTGCTCTCACCATGCCCTCTCTGGCTCATTCCCTCTCTCTCTCTTCCTCCCTCTCCTTTTCTCTAGCTCTCTTTCTCTCCTCTCTGCCTCTCTCTCGCTCTCTGCCCCCCTCTTTCACTCCCTTCCTCATTCCCTCTCTTGCTCTCCCACTCCCCCTCTCGTTCTCTCTCTCCCGCTATCTCTCTCTCTTTTCCTGTCCTTCTTTCTCCCTCTCTCTCTATCCTTCTTCCCCCCTTTTCTCTCTCCAGAGAGAAAGAGATTCTCTTACCGTCATTCCCTCTCTTGCTCTCCCCCTGCCCTCTCTCTCGTTCCCTCCCTCCCTCTCCCCCTCTCTCTCTCCTCTCTGCTTCTCTCTCACTCTCTGTCCCCCACTTTCATGCCCTTTCTCATTCCCTCTCTTGCTCCCCCTCTCCCTTTCTCTAGCTCTCTTTCTCTCGCTCCTCTCTGCCTTTCTCACACTCTCTGCCTCCCTCTTTCACTCCCTTTCTCTTTCCCGCTCTTGCTCTCCCTCCTGCTCCCTCTTTCTCCCACTATCTCTCTCTCTTTCCCTGTCCTTCTTTCTTCCTCTCTGTCTATCCTTCTTTCCCCCTTCTCTCTCTCCAACTTTCTCGCTTTCTCTCCCTCCCACTATGTCTCTCCATTTTTGTCTCTCTCTCTCTGTCTCTCCCTCTTTCTCTCCCTCTCTCCTCCCCCCTCCTCTCTCTGCTCATCACATGACGAGTCCCACTGACAGCGACTGATGGCGGTGGCTCTGTCATTACGCTCCTCTGTGCCTCACTGTCTGCAAATATATTAAAATAATGCCCCTATAGGAACAACCACTCGCTGTATGTTGCAATACAGCGAGAGAGGAACTGGAATTGAGGACATCGGTGAGGAAGGAAGATGGGAAAATAGAGCAGGAGGATATTCAGGATGGAGGAAGGAAGGAACAAGGGAGCAGGATTAAAGGAGAGGAGCAAGGGAGTGGGAGACAGGGAGCAGGGAATATGTTAATTAAGAGAGAGAAAAAAAACTAACATGTAACACTTTGCACATCTGATGCTAAACGTGTCCTCTCGTGAACATTTCTTCTCACACACATCCAAAAATAACAGATCGGGAGCTGCAGACTGCGGAGCAAAGAAATCAATACACACGCAACTACACACAATTTCACTAATGTGCAACAGTCACACACAAAGGTACAAAAGAGAATGATGATGTCTTAAAGGGCCCATATTACTCTGTTTTCTGATCTATGTTCTAATGTTGTTTCCTCATCAAAAAATATACTTGCGGTTGTGTTTTGTTTCATTCACAACACAAACTCAGGAGAGTGGAAGTGTCTGGGGTGAAGGAAGTCTGGGAGTCCCTGCTTAGACAGCTGCCCCCGCGACCCGGCCCTGGATAAACAAAAGAAAATGAATGGATAAACACAAACCCTTCATATTTAAGATGCATTCTGCCCTCAAACAGAAAACACTCTGCCCCACCTTGTGATGTCATGTGGTAAAATAGGAAGTGCTCCACTGTGTTTTTAAACTCCATACACCTTCACTAGAATCATTTGGGTAATTTCAGCTCTAAAGGTAAAAGGTCGCTGTTAACTTGAAAACTATCACTACATGACATCACAAGGTGGAACAGAACATTTTGAGCTTTGGAGATGTAGACAAATTAATAACAGTGTGAATGAACTAAAACAACACCAGGTATGTTTTTCATGAGATAACAGTATTATAACATGTCTTAAAGCTCACACGAATCACTTTTGCATAATATTGGACCTTTAAAGATATAATAGAATAGAACAGAATCACTAGTTACTAGGGATGTAACAATAACCAAAATAAAGTCAAAAGTCTCTTTGCTTAAATTAAGATTTATGGTGCAGGAATAAAACAAAAACAAACAAAAAAAGACATAAGGAACTACATAGACCATGATCCTTTGCTCCATTTCAGTGTAGACTACAAGAAGCAATAACAGTTCTAAACATGTTCAAGTCTTAGTTCTTTGGATTAAGTCTTGTCAAGGCTATTATTATTGTTATTGTTGTATGACTGGATATCGTTACATCCCTAATCATGAGCCTCCCCACCATATTGTGAGCTTTCCCACGATATCGCAATAAATATCATACCTTGAGGATATCGTATCGTGAAACTTGGATATCATTACACCCCTACTAGTTACCAATTTGTCCACTGCTATTGATTTGATGTTGACGAGCTCTGTAGACTAACTCATTGTGTATACTACTGTAAAAGTGTATATTTTTTCTTGTGAGCATTGTAAGCATAAATTGTTGATGGCAAATTAAATGTGTAGCGTTTGTGAAGTGAGTTTTGACCTTGCGTCTGCCAGTTGTTTGTTCTTTGAAACAGTGCTTGTGTCTTTCTGATGAACATTTAATGAAGAACTCTGCAGAAGTAATGCTCATTTGCCTCATTTCGCTCTACTGTAATGGTATGGGAGGTTTTATTCTTTTAATTTGCATTAAGTTTAAATTATGTCATTAATTTTGTTAATATAGTATGCATCTGCAATGTTTTAATTACAATGCGGTATTTGTTTGTTATATACATACAATATCTTTATTCTTATTTCAATTTTATTACATTCACACTTGTATTACTATCTTACTGTAACTGTGTATTACTATACTACCACTTCTAACGACCGCTACTACTAACTACTACTGCTACTACTCCTACTGTACTAGTACTACTACTACTTCCACTACAACAACTACTACCATTACTACTACTACTACCAGTGCAACAACTTCTACCACTACTACTACTATTACTACTACTATTACTACTACTACTTCCACTACAACAACAACTACCACTACTACTACTGCTATTAATACTATTACTACTACTACTTCCACTACAACAACTATTACCACTACTACAAAACTACTACTACAACTATTACTACTTCCACTACAACAACAACTACTACAACAACTACAACAACAACTACAACAACTGCTACAACTACTACTACTGCTACTACTACGACTACTACTACTACTACTACCACTACTACTACTACTACTTCTACTACAACAACTACTACCACTACTACTACTACAACAACTACTACTTCCACTACAACAACAACTACAACAACAACAACTAACTACTACTACTACTACTACTACTACCACTATTTCCACTACAACAACTACTACTACCACCATTATTACTACTACTACTACTTCCACTACTTCCATTACAACAACTACCACTACTACTACTGCTTCCACTACAACAACTACTACCACTACTGCTACTACTATTTCCACTACAACAACTACTACTACCACTACTAGAACTCCAGGGCAAGTTTCAGGGAAGATATGTGGAGGGTGACTGATTAATAAGAATACATTTTTACCAACATGCAGTTCATTATCATACATTGACATTCAGCAGTAATGTGTTCAAACAGATTGGAGACCTTCAACCACTAAAGTTACATAGTACACCTTTAAAAAGCCCATAATAAATAAACATGTTTGGTGCCATTCAGGAGCCAGTCTGAGAGCAGCTGATGCAGTAGTGAGAGAAGTATTCATGAAGTCATTATCAGGCCCAGGTGTGTGTGAGTTTGTTTGAAGGGCTTGGAGCTACACGCTGGGCCCCACCTCCCCTCTGCATGTCCTCTAAGCAGTCCCCCCACACTGCGCCTGATGCCACTAACCTCTAGTGCAGCTGCAAACTTCTACCCTTCACTTCCAGCTAACTCTGCAGTGTGGCACCCTCCTCCCCGCCATGCTGCCTTCTGTCTGCTCCTCACACGCGCTCAGAGAGGAGAGCAGAGCAGGGGAACAGGCGGCTCTGCTCTCATGAATAAATAACTACCTCCACAGTAGCACCAGAACAAGGCCAGAGCACTGAATCCAGTTACCTCAGAGGCTCCAGATGAGACCAGAGGATTTAGTCCTCCATCTTTCTGGCAACATTTTTATCCTATGTTATGGACATAACTGTGCCTAGCATTGGTAAAATGGTGCACAAATACAGGATCAAAAATAGAATTTAACCTAAGACAGTGATAAACTCTTCAATTCAACCCATTATGTATCTTTAACTATGGTGAATAGGTAGTGATGTAGTTATGGTTGAATTGCATACAGCAGTGTTTTCCAAATATTTTTTCTGGGCACCCATATTTTTAAAGTCACAAAACTTCATGACCCAAGTCAATAGGCATCATTCGTAAATCACAAAATAAAGGTGGATTTGACCATTATTGAACATTAATGAGGATATTTTATTGTTGACTGAGTGATTGCTTCTCTCTGAACAATTAGTATTACTCAAGTTTTAAACAATGAAAAAAATGTTATTGAACCAGCACTACAAAGGACCCATAAGTTGCCTATTTTGATTTTAATTGTAGCCCATTTCTTTTTCTTTTCAATATTCAACTGAACCAGCAATATTGGAACAAAATAGTCACTAGCTCTCACATGTGTCAGAACTGTATACTGCAGACCTACATGCAGATGGTGACAAGGCGACACAAAAAAAGTCTCTTGCGACCCACCTGAGGGTAGCGACCCAATCTTTGGGAAATAATGGCCTAGACTCTAGAGCATATTTTCAATGTAAAACCATGCATTACTACCATCGACTGTATAAAGAAGTGGACTAAGCAAATGTAATGTCAATCATATTTTTCGGCTGCTCTCAAATGATGCTCACAATGCTAGAGGTTACAGGGGCAAATTTGGAGACTCTATATTATAAGTAGGACTTTTTTAATGGGCAAAATAATGAAATAAAAACACCAGGATCATGTAGAGCGGGTTAATACGAACATTTTAAGATCAAAATAACAAGGCTCACTGAAGCAGTTACAGAGAGAGGGCCAACAATACAATATTCCAATCTAAGTCAATGGGAGTCAGGGTCAGTAGGAGCCAGAAGCTCTCGCATGTAAACATCCTACTTGGAATGTGGCTTCTAGCGTGTAGCGTAGAACCATTTATATATATAGTCTATGCTTATTACTGTGAGCTGTGTGTTTTCTGTCCAGATCTGACCTATAATTTAAAGGTACACTTTAAATTATTTGGAGAGGGGGACACCATCTGCTTTTTTCCATGGAGATCATATTGGTTTGCCTAGATGTTCCTAAAAATGCCTATTAAAAACATACATTCTTACTGCAAGTGTGGCCACAGTGGACTTACCATACTGTGTATCATTTCAGTCAAAGCAAATACATTTCCATGAATGCAAGCAGGTAGCGTACCTTCCTCCCAAAAAGTCACATAGTGCTTGTTTAACCTGGTGGCGTCACCTGCTTGTCTCCATGGTGATAGATAAGTTTAATAGTGCACTTTAAAGACTGTTAATTTTCATCAGTAGTGTTAATTTAATATGATTTCCCTCCTCATTACCACTACCCACTGTCTTACTGCAGTTAACATTGAGAGGGAGTGCTATATATATACCTGCAGATTGCTGAGGGCGGCACAGGTTCCTCTGCATTGGCGGGACAGTGAGAGCTGTAATTACCCACAGTACACTGGCCTCTCTCACTGCAGAAGAATATACTAGGACTCTTATAACAGCACATATATCTCCGGCCCCTAGCCTCCCAGCAGGTATGATCTGAGAGCTACGCCCGCCTCTGAGAACAGCTGAGGAAGAGGAGGAGAGAGGAAGAGGAGAAGTCGTAGGTCTGCGGGGGGCAGGCCAGAGGGAGGAGCCATCACAGAGTCAGAAAGAGCCTGTGATTGCCAGCCAGCATGTAGCCAGTAATTACAATACTGTGTTTCTTCTTTCTCTCTCCCCCCGTCACTTGCACCGCTCGACCATTCGCACCGTCCTGTCTTACATGAATCTGAGCTCAAGGTTAATGGTAAGGAGGGTGCATTGCTAAATTATGTAACAAGTACACACTGTGACGAGAGTGGTTAGGGAATTAAAGCATTAACTAAAAGGGTCAAAGGTCAACAGTCTTTTATATTGCGGTTGTCTAGTCATTTGACCACCTATCACAATGTAATAACGTATAGTTAAGGAATGCCCCAAATAATACAAACTTCTTAAATGACATGTTTAAAGTTAAATGTCCTATATTACACAAAAGTGACACTTCATGACATAGATCATTAAAAAGCACAATATGGGCCCTTTAAATTGGGATAGAATTAACTTTGCCTATGTCTTGTCTGAAAATACAATTAAAAGCCAATCAATGAAACTCTTCACTTCAACTTATTTTTTTTAAATTTAGTATCTATAAGTAAGATGAAAGCTCAGTTTAAAAAATCACCACTTCAGATACAACAATACAATATCACAGTCCTGCTCGGGTCCATTTTTGAAGACCCGCACCTGCCCACACCTACGCAGTACAGCACCACACCCACCCGTTAACTCATAATTATATCAAAGTTAAACCCGCCCCCACCCGGACCCGTGATAAACCACATACAAATTAAACGCATTCTAACTGAAGCATCCATCAGAATACAAATTGAAAAGTTACAACTTTAAGAATTACAATCACGAAATGAAATGAAACGATTACGCTTTCTTCATTACGAATACAAATTCAGACACGACTCAACTGTCATCACTTCACAGCCATTATTTACTGAGCACACACCACAGACTGAACCAGGATTAACCCAGGACTAAACCAGAATTGACCCAGGACTCACTGTCAAGATGGACTCGGAGGTGCGCCTGCGGTCACCCGAGGGTCTACGCAGAAAGGACCAGCATAGAGCTCTGCGACCTACGGAAGTAAGAGCTGCCGTCGCCCAATCGCACTTTGCGGACACACCCTGCTCCGTGGGCTTAGGGTTCTCTCTCTCTTTAGTCCAAAATTAGTACTGGTTTAGACCTGGTTTAGACCTGGTTCAGTCCTGGTGTAGTTGTTCTGGTATAGTCCTGGTGTAGTCCTGGTTTAGTACTGATTTAGTCCTGACCCGCCCATTTGTAATCACTACCCGCCCGCATACCTGCCCGTAAAATTCCAGAATGTTAAAACCCACCCCTTTCAGCAACTAATTGCCCATACTCGTCGGGTACAGTGCAAGACTCTGAGATACAGTGTGTCTAAGCAGAGTTCATTAAGGTAACCCATTACAAGTAGGTCTGTTTTGTTTTTGTTTTTTTGCAAGTGAAGAAAATGCACATATTCTTGGCCCAGAATTCCCTGGATACTGTTTTGTGCATGCCATTTTAGCCACAAGATTCATTATTTACATATGAAAAAGTAGGACAGCATGGCCTCTGTACCACCTCAGTAAGGAATCCTGATATCTTCTGTCTCAGGGCTTGTCCTCTGCCATCACGCCTCTTGCTTCTCTTGCTTCTTGTTCCCTCTCTCCCCCATCTTCTTGCCCATTGCCTTATCAGCCTGCTTTCCATGATTCATCTCCTCTACTCTCCGCTATCAAACATACACTTGTACAATAGGGTGTCCTTCTCCCTCCCTCTGTCCCCCCACCACTTGTTCACCCCAATCTCCATCTCCCCCCTGCCCCTCACTCATCTTTACGACTGTCACAGGAGCCCTTTTTCTCATTCTGGGCCTGCCCGCTCCGCACACTGCTGTCTGTGTGTTTATGAGTGAGGCTATATTGAGAGCGTCTGGCTGGTAGACACAGAGGAGAAGAGGGGGCGAGAGTGCACAGAGAGGCCAGAGACAAGAGACAACCGCCCAGTGATGGAACAAAGATAGAAAGTGGGTTGGAGCATGATGTACATAACAGTATATACATGCATTACATACATGGGCTGGTGCTAAGTTACTTGAAAAAATATATTCAAGTGTAAGTAAATGCCATGGTTTATGTTAAAGGTGGATTATGTCACTTTTCAGGTAGAGGACCCGCTATGCACTTGTCTCCATGGAGATGACATTAAACGTATATATTTAGCATTTTTTGTTTTTATTGGTGAAAAACACCTTGGGAAACCTCCATTCTTCACATCTCTTCTGACCCTGAATTTGGCCTTGTGGCATCACCTGCTCGTCTTCATAAGTTTAAAGAAGACATATTGTGCTTGATCCTGCTATATAGTTATAATGTATAACACCCATGATTCATTACACAACACAACATGTTATAATTTACACATTTTAAATCGCAGTATTCATCTAAGACAACTTAATAAAAGAAACAAGTCTGCTGACCTCCGCATCTGAAAACTGCAGTGCCCAATGGAAGCAGACATCTACATAAACATCATCACAACAAAGAGCCATGTAGCTGCTGGCCCCTCCTATGGATAGCTGTATCACATTAGCAAGCCACAGATTTTTCATTTGCACCAAAATGACTACACAACATTGCGGAATCCCACAATTAAGAAAATAAAATTGAAGAATGAAATACAGAGGAGTGGGCACATGCCAGTAGCAGTGAAAATGGAGGCAAAGTGATGTCTTGTAAAGTGATTAAAGGTTGTTCAAACATGCACAAATAACTCCAAATCCAACTTTGGGTGAGTAAATGGAGAGATGAAACAACTATTACATGGTTAAAAGCTCTGAAAAGTGCATAGTAGGTGTGCTTTAATGCCATACTGCTGAACTATTTCGATGAAGCATCTTCACATCTTCATGGACATAAACCAGTGGTGGACTCTTCATCACAGTAGTTACATAGTGCACATTTAAATGCGTCAAAGTGATAAGTTCATACAAATATTTTCAGTTATACTCATCACTGACTGCTCAGAGTCACTGATAGAGCATTCACTTTCACTCCCAGCTCAGTCAGTGCTGTGACTGTGTCACTTGGCAAGACACTTCACCCACTTTTCCTCTAGTATGTGCAACTGCAAGACAAAAGACAGAAATAAGCACATTGCTTTAGGTGGGAATATATATGTTCATTATAAAGTGACACTTCACAAACAAATGATGTAATATTAAACAATGTCCAGTGTAAAAGAGTATAATGTGATTTGTAAATGCACTTGCTTCTCAAACACATTTCAGCTCCATTCCTCTCTTTGGTGGTGTAGCCAAATATCCTGTCTTCATTAGAGCAACATTACTGAGACTCTCGAGCGGAAAACCTTTCTCTGCAAAACTATTGCTGAAGTAGTCTTGAACTAAAGCAGCACACGACCGGCAGCCTGAGCAGATCATCTGATGACTCACCCAATCCTTCTCCTCCTTCCACAGGGTTTATATTTGGACAAAGACAAGACAGCCTCAAGCTCCAAGTATCTATTCAAGTCGGAGGTGGCTGTGATGGCAGCATGTATACAGTGATTCACAGTTTGTTGGTTACTGGTGGTGGTCAAAATGACACAGGAGAACGTTTGCACTGTTTTTGAAGGAAGATTCTTAAGGTTAAACTTCAGGGCCCTTCTGACTGTTTTTTGATACCTGAATCTTGGATGCTTCAACTACTAAGAGCTGTTTTGAAAATGTGGTCTGTCCTTTCTTTCAGGAAATCTCATGAAATTGTAGGTTGTAAACAAAATAGCATTGGTGGTGTCTATCTCACAGTGATAAGACTGATGCTACACAATGAACAGCATAACCCCGAAATATTTTTTGCAGTCCACATTCTTTCAAGAAACAATAGAAAGGGAAGAGTTTAGTTTAGTTGTTTATTTATCTGTGACAGGAGATTGTACAAAGAAGTGAACTAAGAGAGTGTGACCCATAGCGTTCAGCTCCAAGTCAAATAAAGCTCATGATGTTAGCAGTTATAGGAGCTAATTTGAAAACAAGTTCCATATTAGGAAAAGGAATTTATTATGTACAAAATAGCAAAAATAAAACCCCCAGGACCATGTAGACTGGGCTAATATGAACATTTTAAGACCAAAATGATGAGGCTCGCTGCAGCAGTTATAGAGAGATGGATGACAATTTTTCAATGTAAAGTGAATTGGAGCTAGAGTCGTTGAAGCCAGAAGCGCCCCCATGAACATTTCCTTATTTGGTACGTGGAAGCTTGTGGATTAGGTATGTCCATTTTTGTATAGAGTCTATCGTGATAATCCGCATAAAAACATCGACCTAGAGTTAATTTGTTTGTGCCGCGTTAGAGCAAAATTGTTCATTTCCACCTGCAGTCCCTGGACAGGCTGGTGTCATAAATGGCCATGTCATTTGTTGATTTCATTTGTGGCTAGGCTTTGTACATATCTAACCTGACACAACCTCACACTGCAGGCATATTCATACATAATACACATATTGGGTATTTGATGGTTTCTGCTTTGTGTTAAGTATCTCATGGCCGTATTGTACAAAATACTAGATCGTTCCATTATCAGTTCATTTCCTGCAGATTTTCATGATATCCTCAGAATGAATGTTAGTGTCTTGTGCTTTTATCTGTACAGTTTTAACACTTCTCACGGCTGTCCCTTTGACAAATGAGATGATCAATTACCAACCACTTCATATTGTTCTGCAGCCATTATCTCGCCAAACTCAGGAGTTACACTTTACTAAGTCCTGGTTTTAAAAAGGAAAAGAGGGCTAAAAAGCACACTAACAGATTGAGATTCCTTCATTAATAATATGATTCCCTTCACAGTCTTCACTGTAGATTGACCACGATAGTTGAAAATCGAATACTAACACCATGCGACCACAGTGGAGTTAACAGAAAAGAGTAGTATTTTAACTTTGAGATTTTGCTGTTAAAATGTTATGTGTTCTTTTCCCACATCACAAGTTGTTGACTGAAGTGGCTTGATGGACTGTACCTTATTGAAGCCTGCTTTTGTGTCTCCGCTGGATCATTCAAGTCTCTGCAACTCAATCCCTCTAAGGTGGATTTTATGAGAGCTCATAAAAACATAGCAATTACACTATAATGTGAAGTACCATCGAGCTTCAGAGTTTGTCACTACTGTGGTGAATGTAAACATGTACCTTTTGGATGGAAGTTTAAAAGGATTTTGGAGGAACAAAATCTTCACAGTATATTTCTTTAATGTTTTGTTGAGCTTTAGTTCAAGCTAGCATTTATCCAACTCCTGAAAAAATACATAATTTACAATATAAAATCTTGAAAGATCCTATTTCCAGCAATCCACAAAGCAATTACCTGACTGACCTATGCCAAAGACTCCACAAAATATGTGTAAAGTTGTGTTGAATTTCACTGAAACTAATACATATTACAGCTCTAAACATATAAACATGCACGCAGCTTCAAAAGTTTTGTTTAGCCTGTCAAACAGTGGCATATTTATAAAAGTAAAATAACTAACTTTTAAGATGTTATGTAAATTAATAGAATTCCTAGATAGTGGGATTGAGTGTGAAATGTGAGAGTTCTACTTCCTGGTCTGTTAGAGTAGATCATCTTCAACTGTATTTGGAAAGTTTGATTTACAGTGCCAAAGTTTGTGATGCTCCCTAGTGGTGGTGAGTGATAAGGTCACTTGGACTGCACTTATTGTTTTGATCTTTGAATTAGAATATAAAGAAAAATCTGACAGTGCTGCAGAATACCACCGATGCATGATTTGTTTTGGACAGTCCACCTTATAAAAGCAGTAAATTGTAAAACTCACTACCCACAGAAATTAAGATGATAAAATGTTCACCTCATGACTTAAGTCTTGGCTAGAAATCAAAACTGTACCTATTTAGCATGTGTGAAAGAGAGTATTTAAGAACACTTTTAAAAACCTGCAAATGTGGCTGCAAATTTTGCCTCATGTCCATGGCACTGGTCACCCATTTGGGAGCTATGTTTAACTGAAATGTCCCTGTCAAATAAATGAATAAACCAACAACATTTCAAACCTGCACCAATGCACCACTCTCTTCTGTCCCAGCCAGCCTAGCACAGTGCAGTCTCCACAGACCTCCCATGTGACCTCACAGAGTCAACTGAACTTTTCCCCGAGACTTTGCCCCCTCTTGCCCTATCCCATCACGGGAGGGTTTTGATTCACAGGACTGACAACCTTATTATGCGGCACACTTATTATTGATATTACACCGCAGAGGCTCGGTTGCCATGGTCACCGAGCGAGAGACATTTAATTTTCTCTCCTCCATCATCATTATCTATGGGGCCATCTGTTGTGGAAAATGAATTCAGCCTCATTTGCATGACTGATAAGCACATTCTTTATCTGTCCCGCAGAAGGTCATATGCCATGGATTTGGGGAGCAGAGATTGAGAGAAAGAGGGTGCTGGGGTGAACTGGTGCGTGGTCCCACTCCTGTGATGGAGGTAAATAGGGTGTCAGGGAGTGCAATTTGAGAGAGAGAGCTTTGGATATGCACATGTGTCTGCATAATACATGGACATGCCTGTTTATGTATGCCCTCTTGTTCATATCCATGGCTTTGTTCTCTCGTTGGAAGACTTAGGAATTTACATAAGCACGTGCCAGTGGATGCGACTTTGCCTATGCTCCTCCATTATGACTGCATGCTGTAATAGTGTCTATGGATGTGTCTAATGCCACTGCAGTGAGGGAGGGCATAGTTATGTGGTGGGATGCTGTGAATTACGCGTTGTATGATAGACAGATACTGATCCCATATTAGTCATGTAAATGGCCAAATACGTATGACTGCAATGGTGTGCGTCATCTCTGGTGCTGCATTATTTAACTGCATGATAAAGGTAGAGGCCTGACCTAAATTTTAATTATGGATTTGGGGTTTCAGATTGTTTCTTAATAGTTTCTTGTGTTTCCAAATCCCTAACTGAGAGGAGTGTAGTAGGTAAACATGTTGTCAGATTATCCGATTGTCAAAAATCTAATCCTTAGTCGCTTTGCCATGTATTCAGATGAAGACATGATGAGAAACCGTTAACCATAAATAAACTTTAAATGTAATAAATGTTGCATTAACATAGACAAATAGGCCCAAAATATAAGTAATAGTCACACAAAATCCCAAAATATATGATTAATTATTTTTATTATTTTTGATTTAAATTTCCTCTACAGACTCTTGTGTTAAGATGTTTCCAATAATGATCTTATAAGATCTTGTCCTTTCTCCACACACATATTTTATTGAACTGCATCTTAGCACACAGCAAACTTAAAAACATTTAAATTTAGATTCTATAATCCATAACACGAATCCTTAATGGTCATGATAATCTACTATGAGCTGTCACATGACCTTTTCAGCCAAGATGCGGTTATTAGTCATTTGTTTATCTGCTCTTAAAGAAATTATTGATTATTTCGACAGACAAGCAATAATGAAAGCAGCGGGAGTACTGCGAGTGATTTGTATAAGTAAACCTGTTTTCATAATACAGTTAAGTACTATATGGCTACTTTGTGTAATTTATGTTTGTGCATTAGTATACTTATCCCCACTCCTGTGTGTATGTGGTGTATGTGTGTGTGTGTGTGTGTGTGTGTGGTGCGTGTGTGCGTGTGTGCGTGTGTGTGTGTGTGTGTGTGTGTGTGTGTGGGTGCAGGTAAAGTGGCTCCCTAAGGTGCTGCTGTGTGCTCTGGTCTTTCATGTCTGGCACATTTGTCATCCCATTGGTAAGACACAAGCCCTGCCCTATGCACACACACACATAACACACTGTACATAAGTAGGCTGAAGAAGCTTGTTATTCCTCCTCTCCCTAACTCCCAGTACACCAGCCATGCAACCTCTCCTTCCCCGCACTCCTCCCTTAAGGTATCACTGTCTTTACTTCTCCTCTTTCTCCCTCTCTCTATCCCTCCGCCCCCACCCCTCTGCGCCTCTCCCTTGGTCCCACTGAACAACAAGCTTTCACCTTCTCCCACGCTATCATCTCCAGTCCCCAAACGCCCCTGATTCGCTCTCCCTCTCTCCTCTTTTGGCTTCTCCCGGATCACTCTTGCAACCTGGTTTTTCGCACCCCAGCATCACCACCTCTAACTAATGCTTCCTCTATCCCTCCTGCAGCTATGCTATGCCCTTCATTTCTACTCTACTCTACTCTTTCTCTCTTTTTGGCCACTTTGTGTATTTTAAATCACTTACAAAAGTTGGAAAGAATCATTAGCATATGCTGAACTGTTAACAATGGCATTTATTATTTTATTCTATCATCCTCCTTGATCACATTAACATTAATAGCAATTTCTATGAGAGAAATTGCTAATAAAGATAAGATAACCTGCTATTGAAGAAAAGGTAAATGTAGCATATTATGTATATGCTTTATAATATTATAAATGGTTATGATAGGCTATAAAAGTATCATAATATTGACAGAAAAACAAACAAACAAAGAAAAAAAACAAAAAAACAAACAAAAAATAACTAACTAATAACTAATTCTCACTTTTACTTTACAAAACTGGTAAGCCCGTAGTTTCAGCACCGGGAGCTGTTCGTGCAGTCTCAGAGTCGCGCTGATTGGTTAGTGACGCGTAAAGAAAAGTTTGCTGTGGGGGCCACAGGCCACAAACGTGCGGACTGCGGAATAGGTAACGATGGTCATAAACTAACTATCGTAACTAGCCTGTGTAAAGTTTTATTAAGAGAAGAGTTTGTGGGTATATTCTGTGAAACGCGTAGCAATAGAGAGGATTATCTTTGACTTGTTAGCTGAATGCTAAAAGCTAACCGCACGTGCAAGTAATGCATCGCTTTTTCCGTAGGTGTACTGGCTGCGAAATATCACGCCTACACTCAAGATATGTGAAGATGTTAAAAGTTAAGTGCTCAGTGAGAATTTATTACCCTTTGAATGTATAATCACTTTTTAAATTACATTTTGCTTTGACCATCCATTAGATTTTGAGCATTTATAAGAATGTGGAGCAAAGTAATTGTGCCTGATTGGCATTAGCATAGCCAAATAAAAATTTGAAATGACTAATATTGAACGCCCTGTGGGCATCTGAATCCCAATGCACTGGAGTACTTATCATGCCTTCTTTCTGTGCCTGGCAGCATTGCAGGAGAGAGCGGTATTGTTGGTTCTGCAAAACCGTGCTGTGGCATTTGATTTGTTTACTGCTATAGGGGAGATCAACACAATGTGCATATATAACTACAGAGCTCAAACAACGAGGAAGTCTTTGAATTGTTTTATTAATATGTATATTTCATTTATTGTACTGCCTTTAGAACACACAATATATTTGTCTTGAAACATCTATTGTTCTTTCAGGGTCAGTGCTCCACTGTCAGATATGCCTCCTGCTGCTGTTGGGGAATGAATGAATTAACACCTCTTGTTGGGTAAGAAATGAAACTAATTTATAATCTAATTATGACAATGTCTTAAAGATCAAATTAGCATTCTCTGTGTTTTCATATCTGACTGAATATGGAAATCATTGTGTTGTTATTCCCATTCTCATTCACACATGAGCGCACATGCTGAATACTGCCATCTTTATGGGCAGGGCATGACTATATTGTAAATATTGTCTTCTGCCTGGGCGCAGTGCATTAGCAGTGCTCATCACTGAACACATGGCCAGAACTGGCCTGTTTCAATACTCATTCATCTTGTGTGCCTTTAATTCTGCTGCTCAGCCAGCCTCGAAGCCTGGGACGGGGAAAGGCGTTAATTAACAGCAAGGCTGCCATCAGCCACACACTTCCTTTAAGTTTGCATCCTGTAGCTCTCTGGGCACGGTGCATGATCCCAGGCCAAATAATGTGCACCCAACCACAAAAAGGAGCGGTGTGCCTCCCATTTAAAATATATACGCTGCACATGTACCTCACAGCTTACCCCCACCTCCATCTCGAGCAGGGCCCGTGGGAAGAACTGACTGTGGGAGCAGACAGTCTGCAGTCCTGAATAAATGTATAAGAGGGAGAAGGGGAAGGGAGGGCACATTAGCAGGCAGCGCAGGGCTGGGGAGGGAGAGAGAACATATTGAGTGTTGGAGGACATACATGCACAGTGTACAGAGAGAGCCAGATGCACAGATAGGAGAAAGAGAGGGGAAAGCAGCTTATAGCACTGGGAAAGGAATCCTCTCCCTGTGCTGGAGCACAACACACACTCCTCCACTCTGCCTCCCTCCTCCCGACTTACACATCCACTCACATCCACTCACAGCTCACAGTAGCTTTAGGGTATACCAGTCGGCTTTGGCAGTCCTCTCCTTTGTTGTTTTTGCTATTGGTTGGTCTCAGCGGCAGCGCGGCGTGCGCCTCTATTGCTGGGGTGGGTGCATGTATTAGTGAGTGTGGATCTGCCAGGCGCTGTGGAGGATGGCACTAGCACTACCCTGGTAAGTCTTCTTTCTCTCTGTCTCTGTGTTGTGCTCCTCTGCAGTGCTGCTCCTCTCTCATCCATCGCTCTGCTCTGGTTGTGTCTGTGTGGCTCTGTGTCGTCCGCTCGCGTCCCGGTGCTGCTCTCGCCATCCCCGCTCCAGCCGTGCGTCTCCTCCACTCTCTCTCCGCTCTCTCTCTCTCTCTTCAGGCTGCGCCTCATTGGTGTGTCCTGATTCCCTTTTTCCATTAGGCTCCAGGCCTATTGGTCGCCTGCCTCCCAACCATTATCTCCACTCCTCCACCCCTCTGTCATCTCTGCTCCCGTCGCTCTGCCTTCTTCCCCATTCTCAGACTCCCAAGTCGTAAAAATGATTTGCATGCAGGAGCCGAGCAGAACTTTGCCGTGAGAACAGTAACTGAACAGAAGAGTGTGAGAAGAATCGTGTTAAAAAGGAGAGGCTAACTAAGGAGCACGAGGGAAAGTTTCAGAGACGGCTGCAGTTGGTAGGTAACTTATCCGTATGCTATACTGCACAGAAGGATTGATCTGCTTGCTTGTGATGTTAGCTTTTATTTGTAATTTTAAAAATGGTAAACCTATAGTTTTAATAGTATGCTGTGATCTTGTTGTCACTTTTTTGCTGTTGATGCTGTTGGCTGTTTAGCTTTAAAGTTGTGTTTGACTTTTTGAAACAGCAGAAGTGGTTACAGTTTCTTATGATTTGTAATTGTTAATTGTTATAGTGACATTATTTAATTAGTTTCGTTGACTGGTCAGCTGTCCAGATAACAAATGAAGTACTTATTTTAAGAAGCTGGTTGTGCTTGGCAGTTTTGTCTGTGTGTTTAGCTGAACTATGCATGATTGTATTTAATGAATCGGATCAGAAAATAGCATTTTTATAGATTCTATATTATTCTTATAGATTCTGTCTCTGTAAAACTGTGAATTTTGTATGTGGCGTACTGTCACTTTTTAGATGGTTTTCTTGCTTTGTATTTACTTACTCGGTTGTCATGTTTCCTTGGTTGGCTTGGATTGTATAGTTAAAAAGTTGCTACACGGTGGACTGGTTCAACAAAGCGCACCAACAAAGTCATTGTTTGTAGTGTCCATGCTGCAAGCCCAAAGTATGCCTGAATGTTTGCTAAGTTTAACATGTGATTTGAGCAAACAGTTCACTTTGGAATTTAAGATATTTTTATTACAGGAATGATGCTTAGTTTATATTTTAAAAATCTATCACAAACAGCAGACTTACCAGCGTAACGTCTATGCCTATAAGAATCTATTGTAGCTTGGAGAGCAACAGTGGCTTGGCGTGAGGAGAAACCATGTTCTCAGGGATGCTCCTTTAGCTGCAGACGGGGAAATGTCTTGCTTGTTAAGGGGAGGCTGGTGTGTGCGGAGCCGTGGTGCCTGATGTAGTTTGCTGAGCGAGCCGGGCGGACAGGCAGACAGCTGAATGTGATTAAATTATAGTGGGAAAGCACGCTACCGGGTCTTACTGGGACCAACATCGCGGGAACCCCCCTCCTCCCTCCATCCTATCATCTCTTTTCCTCATTTTCCCTCTCTCTCACTCTCTCTCCTTCACTGTCTGCGCTGAAGGAGGAGACCCAAGCCCCTAATAATCACAACAGTCTAGTCAGAGCTGGAGGGGAGAGGAAATTGGTTGTTGATAGTGATGATGAATATAGACTGTAAGGTCATCTCAAAAGCACTCTGCATTTCAGTGTATCACACCTATACTGTACAGTCTAAAATAAAGATATAGGCATAAAATGGAAAGACATAGAAAATATATTTAGGTAATACGTATCAAAAATATACAAAAGATTCAACTAATCCAAGGAAAGAGCTAATGAAAAATAAAACAAACTTGTAGTATAATCTTTCTAATAAGAGTGTTAAGTCACATTTGTGCACCACCATTCACGTTTTGTGTAATACTTGAACCTCAATATTTTTGCGCATTTCTGATGGATTGCCATAATATCAAAGGGAGATTGTCAATGGAATAATTAAAACATATATTGATATATGAATTCTTACCAATATTACCCACAAGGGCTATGATATTAATCACATTTTAATAGAGATTCAGTCATTTCTAATCGTCAGTGCTCAGCTTGACTTTTTTTAAACTAAGAGGTCCACAGTCAGTAAAGCAGAGGCAGAGTTCAGACACTGGAGGATGAAATTTGACGAGGATTTTTTTTCTGTTCGGTGTGTGCTTTGTTTAGGGTAAGGTAATGAGGTAATGTTCAAGACATTTTTTGTGAAAGTCATTTTTATTTTATTTTTTTTTTTACAGTTGATAATTCAATTATGAAATTAAAAATGTGATATTTTTTATAAGGAAAATAAATTGTGATTTTTCTGTATTATCCCCATGTTTTCAGAGATTTTCAAACAAACTATAGCCTTTAATGACGACTTATACTATATAAGATAAGATATAAGATATATATATATAAGATATAGCAAACACTGAGGAATCCATTAGGAGACTGCTGTATGTGTGGTCTTGGTGAGACATGACCACAGACTGAAGCAGCGGTTGAAGGTAGGGGGCTGTCTCCTCTCCAGACTCACAGGGGAAATACTGTATGTCCCTTATTCTTAGCAGCCTAATGAATGAGCAGAGAAAAGCCTCCTGGGGATCCTCTACATGCGGCTCAGAGGGGCGGTGGGGGGCAACCAGGCGCTAATATTAGCCTCCATGTTGAGTGGAGCACAGAATTACTCTTCCACACGCCACGCCATACATCGCCATAGCATGACTCGGCATTCAGTATAACTCGCTACAGTGTGCTGCAGTGGTCATCAACCTCTGTCCATAGACACAGGAGGAAAAACATGTGTGGCACTATTTGTTGTTTAAGTGCATTTTACAGATGACAACAAGTTTATACTATTAGACTTTTATACTATTAGAAGTTAGTGATCCATATTTGAATCATTTTATTTAATACAATCTAAAGAGTAAAGATGTAATATTATTGACTCTGCTGATCAATAAAGCACTGATTACAGATTAAATCTTGTTATTTGTATATGTTTGTGACAATACTAGTCTCCACTATTAATGGGAAGAATTGTAAATTAATATAAAAAAAATATGTGTTCCTGGTTGAAAAATATTTTAAATTAAACTTAGAAGCAGAAAAAGGCAGTGGAAGGAAAAACTAAATTTCTAGAACAGTAACGGTTTGCATGGTTAAAACAGTTTGCTTTAACTGCTTAGTCCATATAGGTGCTGATTGTTATGTGTCTGCTTCTCTTCCGTCCACACTTTTTACAAATATTGAACTATTTTTGTTTGTTTTTGTTTGCTCTTGTGGTTGTCTCCTCTTGGTCAAAACTCACCATAGGGAATCAATGGTTTCTTCCAATCAGTCCCAATGACGTGGTTAAGCTCAGGCTGTGAAGGAATTGATCTATTTGAGCGGACAAAGTGTCAATACTGACGTGTACTCACTGTGATGTAGCTTCTCCTGTGTCTGTCACACCTGCATGCTCCAGTCTACTCTGGACGCATTGACTTTTGACTTATGCTCTGTCGAGTACAAAACTTTGAACTGTTGCATAGACAGTGTTTGTTGTTTGGTTATAGTACCTATATTTGAAAAATGTAAGTAGATGGAAGTATGTTTGGGGGAATTGTGGTGCTAATAGCTGCAGAGATGTGGAGTACATGCCTAGTCTGGTATTCTTCAAGTGATAAGGCGAGAATAGACAGGTGCCCCTCCATGGACACATACACACCTCATTGGCTTTTCTCAAGGGAAAACATGATCTATCTCCTGGTGGGCAGGCCAATTAAAAACCAATCAGGCTGCTTGGAGTGCACTGGTAATGGGAAAGCCACGGCCGTGCAGGAAGTGGGCCTGATTAATGGACACTTTCACCTTGTGGCATAACAGCCTCCCACCAGCATCCATCACCTCAGGGGACAGGGCACACCTCCACAGCCCACACCCACCCAGTCCTGTCTCACTCACTGTACCAGCCGCAATGTCCGCCACCGTTATCATCATCAACATGAATTGTCTCCGTTAGCAGCACTATCGCTGTATATTAGCCACTCTGACCTACAAGGCATTAAGCTCATTTGCTGCGATGTGTTTAACTGAGCAGATCTTTTGATGGCTGGACATTCAATAGAGCGATAAAACTACATAATAATAATGGGAACTTCCAAATAGTATTAATAGCTACGTATCTGGCCTGCATTGATATCTTCACTATTTATTGCCAGTGCTGCCGATTTGTGCTGTGCAGACTGCAGACTGTAGAAACTACTAAAGAGCAGCAGAAACAGTGTTTGTGTCTTTCCCTCAGGTCCCATTGTGCGGCGGTGCACATTCAAAAGCAGTATTAAACGGTGTGAGGGAGGTTCACTCCATTTCAGGAGCTGTTGTGACCTACTTCACACAGCCACGCAGCTCGCTGTAAATAAGGATTTTCATAACCCGGTTTGGCCTTTTCCCATTAGAGGCTCAACTGTGCCTTGAAGAATATTCTAAAGAGCAGCAGCGGCTGTTGAGAGGCGGCTCTGATATCATCAAAGCACTGACCTTGAGATTGTTGTGTTGTTGTCATGCCATTACAATTAAACTAAAAAAAGCATTTACTGTGATCTTAAGGTTATGTATGCAAGAGATGATACAATGGTGAGCCACTTTTACTTTAGTTAAACATTTTGTATGACAATGTTTTTGGTGGTTGCTGGTGATCATGACACAAATTAATATCTCTTTATTTCTGGAGTGACAAAACTGAGAAGCTTTCCCTGTTCATCTAACAGAAATGTGTTAAAATGTGTCTAAGGGTTTAAGTTGAGCTTTTAAGTATCAGAAAAATGTGAAATGTCAAATAACTCACAAAAGTGCAGAAATCTCACTTATTTGAAAGTTTACGTCAAACATATTTTCTATTAGCATTTTAATTAGCTCTTTTTGGTGCAAAAATCATAAACTATGCACTTGATGAAATGTTGCATAGCTTTAAAACAACATTCACAATTTTGATCTGTCTCTATTATTATATCTGATGACAAACTTTTACTGGTATTAAGGCATGTTCAAGAAGGCAATTTTATTTCAGCATCATTCTTGGTAAACATGTAACATAGTGCAGACAGATGTAATTATTTTCAAGACTGAAAAATATTCTACTGAGGGTCTGTCTGTACTGTAGTGTTAACACCTAAAGCGTTTGTAGTTAATTTTAGTTGGGACCAGATTAGATCATGTTAGGATTCAGCGTTTGGAGAAATGAGAAAGTAATGATGAGATGTAAAAAGAAAAAAAAAAACACGCCGGAGTGGCTCTGCAGCTCGGTTCAGGGAAGGTAGTGTGATATTGGAAAATGATTACCAAACAGGCATTCATTATTCAACAGGGCAATCAGGGAGGGCACAATCTCCTTATTTATGCTAGCTCTGTAAATCAGATTTGTCAGTTTTGATCACTCTAAAATCTCCCAGTCACACGCCGGCAATATTGGGCGAATATTACGCTGTCTAATGGGTAATTGATGACGGCATGTGACACTGGTCGAGACGAATGGATGGCCTTCAGGAGCAGGAGCGAGCCAGTTCAGCACGAGAGAGAGAGGAGATGGCTATTAGAGGAGCCACGGGCATATTACAGACTTTTTCCCATGCATCCAGCTATTACAACACATTTAGCACATTGAAATAAGTAGCAAGTATTGTTACTTTAGGGAATGTTACTAAACTGGATGCTACACAAAAAAGCTTCTCCAGGATGAACTACCAACTTCTGAAATATGCACACATTGTAAATGTTTGTGTTTTGCAGATTATATTAGTACGTGTATCAATCATGTTAAACGCCTAGACATAATGTGATGGTCTATCTTCCTGCTGTCTGTATGTGTGTGGTTTGTGCGCGTGTGTCTGCATGATAGATCGATAAATCAGTTGGCCGATATATCAGGCCAATATTTGGACTTTTTAGCACATCGACTATCGGCCTTCAATTTCCAACACAGGAAGATAAATTGTTTTGGAGAATCTGCTGCCTAAAAATGTACACTAAATTTATGTGAAGATATAACTGCACTAAATGTGATCCATTGTTTTCTTAAAGGATCGTGGGAAAAAAATGGCTGTGGGTGAAATTATAGTAAATTTATATTACATAATTTGAGGAAAATCATCAAAATATCAACAGAGCTCATCAGCCATCAGTTTATTTTGATTCTAAACAATCAGCATCGGCCATGAAAAAACCCATATCACGTGGTCTCGAGTTGCCACAATACAAATTTTTTAAACGTGGTTTTAATAATAAGGAATATGGTCGATACTCAATTCTGATTTTGATACCACAAGGATATTAGAGAAATGTCATTTTCTATACCAAATAATAGTGATTTATTTATGTTATCTAGGTTTGATAATGCTCAGCATAATTTTAAAAATGTTCAGGGACAAGCAAGTTTTATCCTGTTTATGTGAATTTTTTAGTATTGATATTTGTTCTGTACTAATTCTGATGTTAGCTGAGCAATACTAGATTAGTATTGATTTGATAAATTTTTTAATACACAGTGACTCTGTACATGTGTGGTTTGTGCGTGCCTCTTTGCCTCAGTATGTGGTTTGTGCGTGTGTCTCTCCTCTGTATGTACATGATTGGTGTGCGTATTATGAACGTGTGTCTGCCTCTGTGTGTGTGTGTGTGTGTGTGGTGGTTAGTGCGTGTATGTCTGTGCGCCTGTGTGTCTGCCTCTGTGTGTGTTGTGGTTGTGGTGCGTATTGTGCATGTGTCTGTGCCTCTGTGTGTGTGGTGGTTGTTGCATGTGTGTCTGTGCGCCTGTGTGTCTGAGGGTGGCCTGACCTCTGCCTTCAGCTCGGCTTCACAGGACAGCAGCAAATGAGAGGTGTCATCACATGACAGCAGCACAGCCCTCTTTAGGACCGAGCGCTTATCGAGAGCGCCAGCATGCCACGCTAATGCTGCAGCCTGGCATATATGTACACAATGGTGAACGCGCTGGCAACAGTTTCAACATAAACACATACACAAATGCATAAATATTGACACGCAGTCGCACACAGATTCTCAGCAAAGCACCATGCAAATCAATAGCTCTGTTTTGTGAACACACAGCCTTTGTTTGGGAACAATGATTTGGATTCAGTTTTGACCACTTAGTGCTTATATGCTCTGCTACGACAAGCTCCAAAAATCAAACTCAATTGCAGAAAGGGCTGTGTAAAACAACAATATAAAACTTGACTTATTTTTCACTCATTTCTTTTCTCTTGTTGTGTAAACAACATTCCCTTTGCCATGAATTACTATAGAGTCAAATTGTTTAATTACAGTTTGAGCTGTAAGCTTTCATAGAAATCTAGGAGAAATGGAAATTGATAGAAGACTGTATAAATATAAAACCATTATTAGCTGCTGTATTGTAGACCCCTCTGCTTTGATATTGCTGGCCTGTTGTTATTTTCTGAGTAGACAGGTGTATTCTGTTCTGTGTCAGACGGTGCTCCTCAAAGTGGGGCATCTCCTGGTGCCACCTGGAGCCCTCCTCAAACTCTGCCCTGAAAGAGCTGACGCGGCGCACTGGGTCGTCCCTCCAGCTCCTCTCCAGGCTCCACACACAGGCTCCACACACAAGCTCCACACACAAGCTCCACACACAGACTCTACCACAGACTATATGGACATAGATATCCTGCTAGCCGCTGCGTTCCAAATAGAAAGTGAACATGGTGGCACTTCTGGCTCCATCGACTCTTTCCACATGACTTTACATTGAATAATTTTAACTAAATTTTAACTTGATTTTAATTGTAACTGCTATGAGCCTCATCATTTTGGTCTTAAAATGTTTGTATTTATTTTCACAATTTTGTCCATAAGTATATTTTTATTCCTAAATGGAACTTGGCTTCAAATTCACCCCTATAACCACTAGCATCATGAGCTTCATTTGGCTAGAGCCGAACGCTATGCGTGACATCACACACTCTTAGTCCACTTCCTTACACAGGCTATATTCTTCATACAGTACATGTATATATATATATATATATATATATTTATATATATTTATATTTATATTTATTTATATATTATACATTCTTAACAGTCTGTCTATAGGCTCCACTCGCAGGCTCCACACACCATGCTCATGTTTGTCCTTCCTTTGTATCTGTCTGATCTCAGCCTGTGACACTCACCTGGCTGCTCTGTCCTCTTCAGCTCACCATTGTCCCTGCTGCTTTATTCATCTGTGCAGTTTTTTGTACCCTTTTACATAGAACTCACTGATATGGGGACATTTTCACCTAAAATTTTCTATCTTAAGTCACACAAAATTTCAGGATTAATGTTTTCTTTTTGTAATTATGTTGCCTTTAAGATGAAACTATAGCTATCTCACACATTTATTGTAGTTCATAATTCACTCTGATTGAAGAAGTCTGCCTGTCTCTCATGGAGGCTGGCCAATAGGACCAGTGTCTCTGGTTGCACAGTCTCTGTGTCCAAAAACTCATTACACCAATATCTCATGATCATTTTTTCATGTCCAGTGCCGATCGCTTACAATCCAGAGGAACCAATGACCAATGACGATGCCGATAAGTAGAGCTGATTTTGGTCATTTTTTACAAATTATCAAATTTAATTAAGTATAAACTCATCCACAACCTTCTTTTACTACAAACTGTGTAGTGAGCAGTGTAGTCACATTTTTGCAGTACCCTCTTTGTTCAAACTAAGTTTTATGCTTTTATGCTTTTTATATATAAAAAAGGGTAAATATTGACCCAGTATATGGGTCTGTCTCTAATCATGATACTTAATTGGTATATACAGTGTTAGTGGAGTTGCTGTATCTATATATCGGCATGAACAATTGCTTGTCTAAAGAAAGAAGCTAAGAAAGACCAGTCCTAGTTAGTACTTGGATGGGAGACTGCTGGGAAAATAAGGCGCCACAGTGGGGTGCCAGTCGCAAAAATTGTTGTTGTGTCCTTCACCCACATTGCCTAGTATGAAAGTGGTGTGTGCATGAGTGATGGTGGTGGTCGGAGGGGCTGATGGTGCAGATTGGCCTTTTGTCAGTCTGCCGCAGGGCAGCTGTGGCTACAATAGTAGCTTACCACCATCGGGTATGAAGTGAATGAATAATGCTCTGTAAAGCATTTTTGAGTGTCCAGAAAAGTGCTATATAAAACTATTATTATTAAAATAAACATATGTGTATATAAAATATACACATATATACATATATGTGTATATGTGTGTGTGTGTATGTATGTGTGTGTGTGTGTGTATGTATATATATATATGTATATATATATATATATATATATATATATATATATATATATATATATATATATATATATATATATATATATATATATATATATATATATATATATATATATATATATGTCTGTATGTTTAATGCAGTCGCCATATTCACTGTTTATTAAAGTAGGGGAATTGCTTAAACTGGGTGTGCCTGTTATTTAATACATACAGTTGTGAATATGTATTCCTTTTAAAACTGTGATATATCATAGAATATCCTGTGAAAAATATTAGTTATTGCATGTATTGCCACATTGTGATATTATATCGTAACCCATGTGTATCATATTGAATCGTGAGGGACTTGTGATTCCCAGTCCTTAACCATATATCAACTCAATTCTATATTCCATTTTGCCCTCCTGTACTTTTACATAGTAGATTCCTGCTCCTTAGGGGATAAGCAGTACTTTTATTGTCTTGTCACAAGTTGTATCACATGGTATCATGCATTATAGTCGCTACATTGTTAAGAATCTAGGTGTTTTGTGTTTAAAAATATATATATATTAAATTTGGGATGCACTAAAAGGCGTATTTTCACTTTCAACCGTTATATTTTCACTTTCAACCATATTCAATGTATTCAGGTCATTCCAGGGCGGCTGTTAAAACACTCCTTTGGCTTTGCCTCTGTTAAGCTGTGCATCTTGTTCATTCTACTCCAATCTGTGTAGCCCCTGCTCTGAATAAATAACACTACATGTTTTAGTTCTTTGGTCTCCTGAAAGAAGGCAGGCCCCTGTTCGTGTAAGTGACCTAATTTTCCTGCTCGGCCCAGCGTTTTCCGATGTGAGCTGTTCCAAAATAAGCTTGGCTACAGCAACTCATTTCCATCTTGCATAACAGGGGCAAAACAACCCTTACTCCAGCTCATGAGCTTAATAACAAGATGATATTTGGATCTGAATATTTAAGCTTCGCTGCTGTCAGTCTGCCTGCTGCACTGAAGAAAATCGTTTAAGACAGGGAATGCAATGGCTCTCACTAAAGAAGCTACAATAATGCATTTGAGAGCACTTAGCCCTTTGTCACTGGCTGTTTTGGGATCTCAAGTGAGCATGTCACTTGATGTCATTTGATGTGATACAGACCACAATATGAATAAAATTGAATACATTTAAAATAATGTTACTTTGTTAAAATATGTATATTTTAATGTAATTATATATATGTTAATTATCATCCAACATCAGTGAATATGTGAACATTTAATTTCTCAATATCAGAAAAAAAAATAATTAAACACTCTAACAATGTATTCCTTTGATATTTATTCATATTAATTTATAGTCTGCCAAATGAATATTTATATATTGAAATGTTGATGTATTGTCCCTAGAGTTAATGAAAGAGTTGAGGATTCATTGTTGGACCTGTGCACTGATGAGCTTATAGGGTGTGTACAATGCTACTACAAACCAAATGAAGGGAATGAAGAAAAAACTGATCTGACTTTGGTGGGTTTTGCGGCTATTGGACTGACAACTTAGAAACTTTAGTGTCCGGGTGTCAAAAGCAGTTGTTTTTCCAGTATATCCTGGTTTACCTACATCTGAATGCACTGCCCATATGTGGGTCCAGATTCATAGCATAACACAAGGAAAATTAAGTTGGAGCATATGGCATGTTAATTACCATATATCAAAAATCATTGTTTAGGAACTATGGCAACCCACTTCTAGAAACATGTATTTGTGAATGTTTATTCACAATGCAGTATTTACTAATTCATTATAATGGAGGCATGAGATTCAAACAACAAAATCCTGTGTGGATATGTAGATTTTGTGTGCTGTGCCATTTCTCCTGTATGCCAGAGTGAAGCCCATAGACCTTAGACAGTAGAGGCAGTGTGATAAAGCTCCTTCACACAATAGAGTGAATTAGTGAGGCTGTGTATTACTGTATTGATCTGTGAAGGTGGAGCTGTATGCCTCAGTGCACCGTACTCACAGCAGCTTCAGCGCCAGTATACGGCCACATACAGGGACTCATTGTACAGTGTCAGTGCATGTGACAAACTGCTACACTGTATTCATGTATGATCTGTACAGCAGTACACATGGGCATAAACCACCTCCCAGTTTATCTGTGTCTTTGTCCAGCACACAGGCTCCACTGGGTGCACTATCACAGGAGGTTCCCGGTGAGACCAGGGCTGTTGGACAGGGCTGTATGTGTGTGTGACTGGGGGCCACACCTGTCAGCACAGCTCCATAGGCTGTGCTCTGATGCTATCTGACAGCGGGCCGGCCTGACACTGCCTCTGCGTGTGTGTGTGTGTGCGTATGAGCCTTTGGATGAGTCACTGTTATGCCTCCACCGCTGTGCTCCCCAGAGCCCTGTGTCGGGCTGGTGCCTGTAAAGTGTATACATGTGTGTTCAGGCCCTATTAACAGCTGGCCCCTTACTCACAGTAAACAAACACGCTGAACCATGTACACTTTTTGCTACTGAGTCTCTGCTAGTGTTGCACCACGCCTTTGCAACACATATTATTGTAGGGTGGTAGTATTAGTATTAGTCAGTGTTCTACTGCTATTTGTAACACAGCTAGCATCTGCATTACTTCAGCGACTCATGTATATTAGTGACTAAATCTTATTATGAATGTAAAGTTTGGCTATGTTGGTGACTATATCTTATTAATTTTACACTGTAGCTCTGTCAGTATTTTGGTGCTGAGCAGTGAGACAGTATTGTGGCGTTATAGCAGCCATAGAGGCAGAATAGTGCAGCAGCTGTACCCTCCAGTGCCTCTCAGCAGCACATGCATTTGGCTGAAATATTCAGCCCAGCTCCCAGCGTTACCTTGCATGTATAATTACCGGATATGCTGCCTGCCGCTGATAACTCTCCCAAACAATGTTTGAAGGGAGAAGGCGGCCATGAATTCCCAATGAAGTGTGAAAAAGACTGATTAAAATTGCCGTGGTCAAAAGCCAGGCACCAGTGTGTTCTGCTCTCATGAAGCAGGGGAGAGGCTCTGCTGTGCAGATAGCTTTTTTCTCCTCACTGTGCTAAGGGGAGATTTTGGGGGTGTTTTAGTCTGTTTCTATTCTGGTCTACAGTCAAAATATTGGCATATTTTTTTATTTTATTTTGGCCAAGTAAACATTGTATTCAAATGAAAACACACACAGTGAAAATTAGCAGAGCACAATAGTTTCTGGACCAGAAAAGCATCCTGCCAAATGTCTTCTTTATTGCTTTTATAGCTGTGATAAAATCTAACCTGATAAAATGACTATCAGTGCAGTAGCATATGCTCATGGCTTTTACAGTAGAGAGCACAGCTAGTAGTTCATTATAAAGCTGTATCATCTTTTTAATACTGATCATACACGTATTGTCTAGACTCACCAGTGCCCTATAGCTTGCAATGTACACCCGCTCTTCTTTGTTTGCCTCATTACAGGTCTACAGGGTGTTTTCAGGTTGTTTTACCATCACACATGAGATTTGACATCCCTATCTTCTGCATTAGTGAATGCTCTGGATAAATATATGTACACTAGCCCAAGCTCCTGGTTTGGGAAGGCAGTGGAGGAGTGGATGTCTCTCATTGGAGGAGTGTGGGCGTCAAACTTCGGGCACTAATTACAGGCCTGGCTCCCTGTGCTGTCCCGCGCCTCCCACAGCCCAGTGTTTGGGTGCATCTTCTGGGCACAGACAGATGATCCTCTCCCAGTCTCCAGGGCTCTGCTCTCTGAAGGGCTCCACCTTAAAGCAAAGAACACAACACTATCTGATTAGCCACTTCTAACCACCTGCCTGTTATGTCCTTGTCTTTGTTGAAAGTTATGCGTTATGATGGTAGATTTGAAACTGCTAGAATCGATAACACGGTCATTACAATTCTCTATGGGCCCTTTAAGAGACCTAATACTGGCTACTCTAGTTGTGCAAAAAAGTTAGCTAGTACGCTAGTGGTGTACCTTTGAGCTAACAAGCCCCTAACACAGACATGCTCTTTATTTCTCCCCATCCTTTTCTTGTACACTGATGTACAGTCCAATAATTGGTGGTTATTAGTGAGCTTGCTGGAAGAAGAGCCGGGGAGCTGGTTAACTCTTTCCTCACAGGAAGGACAGCAGTTGTCTTTCATCTTGTTTCACAGAGATACTAAGAGAATAGAAGAGAGATTGTGCCCGTAGTGGGGGTTGGTTATTATTTTGCCAGCAGCAGATGCCAGGCACAGTAGTTTTTGACTGGGCACACTTTTACACAACACAGCTGTCTTCTCTGCATCTGGGCAATGGATAGAGAGAGAGGAGAGGAGGAGAAACAGAGCAAGAGGAAGAAGGGATAAGAAAGATGTTTGTGCAGAGGAGAGACACGGGGGAAGAAACAAAGAGTGACACAGATAACATCTCTGAGCATAAACACCCCCCTCCACCTCATCCCCAGTTTAGTATTCCCTTCCAAAAGCTGGGAACCTCAAAGTGGGCCAATCCACAACAGGGATTAGCTACGGAGCTGCACAGACATTTAACTGTGCTCGTCGTGAGCGCTGCGTCTATGTGGGAGGAACTGTAAACACAAGCACATATGAGAGGGAAGAGCTAGAGACGCTTTTATTGTTCAGACTGCCTTTATGGGATGTCACTGAGAATGTTTATGAAAAAAATACATTGTGATGGTGGACTCTGTAGAACATATCTATTGTTAATGGCTAGGAGTCTAGCATTGGTTGGAAACAAGGTTGAAAATTCATATTATATTATCAATATTACAGTCTGCTTGCTGGAACAAAAAGGATTATGAAAAATCCAATGCTAAAAACAAATGTTTGTAAAGCACTGCATTGAACATAGTAGGTACAAAATGTAACGTAATGGATATTGCATATATTTGAATGTATGTTCACCCACTATTTGATATGTAAAGAAGTCAGATTGAAATGTTCTTTCTCACTCCCAGCCTGTGGACAGTGGTGGGGAGCAAAAGCCATTGCTATTGGAAAAGGAATTACTTGCTATTATTATTTGACAATATGTATAATTTCAAAGATCCTTGCACCACAGTGCACTTGTTTCTCTCCATCAGCCTCTCCCTCTCCGTCTTTCCTTTGTTCTACCTCTATTGGAGTTGTCCTTGACTGCCGAGCAAGCACGCAGTGCAGCCTTTGGTTGAGAAGAGCCAGTCAAACGCTCTCCTGCTCTCCTGGTGAGACAAGAATAGGAGTGGACATGGGGAAGCAAGGGGAGAGAGAAAGAGTGAGAGAGATTGAGAGGGGGGGATGGCAGAGCAGAGGAGAGAGCCCTGTTCAATTCAGCTGCTGTAGCCTCGAAGAGCTAGCAGTGAATGAGACATGAAGAGTATTAGCAGGAAGTTGGCCTGATGACTAAGCGTCTGAAGACAGGGGAGAGCTTTGGGCGTCTTGTTTAGAAAGACAGTGAATGAAAAACATTGTCTGCCAAGAGAGGAGCCTCTGAAACTGTACAAAACATTCTCACAGAGCTGCAGGAATATTATACAATGGCCATGTTAAATTTGCTATATCCTGTGCAAGGTGAAAGAGTTAATCTAAATAAGACTTCTACCACAAGAAACAATGAAAGGGATGGTTTCAGGACCATGGACAGTGCCATAAAGCTCCATGAAAAGATGTTACGCTATTTTTAAATTCAAATATTTAGGAATTTATAAAAAAAAAAAAAAAAAAGAGGCTTGAACTTCTTAGATATGAAACAAACAGAGATAATGAATAGTCAGGCTGATGCTACAGTATAGACTTAGATAAAGAGATAGATAAAAGACAGATGGAAAGACAGACAGGTAAACATCAGATAGGCACACAGGCAAACAAATACAGACACAAACAGATGATGGAGAGACAGCAGAGACGGTGGCAGATTGGCATAGCGACTGACCGCCTGGCATTGAGGCACTGGCCAAAACCAGGGGCTGGCAGGCAGACAGGCAGATGGACAGGCAGCACCATGCACACAGACAGACAAACAGACACAACAGCAGACACGCTCACGGAAAGAGGAAAAATAGAGGGAGGGATCGGCTGGACGCGAGACAGGCAGTCAGAGAGGCTGCCAGACAGACATGCACTGTTAGGAGCAGGACAAGATTTTGGCTCAGGAAGGAGACATGGGGACAGCAAATGCCTCTAGCTCCCGGGGAAAGCGAGGCAGAGGAGAGCGGAAATAGAGGGAGAGAGAGAGGGAACAGGATGGGGTCAGTGCACGGCTGGCTGGCTGACTGTTGATCTGTGGCACTGGGCTGGCAGAAGAGGCTCCGGGGGGACAGAGCAGCTCCACACAGCCTACGTCAACACACCACCACCCTCCACGCCCCCCACCCAAAGCCTTATCTGCTCTCCCCCACTCGCCCACTCTCTGGACCGGATGGGAGAACATGGCTGCAGCAAACAGTGGCACACATGCACGGCTTTCATGTGTTGTTTGTTTATATGTATTAATAGACAAATGCCAGTAGTCTAAAGTTAACAAAAGAGCTTGTTCTTAATTATATTGATTTTTCATCCTTTCTTTGTTTGGTTTTGTGACATTTGGATTTGAAGTTGTCCGTGTTAAGATTGGGTACTATTAAGAAGGTATTAAAGTACTTATATTGACTAATTGACTTTTAACGGTATTATAATGTTGTTCCCTCTAGAAAAATATACCTAGAGTTGTATGTTTCATTAATCCTGTTTATGAGTTCGTCTTGCTCCAAGCATGAGAAATCATTCCTTTTCAATTTTCCCAGATTGTTACATCACAGGTAAAAATCCAAAGCTGTTCCCAATCCATAAGTGACTACCACATACGTTCTGAGCATTTCTGCCATAAGATACTGCTCATTAAACTGCATGCTTATATTAGCGTAGCTGCCACAGTGTTTTTTAATTGTTTATTTCCACTGATGTCAGTAGATGGCCTACTAGCACCAAACGCAAGTAGCTGGAGCGCAACTAAAGCAAAAACGCAACAAATAGCAAACGCAACAACAGCAAACGCAAAAAAAAGCAACAAACTTTTTTTTTTCTAAACCATTAATTTAAGTTCCAAAAGCCACTGACAGAAGGGTAACGCTAACTGTACATATTATACAATTTGTCCTTTAAAATGATTCTTTTGAGTCCATGGTTTTATATCCATATCCTAAAGCAGCTCTGTATTGTTACTTGGATTTCACTGAATAAATGCCTGTTCTGTGTTCTAGATAATGGTAGATAATAGCATAGGTGGGAAAAAAACAACAGTATTGCCCAGGTAACAGTATTGTAAAGCAGGTATCATTAAAAGACTGGATAATACATAAAAAATAAAAATGAAAGGTGCACATTTGTCTACATTATTATTAATAACTAAAACTGTGTGTAGTATAGTGAACATAATTTTGCAATAGTATAGCATGTCATTTCCAGTCAAATGTGCAAACTGATGGAGATGCCCAGAAGGGAGAGAAAAGTGTATGCCCAGCTGAATCAAACCTTTGGAGGTATTTTCAGGACAGAGCCGAAATCCTAGAAGATTACGGCCGTTTTGACTTACGCCATGTTTGGACAGTTGAAATATTGGATCTGTGCGTCGATATGCGACTCGAGGTGCTGAAGATGTTTTTATGGGTGATTCGCAGTTCGAGTTACGCAAGGCTAAAGTTACGGCCGTATGTGGGAGTGTGACTGTGTGTGGTTCGTGTGTGGTTCGTGTGTGTTTTGCTGCAGGGTGTAAATCTGCTCCAAATGTCCATCTGCCGAGCTCGCAATCCACCTGAGCCCTTTCTCACATATAGATGCATGAATTGGCACCCATGCTCCCATAGCACACATGCTAACGCCACTAACCCCCCCACCCATCCCACAATACGCAACTCAAACCCACGTTGTCGCAATTATTCCTCTGCGTTGAGACCGATCTTCATTCTTGCAGCGATTTGCATAAAAACATCCCACCTTTTCTCGAGCTGTCACCCTGATGTAGCTGCAATGCACAGTGTGATATCAACATAACAAGTTTTCTGACAAGGATCCAGAAATGCACAGATACATATTTTACAACAGGTGTTAAGAGAAGTAAGGGTGAGAATGAAGAATGCACTGGCAAAGCTAAGACAAAAATAAACACCAACTACAAACATCAGGTTCACAAAATCAGCTTGATGTGTGTGAAATAAATGCTGGATGAAATTAAATATGGATAATATGCTCATGTCTATACTACAGCTATTTAACTCTTTTAAAAATGGAGTTGAATTGAGTTGTTGCATTCATTCATGGACATTGTTGGAACTTTAACACAGCTGTGTACTTGCAGAGGATCGTCCTTGTACATTCTACTCACAACAGTGTTTGTTTTCCATACATATACTATTATTTTAGTTACAGTGCACATTATTGAATACCAAATATAATAAAAAATATTAAAAAGTAGTTTAAAGCACCAAAATTATGGCATAGATTGTTCAATTCAGGGGTTGACTAATAATTGAGCCATTGTCACTCTACATTATCTTAAAACAGAACATGTAAAAATAAGTTTACATACTTTGTGACTTTTCTTCTCTTTTGGATTCACAAACGTTTTGCCTTGTCTTTGAGTTGACGGTCGGGTAAAAAATTATTTTTTTGTGTGTCCATGACTGTGCTGATTGGAGTGTCTCTGTGGTAGTTTCTGGGTTGTACAAAAATATTTGTAAGCAGTTTCATAGTTTGTTGGAAAATTTGAGTGGTCAAAGAAAATTGCAATGATTTAAATTGCCAATTTTGTATTTTGGAAACTGTGGTTTAAAAAAATCAAATCTCGATTTATTCATATTGTGGGGACATCTTTTGCTGGTTTGTTTGACATCTGTGTTTTTAGTCTATGAGTTTACCGAACAGCACACCACTTATTAGTCAAATGATCCAGTGCTTGTGCTGTTGGTGATTGTACAACTGTGCCGGAGAACTGAGCTTCTTTTGAACATTTGGCGACAGCCGGCCAGTAGTGGACTATTTTGGCAGCTTGTACCTCTCGGGAATGCTTTCTGCCTTTTCAGGGGAGCTATTTTGAATTACAGTATGATTCATTCAAATGGAAACAAATTCAGTCTTGTGTTGTCCCATGTCTTTGCCACGATGCTGATGTTGTACGTCCCGTTTGAGCGAAAGGAAGGGGGAGACCAGTTCTATCACATTCTATTAGGCGTCTATTTTTGGTGCCACAGGATACCCAGCGCCTGTGTACAGCCCTGTCAGTGACGAATGTGTTTGTGTGAGAAAGCAGGGGTGGGGTGCCTTCCCACAGGACGCCATGTGTGTCTGAGCGCGCGCGCATGTGTGTGTATGTGTGTGTGAGGCGCAGATGGATGAAATTGGGGGATATTCAGTGTTTTTCATTTCGCCTGCAGGACTGTGCGTATGACCGAGGAGGGAAAATCGAGCGACAGCATGTGTGTACAGTGGAGTCTCTCTCTCTCTATCTCTCACTTTCTCTCTGCTTCCCTCTCTCTCTTTGGCTCTCTCTCTGCCTCTCTTTCTCTCTCCCTCTCTCTCCCTCTCTCTGTCTCTCCTCTCTTCTGGTTTCCTCCCCTGCAGTGATGCTGTGTGTGCATGCCCATTAGCTTGCCCAAGTGTGCGCACATGCCTCCCCAATGAATGTGAGTTTGTCAGTGCAGAAACGCCATGCCAAGCCGGGTGTGTGTGTGTATGTGTGTGTGTGTGCGTGCATGTGTGTGTGGATGGTGCCTGCTGTCATCCCAGGGTAAAGCCTCAGGACATATAGGGTCACATGACAGACAGCCCGATCTATCTGCAGACTGCATCATTTGGTATTCTGGGCGACAGAGGTAGCCGGGCGGGAGGGTGAGGTGGGGGGCAGGGTAGGGGAGCGTGTATGGTGTGGGTAGGGGAACAGAGAACAATAGAGCTCATCAGTGCTTTGAGACCTGGCTGCAATCAGACACACACTGTACCAAAGTGCACACACAAATACTACTCCTATATTATGTACAGACCTTTTCACACATAGGGATCCAATCATGCAGCCAATAATATACTGGTAATAGCATTGTTCTTCATGGAGATTTCTGGGGGAAATAGCCATGCTATTTATAGATATGAAAATGTTACTATGTATTTTTTTTTCATCTTCTCATTCAGAACAAGTTAAATTGAAAATGAAAATAAAAAGGTTTTGATATACAACATGGTATATAGTATAACTGGTCCATTTTTCATTAATAGAATGGTTAATATATTTAAAAAGAAACAACATAACAATATTTGATTATTTGCTAATAACACTAGCTAGCTAGATGAACGCTCGTCATTGTGTTGGTGCTGGTGAAAGGTTCAAACCACCATCTGATGTGCTAAAAGACTTCCATGTTATCTTTAGAGCTGAACATGCACATTCTCTGGGGAAAAAAAAAAAAAAAAAAGTTGAGCTTAAGCTAGCAAATGGCCACATGCCGGGTATCAATTCCCTTTACAAATGGCTGAAATTACTAGAAAAATTGTCAAATGTGCGTAAATAGAAACTTTAGTCATTTATGATGATGTATTTGTTTCAATAATAAGCAGTTTAAGAATTCTATTGTGGATGGATTCAGATAGCTACAAATCTATACTACCCCCAATTTAAGGAGACTTATTTAAATGAAAGCACTGTAAAATTACCACAAAGTGCAGAAATATCACTTTATATCCTTATTTGGAAGTGCACAACACAAGTTCTTCCTATTTTAAATCATTTCTATTTTTGCAGCATTTTTTCTATTATAAGCAATATTGGTATTAAAATTGTGCATATCTTTAGTTTGCGCCCATGTTATTTCTGCAACCACAGCTCTTTATACTTCCTTAAAGAGGGAAGTTAGCAACATGGTCCAACAGTGCGGCCCTTTGTTGTCATGGTGTTCTCAGTGACGTAGTGTTCAAATATTGATCTATGTTATAGATTACAACAATGTCACAGACAAAAGCATAATATGTCTTCTTTAACAAAATCTTAATGGACGGTTGCTTTGAATAACACTTAACATTGATCTTCAGACTGGTTCTATCTGGCCTGATTTAACCTTGAAGTATCTATCAAGTTTAAAAGTTGCTCCAGATTTTGTCATTGCTCTTGGTGTGCGAGTGGTGCAGCCCTGTTTGTGTCTGCAGTTCTTTTAGGTGGTTGCCCGTCTCGCCTCCCCGACCTTGGCGCTCTATAGCTGGCGGGCTGGAGAGATGGTGTTAAGGCTTCTACCACCGTAAATCACCTCTGCCTCCTCTCCCATACTCTGCCCTCCCTCTATCGCCTAGCACATCCCTCGTACTGCCGCATGTCACACCAGACAAGATGATGCTGTACTGCTCCATGACATAAGTCAGAGAGTGGCTGAATTGGGAGGCTAGCTATGCCCAGTCTGAGAAGTGAACTGTGGCACCACTCACCTCCTACACGTCAACTACCAACATCTTATATTCGGGATACGCTCAAGATAAAGAAAAGGGAACAAGGCCCGAGCCAGGCTCATCAACGTTAAAATTCAAGGCCACCGGCGGGCTTACTCATTGAGTTATTGATGTATAGTTAATTAACAGGAATAGAGCTCTCTGGTGACTCCGCAGCGCCCTCGCCTTCATCCGCCTCGTCTACCTGCCTGAGTTGATTGGCTTGTCAGGCTTGTCCTCACCCATGAGCTATTTCCTCCCCTCAGTCGACGAGCACAGAATATGGCCAAGGACCGAAGTGCAGTTGTGGCATGGTGTGCATATACCCCACTGTGCCCAGTGCTAAAATGCGGAGTTAGTTTCGCCGCCATGCACACTTCTTCTTCCCACTCTCTCTTTTACGGCCGAGGCACTCCTGATATTGACTTACCCTTTAGATCTAAATTGTTTTGAAATAAAAGGGTATATTACATACGGCATGTGTGTGACATATAGAGCTTGTGAAGGCCGAAGAGTATAAGACCATGATCTCAACACGCAGATCATTCTCTCCTAGTCCACAATCTGTCTTTGCCGTCTTGATTGGATGGTCTAGTATTCTTTTTATCTTTCAACAACCATCACCAGTGAAGTCTTGTTTGCTGATCTGAACATGAGAAAGTGTTATACACAGTAGAAGTAACTTTCGCCAATAATTATTATTCCAATTGCACGTGTTTACTCTCCAGAAATCACAAGTACATACAGAGACAGATGTGTTTTTGCACAGGTGATAGCGAGCAAGACAGAATAGTCTGACTAATTCTTTGATGATTTGTAACAGCGACAATAGTTAATTTAGAGTCTTCAGTACAGAATAATCTTTGTTGATTGATGAGTAGAAACAGAGCTAGAAAAGCTCCCTAACTGATGATCTCCTCGTATGTGATAAGTAGTGAAGTCGTCTAGAACAGTTCGCATCGTATCTTCATGCCTTTGTCTCGCTTTCTTACTCTGGTCAATGTAGTCATTTATATTGTCGTGACTCTCGTTAATATGACTTTGAGCTATAGTGAATAACCCTAACACATGTTCAACTTAACATTCAAATGTACGGCTGTCCATTTAGGTTCCCTACTATCAGCCCCTCATACGGATTCCACACAACCACATTATGGTCCATCCCATGTGCATGCAAACTACAGATCTTGGATAAGTAAAATCATGTGTTATTGCGTGACATAGTAAGTGTGTATAAGATTTACAAAGTCTAAATGGATGATAATATAACAACCTTACCAGTTAGATCTATGACCTTTTGCACCACTTACTTATGACATTAGTCGAACAGTACCTATAAGCATTGCGTATCATAGGCACTTGGACCATGCATAACAATGAGACCAAGGAGTGCATACAATAGATCCATATACTATTACTATTTATAAGCACATAACTATTTGAACTCAGTCATTTATGTACACTTTCCATTAATATATATAACCTTTTTGGATTATTAATATTAGAGATCTAATATCTGCAACATTCAGCCTACACCAATGTAGATCCCTAAATACTAATATTGTAGTTAGAGTTAAACATATATATTTTTAGTTTGTGTAGCGAACACTCTCAGTATCGTGACATAGTGAGAGAAAAACAATTCACATGAGTTAAGTGTCTCAAGAATATGCCCATGGTGTGTACAGTGAGGCATGCTTGTAGAGACGTCTAGCATCTGAGAGATTCTACGAGTGTGAACATACTGCCAGAGCACAACTCTGCAAGCGCGAGCATAAGACACAGAGGTCTGATGCGTCGAGGATCTTCTGTAGGCTAACGTGCAATGAAGTAGCATAGTCTGCAAGAATAGTACGGATGCATAGGCAGCTACACTAGGCACCTGAGCTCAGCGCTCCTAGAGGAGCGTATCTCGTGATGCTAATCATCAGAAGCTTGCACTCGAGAATGACATAAAGAACGCATACAGTTTCTATTTGATCGTAGAATGTGGCGTTATTTTGCTAACGTGAGAAACCCGACTGGTCCTTATAGTTGCCCTACAGAGTTGTGTATTCTATCATAACACGTGAACCTCGTAGTGTGATGTGAGTATGGCGTAGGTCAAACTCATCATGCCATCGGGATCCAGTATTGCTCCTGATCGAATATATACACGCACTTGGTTTTCAAAATAACTGATATTATCAAAGTATGTAATTATTTCTGCATCAGGGCAAGACTCACGCTCAGCCTCTCAGGGCTTAGTTTTAACTGTACCTGTACTTGCTTTGCCTAGAATAGAAGTATCAATGCAATGATTCAGCTCAGCATATTGCCCCTTGTATTCAATCTGCTCGTGAATCATGGTCTGATACTACACTTTCCTGCATGAGGATGCTGCGGCGAAATGAGCAACATGCGTTACGCCATTGTGTTGCTCTGATTTCATTGTGCTACACTTCATGATACTCAAATGGTGGAGATAACTTCGATAATTTAGTATTACGCTAGTGCATGAGCATAACATGGATAATGTGTATACCTTTTACCTTTGGATTGCTATAAGGGCTGGAGCGTCTGTGGATGTGTGCCCAGGCAACCCGGTCTCCACACATCTGAGAGTTACTCAATGCAACAGCGCAATCTGCACGCATGGATCGTGTATGAGCATGTCTATACGCTAGTATGTCATAAAGTGTACTGGTATGTGTCTAAGGTCAGGCAAGAGCTGTATGGGAAATATATGCCCGCAAGTGGGTCAAGCTCATAATTCTTGTGTAATTTTACACCCGTCATTAAGAAGTAGCTTATAAACGTCACAATGCTCCACATTAGAGTATATTAGAACAGTGGGATTGTATTTATAACTTTGATCTCAACATAGAAAACAGAGAGACCTGCACAACTAAGCATATACATACTGTGTTCTATCAATATCGAAAGTGCAGCAACAGCATTATTTTTTTAGCAACAGACACATTTTAATAATTATCAATGATGCATACATAAGCAAATCAGTAAACACTGCCATATTTTTTACAGTATCCTCAGCATTTTCTACACTAGCATGAGATAAATATAATACTTATTAGATTGATAACGATGAGATGTGGGGGAAAAATAAATAAATACAGCCCTAGTATATCTACACTGAGTTTAAGTTCTTATTTAATAATAGCAATATTAATATTACAAGTTGAATAATAACAGTATTTAAGATAATCAGAGAAATATTAGAAATCAAAAATTGATACATGGTCTGATGGTTATGTTATTGTGTGTGAGAGGTGAGCTTCTCAATAAATAACTCATATAAGTTAGTGTGGAATAATCAAAGTGCAGAAATGTTTAGGTACTGGTTATATATTAATGACTATTATATAAGCTGATTCAGTATAGTTAGTATTTGAACTTAGTATCTTCATCAATCTCGCTCTTTTAAAGATAAAATACAGGATACAATTTTTAGGAGAGAAGTGTGTGTTTAGTTTCTTAGTATAGATATAGCATGTAGTATTCTGGCTCCCTATTGTGATCAAACTAGTACCTCGCGTGTAGTTAGACCTTGTTGAGCAAACATTTTTTGATAGTGTGATCTGAATTATCTTTAGTCAGCCATACATATTCTCATGTTTTTGCCAATTTTTCACCCCATGCTGAGACTCCTGGCATATCTAAGACATGCCGAATCCATGGTGCAGATCTCAAACTCAGCGCAACTGATGACTAATTAAGAGAAGAAGTAAGAGAATGAAGAATAGCGAGAAGACATCGCGCAGAATGCCTATCATTACTGATAAAATAAAATTAGCACGAGATTTGGTCATGCAGAGATAATTCCTTTGGTTTTTGACATTCAATTGGTTTACAATAACATCCTTACTTACCGACAAGACTGGTTG
Source organism: Boleophthalmus pectinirostris (assembly GCF_026225935.1). Lineage (NCBI taxonomy): Eukaryota > Metazoa > Chordata > Actinopteri > Gobiiformes > Gobiidae > Boleophthalmus > Boleophthalmus pectinirostris. The sequence continues at coordinate 21,677,226 of NW_026570971.1, read as the reverse complement.
AATAAGAACAGTATATCAGATATCACATATAAACATAAATCCAAATTATGCAGTAACGGCCACATTATGCACATGTTATTACCAGCTTTTGTTTCATTTTTATGCATATTTTTGTTATATTATGTCATACCTGATCTCATGACCCAACGCTAGGGGGTTGTAGGCTTTCCTATACAAATGGCAGTTGATTATTATAAATGATATCTAGTGAACTGACGTATTGTTATTATTGTGTCTCGAAGCATAATATTTACTACTTTAATTATTATTACATAGGATCCTAGGCTCAGTCGCGTTGATCCATAGGTTCTATATTCTTGCCCTCAGAGGCACCTAGTTGTCTGGGGCAAGGACTTAAGTAGCGGGACCGACACAGTTGACCAAGTTGAGATCACTGCTCTAATGATGTCAAAACCCTACTCTCTTCTTTGTCACAATAGTTGGCAGAGCTCTTTTAACTATAGGAGACCCTCATGTTCTGCTACTTACTTCGAATTATGTGCGTAGAAAACTTGTGGGATTCAATGCGCGTTTGGTCCGGCCTGGGAATATGTACAAGCGCTCGCTGTCTCTCTTGTGTGTTATACGCAGGAGTTCGAGGGGGCTATGGGTGAACTTTGTGGTAATCATGCGGCGCTCTACATGAGTTAGACATTAGATCAGCGGACCAGAACAGCACATCAACTTTTACACCTATACATGGTATATACTGAACCAATGGGCGCTAGATCAGGAGCTCTGTGTCTCTTGATAGAGAATGTCACAATAGGGAACTTTTAAACATTATTAACTAGATGGAACTTCATTAAAGGCAAATTAATACATCATAATTAGGACTGCACAGTAGCACTGTGACGTATTCAGTATCTAACTATTACGGTATATCAAGTAGAGTGTTTAATTGGTTAACTAAGCTAAGCACAGTTGAACATATGTGTACTTTAAAAAGAAAATTTTGACAAACAAAAAAGTAGTGAATATAATAATTATGGGATTATTGTACTGAGTTGTAATTATGTTACGTACAATGTATTGTACAATAGATTCTCTATTACAGTAACTACCTTTTTAGACAAATGTTAAGAGATACTCAACTAGATAGATAGATTGAGTATGCTCTTAGATCTGTGTTAATAGTGTATATCATTAAGGTAAGATAGTAAACTAGCAAGTGAGCAGAACATTTAGTGATTATGCTATCAGTTATATATCTGTCATAAATGCTGGTTCTATTGCGGCTATCACATGTCATAGTAAGGTGTGTTTTATAAAGAACATTTAAAAGAATGTATTTAGAACTGAATGATTCCAAACTTTTAGCTAAATCACTATGAGATCTTTATAGTGGAATAATCTCAGATAAGAGCTCGCAGTCATATACTTTTTTTTTTTTTTATCCCATGTTTCTTCAATGATCGACAACATGCAAATTTTCAACGATACGAGTGTTTTTATTTACACTGGTATGATACCATTGATATGTCTTGGTATGTATAATGCGAGATATAAATTCATCACTCCACATGATACTTTAGTCAAGGTATTTTTGATATAGCAGTACATAGTAGTAGTCCATTATACAGAGCAGACTGCACTGTGCGTGTCCTGCCAAATGATTGGTATCGTCTCATCTTCAATACATTATGTTGTAAGCGCCAGTACTCTTCAGTTTGAGATGTGGTGCGTCCATTTGATGACTCTAGTAGTGATGAGAAGCCAAGTGATAGTGTGACCGTACCGGAGAGATGTGTTAGATATTGTGGGCAGTCTCGCTGCTCGTAGCTCAGATATTTTCACTATTACATGTTCAGCTGAATAGTAGTGTATATGTGGTATTACGTTGTGAACTCCTTAGTGTAGTCTCAGATATAGTGTTATGATATACAATGGCTGAGAGATTGTTTAAATTATTGAAATGAATCAAGAAATCCTCAGTATGTTCATTGAACTAGTGTGTATCATTGATGTGTCTTTCCGATGGGTTATCTTGCTTTCAAGGACATGCGAAGTCATTTAAATACACCCTGGCTTTGTGGGTCTTTGTTTTGGATCGATCTCTGTGTGATACCAGGCTCATAGGCCATTACATGACACAAAATTAAGAATCTAACTTTTGCTATACAAGATTTCTCCAAAGAATAAGGCTTGTGGGTCTAACTTTATATATTTTGAAGCGCATATTGGGGTCTTCGAGGTGAAATTACTTTCGCGTTACGAATTTGAAAAGCACAGCTCATCTATAACTCTAATCCACCCTATCTTTCAGTCTTAACTCACTCTCTCATCTAATTCCTCCACTTACTGCAAAAGGTAAGAAGTCCGGAGGACACAAAATACAAAGGGCTTTTGTCTGTGATAAAGAGCAGAGAATAAGCCCGCTCTCCTTAGCACTGACGCTCGTTCCCACAAAGTAAAGTCGCAGCTTTATACGTAATACTAAGCAAGTTTGTGTCTTGTTCTTACTCAATGAGACGTTCAACGGCAGGGACTTCCGTAGGTGCTGCTTCGCTGCGGTTCCGAATGGTGTCAGTACCTTCAGGGACCAACCACATTAGCTCGTCAATATTTGTACTCTCTAACCGTGCATTGATCTGGTCGCACACTGTCCGACTATGTGAAAACTGTTTCTTGCTCTTACGATGTACGTGAAGTGTCGATGTCAGATGTTTGACCAGTCTGATTATGGTCGCGGTCTGCTAGGCTCCCCGTCTTGGGGGCCCATCAGGTCTGTGTATTAGTATATGGTCAAGGCAGGTAAAAAATGGCACTCGTCTGCACCATCTCCATCACCCTCCATCTGTGTGTTCTTCTACTAACCATAGCATATCTCTCCAGAACTTAAGCCACAGGCACCCGAGTTATAATCATTCTGATAATGCACAGAGGTGGCTTTTAGATGATAGTGAGGGTTTTGGTTAGTTAGCAGCTGCGTTCTGATCTCTCAGCTCCATATCTTGATCTATTGAGTGTACGAATCAATTATTTTGGACTTAGTTTGTGCCGGGGATGCGTTGTGGTTAGACTTATCTTGTGTTCTGCACCCCTCTCTTTCCTCTTTCGCTACACTCTAACCGCTCCTTCTGGTGCCCTATTGTTTCACTTGACATTAACGAACGTCTATGTCGTAGGAGGAACAGTGGATGGAGAGAACACATCAATTTCACTTGGTTTGAGTGGATCCAGAGCTGAAAGGCTATCCATAGGGCAATCATTAGCTATAATTTGTCCCCACTTCCAAGCAGAAGATGATAGATTCCCTTAAGCTAAATAGCCCTCTATGTTCGCTCTCCTAAGCCTACTACGCTACCGACACAGGCACCCGTCCGTATACTGTTGAGAGAATACCGCGCGGGGGCCGTTGGCGTGGTAGAAAATCCTGCAGCATATAGCTTGAGTGCTTTTATGATCTATTTCATTGAAGGCTGAGTTATAAGGAGCTTTAGCGCAGGTGATTTTGATCACTGTCGGGGAGTGTTGGTGGTAGAATGTGATGATTGCTGGGAAATGAATCTTTAATGATGCAGCATTGCCTGTGTCTTCTCTCTTGTTCTTGTGTTAGATATTTATGAGTATAGGATTGGATGTTCGTGGTGTCCTTTCTCATCTTTGACAGTGACGCGTAGAATCGATACTCTCCACTTGTGGGTGCAGATTGGTCTTGGACCAAAGAACCGTTGATGCAATGAATCTCATACCCAATATGTCATCATTTGAGTGTACAAGAATGTACATATTATTGTCTAGGTTTCTGTGTGATTCATAATAAATTTAAAGTTGTAACTTATTCATACAAATAGAGCCTACCTGCCATATCACAATTACTAAACTATTTTATGTTGTTAGTTATGTCTAAAAGTGTGTGAGTCTCACTCAACGTTTCATAGATGTCTAATATGAACGTATATTGAACTAGATACAGTATTCTCTGAAAAGCAGCTCTCCATTCATTTTTTGGGCAGCATCATCTTTTTCTACTGACATATAGCCTGCATTTTTACACATTTTCATATGAGATTTTTAATAATAATGTAAACGATTATGACGTCAATATATAAATGAAACTGGGTTGAGTTTTACTCAGTTACGCTTTTCCTCGTGAGCATGCCCTTGAATACACAGTCGCTGTAGGGAATGTCTTCTACTGACATTAATTATTCCCCATTGGTTTATACATTTATTATTTAACATCCCTATAATTATCTTTATCATGTGAATATATTGTTTATTATAAATATGTACGCTGTCGAGCGTTATGGTTGCATCCAGCATACTGATAATTAAATTTAATCTTTGGTGTGTAAGCCCTCCAAAGCATGTCGTGCATTAACTGGACGGGCTGAATAAATCGTCCATATAGAATTTACATCACATGCTTGTGACGCTCCTGAGCGAGCCTTGTGGCGGGGCTTGCTTGATTCATCTTACTAAAGCTATTTTTTCTTATTACTCATCTTACGTTATGAATTCCCTCATACCAGATATAATCTACATCTTAAGGGCGTGCAAGCAAGCTCTTCTATCCTCATGGCAACCATCCTCTTGTCCTCTCTTCTCTCTTTCTTTCTCTGATTATCTCTTCTACTTACCACTCCAAATATCTGGCGCTTTGCGATCTCAGATGCGCAAGTAATTCTACTCCTGTGGAACACTGCTAACACTTCACATAATAACTTCCGCGCACCACTAGCATGCGTTTGCACTCCGGTTAATTAGTAGTGCTATTCATTCACTAGTCTTTACACTGTCATTGTGATTGATTTGTATGAAGTCGAAACTGCTTAGAAAAGACAATGAGTTGGTAAATAAAATTACCTGTTGCTAGTATCGGATAAAAGATATTATAGTTATTTTTTAAATGTCCACGCCAGTGTCCCGTGGTACTCGGCTCAGCGACGTTAGAGCTCCCATTTGCTCGCCTACAGCTGTAACGATATTGATTCGAATTCTGCAGTGTGAACAGTACATGCAGCTAAAAAAAGAGTATTTTAGATGTGCACAGAGCGGGATAGGTGAAAACTTTAAAGAATGCGCCATAAGCCAACAATAGCCAATGTATAGCTTTGTAACATGCTCTTACTCATGCAAAGAATTGTATGAATAACACATGGACCTAACTTCTAAGTCGAAACAAGGAAGGACGTAGTGATGAGACCACTAGTGTAATCGTCGGTGACAGATATCACTCGAAGCACGCCCCCCTATACACACACTCCACAATATTACAGAAAGTAAAAATTCTAAAAAGACGTATAAGCAAGAGGTTCCTTGTGCATCATACTATATTTCAAATAATCACAAGCCATTTTTTACCAACTTTAATCTTATTCCACTACATTTTGCAGAGAAAAGTTATTATAATATTCGACTACTCCTATTATTAGCAATCCATTCAATATACCGTCTTCATCATAGAGCTCCTGGCGTGTAGTCCAGTGCACAGTACACTTATGCTATATCATGTCTATGTCTACAAAAATGTGTTCTATTTTCCCTTGAGTTATTGACCAGTTCTTCTTCCACTTCGCTAAATAGATAAAACTTAAAAACTAAAATACCGTAATAAACATTCTTCTTGTCTTTACACATCCACTTTTATATTTTTTCTTTGTCTCCCACGTGCTTGTCAAAATCGTATTTTCTCTCCATAATATAACAGGGTCACGTCATCTTTACTAACCTGTGATTTTTAGAAGTTTTATTACAAATAGCACCAATACATAGTTGATGCCAACTGGAAGTTTAGGCCCCGCTACCAAATTCATTTAATCTGTTCAGATAATTTTCTTTAGGAGTGCTAGTTGTGTAAGAACTGGGCGTAAATAAATCATGTTTAAATAAAAAGAGAAACCAAACAGAGTGAACGACAAGCCTCTGCGTCCATCTGTCCGTTTTCCCGCACAGAAGCTCCCAAGTCGAAACATGAATTATATTTTAGGGAAGCTATCAACACCCTATTGGGCTACTACATCGGAGTGGAACATCGTTTCTATCCCAGGCCATCATGCTATCAGAAAGTCCTCTCGTTAATTCATGTTATTAAAAAAAATACAATAATAACAATATTCATGTTTATGGATCATTTATCTTATCAAAGTAGATTGAAAAGTAATTCATAACAACTTCACCCTTTTAGAACTTGTCATATTCACTAGTAGCTAGAGGGTCAGGGGGCTAACTAATAGTTTATTTTTATGTACAAAGTAAAATATTTTAAACTAATACATGACCCAACAGAGAAGTGAAGGGTTTGGGAAAAATAGTCGTGGGGTGTTAGAGGACACTTAATGAGTATTAGGACTTTGAGGAAATAGTATCTTTTAGCGATAAGAACCCTAACGCAGAGTCGTGTAGTCCAGGAGTTGCTAGCTAACCAATAGTCACTGAGTGGGTACGATGCAATATTCACCTCTACACCTACTACCTTAATATGTAAATACGTAATAGAATAGGTTCATATTGTAGTTTTATTTTCTGGAGGGCAGAAGTAGTATTAATCAGAAACTGATATGAGTTCTAGTCTTTGTGTGTCTTATTACAGTAGTTCTCTGATGTTGACAAAGGTCCTGGATGCGATAACCAACCCAGCCACTAAGGCCCCAGGCTGGCGCCACATCCTAAAGTTTGCGTCATCCTTTATCCGCTCAATTTCATTCTACTCCCCTACCAAAACTAGAATGTAACGAAATAGAATAAGCCTATGATGAAACAGGTAGTACCACTATGTTTCAGGATGTCTTCTGGCAGCTCCGAAAGTGAAAGCCCACGGGAAGTGCTAAGGTAAAATTTTCTTGGCAGCGCAGCCCATCAATAATGTATCCAGCGGAATGTAGCCTCACCATTACTTTTTTCTGAGCTTTCGTGTCAGTGCGATTGTCAATCAGAACAGTTCAAGGCAATTTGAAGCAGAGCGAGCTTGTATTCTGAGTTCAGAATATTTTATATGAAAGCCCGACCGGAGATATCAATGTAGAAGACAGATGAGATCACAAATCTAGGGTCTCATCCTGGCTTCAAGAATTCTCTATTATCCTAGATGGGTGCACATTCACCACCTTTAATTTGCCCCTTCCCTGCCTACCAAGCCATCCGGCGGATAAGTCTTTCTTCTGTGGTGCGCGCGGTGAAAAGCTATTGAGAAAATACACCTCCCTTTTACTTCATTTGAGATCATATGCCTCAGGTTCCTTAGCTCCCTTCAGTCTAGTATTTTTAACAACCCCTCATCACAAGTTACAACAACCAACAATTAGTTATTGTTTCATAAGATGGCATTTCAACATGCGCGATGATGTCATAATTTGTGAGCATACTTGAAGACTGTCAAACTTTAGACTGTTTATCACTCCGTTTTGCCTACTTGTCGAGATTACACGACCACTACTGATTCAATCTAATCTTAATTCTAAATATATCTCTGCCGATGTATTGCCTTGAATGTATTATTGTGTTCTATACTTTATCTATGTCCCGAATGGTTTGTGCATGCAACCAGCTTGTAAAAGCGCTATATTGTTCAACCTTGTGTATTGATTCGTTGCTCTAACCAATGTGCCGCCCCTATTTTATACCCTCAAATGAACCTTAGAACTCTGAGTCATATATGGGGCATGTTATTCGTTAGACATACCTTTGACTTAATGACTATGATGAATCAATCACGTGTTACTTGCTCGTTATGTATTTTGTGTTGTCTATTTGTATTGGTACGATATGGCTCTTGCCGAACTCCCCATACATTTTTGAAATACCAACCTTAGTTGATAGCCTCCCAGGGCAGCCCTTTCTGGCATTATAAGTCATTCTCGTCTCCGATAGACCTCTCCATATTGTGGTCAAGTATGTAGGACTGATTTATCGCATTATTTCACTAACACATTTGTACATGGTTGATCTTACCTACACCCTCAGCTCGCACAGACCCCTGTGTTTTATCACAAATGTCTCTCTGAAAGCTGATGTAGTCACAATTGTCGCAGGTAATTTCTTGTCTTGTAATTCAAATTGTAAAATTAATAAGACAATATTAGAATGCAGTATCTTTTGCAGTATGATCAGTCCAAATCAAAAATTATGGCCGTGTAATGTGAGATTATTAAGCCACGATACTAATAGAACTCATAAAAAAGTTCAAACTCCTCAGACTAACAATATCAATCTAGTTACAGAGCATGCACTGTTCCGCAGTCTTTCCTTCTGGGAAGGAGGCGTCTGCATAACCGCATATGATAAGTCTCCAAAATTTATCCCTATTCATTGGATGTTTCTATGCTTAATAACAAGTTACCACATTACATTCTGAATAGAACCTCATAGGCAACATCCAACAAATATCTGCCTATGTTAGAATAGGTACCTAGACTGAAAACCATTTTGTCTTCATACCCACTTGTGCCGTGGACCGTGATTAACCTTCACTGATGGAACTAATCCTAAGACCAATCATATCAACTATATACCTTGGAGACAAGTAGGTAGAAACACGACACCTCCACACAGAAGCTTGTTGCAGTGACTACCATTATAGATCATAAAAGCGTATTATAGAAGATCAATACCCATCGTATTACCCTGCTCCTGTAATTTCCCATTTCAAAACTTCTCAGAGCTGCAGCCCCTACAAGCTAGTGTTGCCCTCATACGCGTCTCGCGATTCTCTCCTCTGTTGCTACTTCTCGCTATACATCTTAACTAAGATGCATTGTATGTACTCAGTTCTGTCAGTGTCAAGGATGCGGCCGAGTAATCAAGTGTGTCCACAACGCTTACATGTTTGGTAGATCTTCAACTGTTCAATCAGATACGACGGCTAGCTTGATTTATTTGTCCATTATTGTGACCATTGGAATTGACCGTGTTATTCACCTGGGCCTGTGTCGCCATTGATCTGAGCTCTAATTGACACAGACAGAGGAGGAGTGGGCTTCCTCCTAATCCGCCGTAAGCAGGCTCACCTTCATTATAGTGCTGACATTTTCCCAGGAGGTGCATTAGGATGATAGGAAAAAACAGCGCCAATATGAAGAGCTCTCCAACATATGGTGTGGCACACTGTTTCCCCGACCTGACACTGACGAGGATCTGTGAGAGCAGAGAGAGGCTGGTGCTGCTGGGGAGGAGGCTGTAGGGGAGGCTGCAGCTCTAGTTATTGACGTCATTAGTGCAGATGTGTTACAAAAGTTATGTGAAGGTGTTTGGTCAAATTTGTACCAGAGTTGGTGGATGAGTTTTTTAAGATAGGTTCAATGTTTCGCTCTTTGATTGGTAAGAGGTTAGAAGTGAGAAAGGAGTGATTGTAGATTTTTCTGTATTTTTTGAGATGAGGTCAGTTAAGGTTTCTTTCTATTAGTGATTATATTCCTTTTAATCAAATAAACCATCAAATAAAATATTGTGTTATTTAAATTCTACAGTGAAAGACAAATTCATATATATTCAGTACAACAGTGGCACAGTGATGAGCACTGTGGAGATGATGCCCAACCACATTGCTGACAGGTTAGTAAGGGCATCCAGTTTAAATGTAGTGGGAGTTGCATACATACAACATACAACATAATGAGACATATAATAATGTAAATCAGTCCCTATTGAGGATTGATTGACAGGGCAGTGGCTTGGTAGCCTGATTCATCAGCTGGTTTCACTTCGTAGAAACCATCTGGCCTCGCAGCATTAGAATTTCTTTGCTCGACAGTAGGCGGGTACTTTTTTCATTTAACCAATCACTTCTATTTGGTCGTGACGTGTGTAATGTGCCACTAACGGGGCTAACTGGCATATCAAGCTTTTCCCAAATACCGTAGGAAGAAGGGCAATAATGTATGTCCCCTTGATAAAATTCACCGAACATTCTCTTTCTTCCGGCTTTAAATCCTCGATCTCCGGAATCCTTGTCAAAACAGAATGTATGGCTCTTCGCTGATTGGCTGGTGCCCAGACTTACAGCACTTCCGGGGTTCTTGCAAACCATCTAGTGTATTCAATTCCTGACCTAGTTGCTGGGGAGAAATGAAATTGAGCGGAGGCACTAGGTGGCGCCAGCCTGGCTAGTGGCTTGGTGGTTAACGTATTCACCCACCAGCACTTAATTTCCCACTCTAATCAATGGATACTTGTGTCCCTTGGCAAAACACTATGACCACCTTGCTAAATATGAGTGTGTGTGAGTGATGGCAGTCTCACTTCTGTTAGTCTACCCCGGAGCAGCTGTGTCTACAGAAATGAAATGTTAACTATGTCTACCACCTTTTGCATGTATTTTAAAATATTTTACTTTGACATAAAATAAACTGATTAGTATAGCCCCCTGACTTCTACTGTATCTAAAGGAGTTTTTTCATCTACTTGTATATCATAAATTGTTAAGGGCTTTGAATGCGTTGAATGTCACTGTGTTATTTGTGGATGTCCCTAAATATTCATGTTCACTGGACTCTGACGCGGCGAGGCCCTGTTTGGTTGTCTCTTTTTATTAAACATGATTTATTAACGCCACACTTACTGTACTGTAGAGGCCCTCAGTCCTAATGGTGTGTTTCTTTATGAAGGCCCATAAATGTTTCAACGGGAGAAAAATAAAATGATGGAAGGCGAGGATAACGTATAAATCTTATTAGCATGGAAGGGAGAGACTGTTCAAGATTAGAAAATTGTGTAGGTGTTTGTATGTATGCTGAAACACTTGACAGAAATAACATACTCTTGATAATTACATTCTTTCAATTAAATATTGTATGGTTTTGATAGATAGATTTTCTATTTTAATTTCTTTATCTGCAATGTTGTGTGGTGGTGTGTGCGTTTGAAATGCATGCCCAGAAAGCATGTGTCAATCAAACTGCAGTGTGGGAGTACATTCATGTATTTTTATGGATTTTAAAGTTTTTACATTTGGCACTAAATACTTTTTTTAGCTGCAGTATTGTTCACACTGACTCCCACATCTTGAGTAAATTAAGCGCATTAACAGGAATGAAATTAAAATATATTCTTTTTATGATAAAGATCTATTCAATTTCTTTTCTACAGTTTGATTCAATATAAATTAAAGATGAAAAAATGCTTTAGAGAAACATGCATGGGCTGGTGATCTTTTAGTTTGAAGGTAAATTACTTGCCTGACCAGCCAGTTTTGATGGGTATTAGGTAATCAGAGAAAAGCAGGATTTGCCATGTTTGCTTTGCACGCCCTTTATGTGTAAAAAGAAGAAAGAAAAAAATAACAGACCACTTAAACACATTAGTGTTAATCTGATGTAAAGGAAGTTTGTTTTTGTTCTAAATGATAGGTTAAGGTCAGGGTGAAGTTTCTTTCTAGAGCACATTTATAAGCTGTCACCAGAATCCACCTATAAAAGTATGATCAAATAAAAAAAAAATGGAATAGACATGTTAGTACTTAAAAAAATAAAAAACACAACTATCATTTAAATTACAAAATTATTGCATAGATAAAATAAAATGTCTACCTCAGTTTGAATTAAATGGACAAATTCAATACTAAGCTTGTCCGTTTCCCATGCATCACTGAATAAATAAACCTGAATTCACAGCCCTGTCTGAGTTTGGCTTGAGTGGAAGAGAACTGTGACTTGTGAATTTCAGTCTGGATCCACCAAACAAGTGAATTGCGTCTATACATTATTCTCAGACATAGGAGTGTTAATGCATGAAACAATAGGAAGACTTGTTTACAAAAATGCTATCACAGCGATATCAAATCCCAGTGAATGGCAACCTTTGATACCAAAAAACACTCCTTTCATCCTAAAAGACTCATTACATGATTATTTGTGGTGTCGTCTTTATTTAGAACAAAGAGGAAGTCATTTTTACACTGCTTTAATCATATACTCAGACGCTGCCACTCAGACTGTCAGTTACTCTCATCTGAGAAGATTTAAGTGTTGCGAACATCAGGTGTAAATTGCATTGTTTGACAAAGGCCAGGAGTCCCGTGAACCTGAGAGAACATGCATCTAAATGAAAGCTCATTTGGGCGCGCTGTGAGCTGGATGTTTAACAGCTTGTTTGTGGCTTCTCTGCAGATGGAGGTGGATGCAGACGATAAGCGCCATCGCACACGCTCAAAAGGTATCCACACGAATGCAGCCAGCGCACAGCTCACAGCCAGGGTGACCTTCACTCCCCTTGCACTCTTATACACACACATACACTACTGTTACACATATACAAACACATACACTACTGTTACACGTATACACACATATACACTACTATTACACTTATAGAAAAGACTGAGCACACACAGCTCCACAAATTCACAGTCACACTTCACTTGGCTTCTCTCACACAATCACAGAGCCCACACTAAATGAAATCTGGGCTACAATGAGAGAGAAAACCAACAGCGGCCTCAGTGCAGCTGACTATAGCTCTCAGACTTATGACACACTTTCAGAAATAACGTTTTCACTACCACATAATGGTATCATCCAGTTTATAAAACATTCATGTTGAAAATGGTTGGATGATAATTGAAAAAAAAAAAAAAAAAGTATAATGACTGCCTATATCCATAGATTTCAGAGTGATGAAAAGTTTGGATCATTCAGTTCTAAATAACATTCTTTTAAATGTTCTTTTAAACACCTTAAAATGGTGCCCATAACAGCATCACAAAATAACTGTAGCTAATCTGCTCTCTTGCTATTATTTCTTATTATTCCTAACGTAACATACTTAAGATGACCCTGGAGACTCACTATTTGCAAATGTATTTATTTGAGACTATACATACATTGTACAAATACAAATACACTTTTTCACCTTTTGTTCAGACCTATGTTTCAACTGCAAAGAACTAATTAACACTCTACTTGATTACCTTATTACTGTCCAGTTTTGTTATTTGCCTTTAATTTCTTTTAATGTTTAATGTTTTTTTTCTAGATTTGTTCTAGTGATTTCCGTATTTAGTTGATGGCTTTGACAAACCAATTCAAGTGCCAGTCCCCAACCTGGATAAAAAAGAGGGTTGTATCAGGCTCAGGCATTGAATCTGATTTAGATCATGATCAAAAGATTGTTTTTTTTAACACGAAAATTATAATTCTTTTGCCCTACTTCAGCACACTGCACTGTTCAACCACTGCCTTATCATTTAAAATTGTGCATTCACTGTTATGTCATTATATTTGACCCCTGCGTTGCTGGTAATTTACATTGCAGTGAATCATGTGGCACCCCATGGTAAAAGGTGCTCTGTCTTATCCGCAGAGATATACTGTACCAGGCTGCAGCCAGTCCTGTTGCATAATATGTGTCTCTCTCTCTTTCTCTCCTTCTCTCCTGCTCAGTGCCTGTGGATCCTGCATTAACGGAGCTTTTCAGGTCAGTGGGATTGAAAAAGTGCACACAAACACACAAGCACACACAGCTGCACAATAGGGACACACTCCACAGACAGACACACACTTCTCTCCAAATTGTCCTGTTATTTTCTTAGAGCCGAGATGGAGACAGTCAAACATTACCTGAATCAGCTGTCACTATAACCAGCCACATGTCTGCTGTTTCCAACACTGTTTGAAAGCCCTCTCACACCAACAACCAATCAGACCATGCAATTTTGTTCATACATTTCTCTGTTCATACTGTTTTCACTTGTATATATTGCTATTAATAAGACTTACTCAGTGTTAACTAGGGCTGATTTTTTTTTCCCCACATCCTCGTCTTCATCAAGATATTATCCCATTGACTGATTGATTGCATTTATTCAATTAAAAATGTGTCTGTTGCTAAAAATAATGCTGTTCCCTCATCAAAAACATGCTTGGAGTTGTGTTTTGTTTCATTTGCACACGTTTAACATACAATCCTGTATTTAGGCTTACGCTTAGTTCTTCTCAAAAAGAACACAAGAAATGCTCCACTGCGTTTTTAAACTCCACCTTCACTACAATAACTTGGATCATTTCAGCCCTGGAATTGCCTGTCTGTACTGAACAAAAGGTAAAAGGTAGTAGATGTTGTCAGACTAATAATAAAGAGTTACTCAAACATGTGTGAATGAAACAAAACACAGCTCCAGGTATGATTCTGAGGAGGTAACAACAGAGAGAAAAAAAGTGAAATATGAACTTTGGAAATAGTAATCACATGCATTTCAGAACATGATTGACATCATTTAAAACACAGTCTGAAATCATGTAATCTCAACTAAATTTCTCAACACAACACTAGAGTAATGTGATCTGAGCTATTAAACATTTAAGACAGTGGTTTCTCTTCTTAACCAGACAAGCTAAATAATTCTGCTTTTGTCTCGTGTGCTTGATGATATGTAGCATGATGTCCAATTATCAGTTCATTAGTTATGCTGTTCCAGACTTCCTTCTTCTTGCCTACAGCCTTCTAACTTTTTTTTGGTGCAGTTGTGTGGGTGTAACCGAGAACAAGTTGAGCTCAGATTTATTATGTTTTTTATCTTAATTGTGAATTGTTTTTTACAATTCTAGTAAAATATCTCAAAATGCAATATAGTTCCTTAAATAAAAAGATGTAGGCTATGCTGTGAGTGCATGCGTATTTAATTAATTTATTTAATTAAGGAAGTGCATTAATTAAATATAGCTTTTATATTTTTCAATTTGTGCAAGTCCCAAGCCTAGATAGAAGCTTATAGGTATTGATATGTGATGTGAAAGTAAAGACTAGGTAAGTGTTTATTTTATTTTATTTTTTCAATACTTGCTGAGCAAACATTATGTATATTATAATGAGGATTTCTGACCTAATTGTTTCCTATAGGGCTATAGAAACAAATGCAAGGTACATTTAATGTTATGCTGTGGAATATTCCAGGCAAAGCAATAACACTTCCATGGAGACAAATAGGTGAAAGATCTTGAAGTCTTGCATCTTCTACTGGATCTTTGTGGAGCTTTTTCTAGCTCTTGTTTCTTATTAAAGATAATATACTAAACATTTTAATTTATCATGCGGTACAGTCAAAACAACTGTCTTCTATTTGTTTTAGACAGTGCATGGTTTCACCTCTTATTATCCAGTCATGAAGTGTGTGGTTATACAGTACAGGAGGTTGAAGTGTTTTGTCAATTCTTTACCCCCTTCACGTCTTTGTCCAACATGGAGCTTGTCCTTCCTATTATAATACAATATTTGCATCCATACATACATAGTACATACATAGTGCTAGTGAATGTAAAGAGTGACCTGTTTGATGGCCCTTCTGCCCTCCACTTGCCTTTGCAAGTTGTTCTCACTCTGGAAAAGCATGTCCTTGGCTGTGTGTGCTGGGATGGTTGGTGCTAAGATAAGGATTCCTGTCTACCTATACATCAATAAATATTATTCCAGCTGGAGGATTACGCCGTGGCCTTTAGCTGATATCCATAGATTGTAAGGCTGCCTCTCCCTCCTCTCTCTCCTCATGCTTTATTTCCAATCCTCTGCTCCCTCCCTCTTTCTCTCCCCCCCCTCTCTCTCTCTCTCTCCCTCCCTCTCTCTCACCCCCGCTCCTCTCTCACTGCTGCCGCCTGCAGATAGTAATTAATCAGGCGATCGATGGGAAGCCTATCTCCAGGCCGAGGCGTCTATAATGTCGATAATGCAGCTCGATGGCCTCCCTCCCTGGAGAGCTGATAGTCTTCAGGACAAACACGCTTGACTTTGCATGGCGCGCGCTGGACTGCATGGGTCAGATAGGCACTGCTTCTGTTGGAATCAGACATATAGTCCTTTAGTTTATTTATTATAGATGCAGTGAAGAAAGTGGTACCACTATAGTGTTATAATCAAGTTGTGCTTACTTGTATTTCTATGTATAAGGTGTTTGTTTGTTTGTTCTTACTGTGTACTTCATGAAATATTATCTACATAAATAATTCAGCTACTATCGATCTTATAATATGAATATATATATATATGATTGAAAGTATTTTGTTGTCTCTAAATTTCAGAAAGTATCAGCCATTAAAGTTCATATTGTGTAAAAAAAAAAAAAAAGAAAAAAAAAGAAAGAAAAAGCTTTAAAGCATTTTAGAACTGTGCTCCCTTGTCAAAAACATACCTGGAATTGCATATTACTTTATTCTTGCTTGTTACTGTATATGAGGCCATCTTGGTCTGAGCCTCAAAAATCACTGTTTCAATTTTTCCCCAGATAGTTACATCACAGGTAGAAATGCCTTCATTGTTTTAAGGTCCATAAATCACCAGCAGACTCATTCTTAAATTACATGTCTGTATGTGTGTGTATTAGCATGCCAGTCATGTTGCTTAATGGATAGTTGTTGTTTTTTTTTTTTTTTTTTTCCATGGTTCATTCTCCCTGCTGCCAGTAGATGATGTTCTAATGCCAAATCCATGCAGAAGGAGCGCAGCTGCTGCAAGTGATCTGTTTTCTATACATAGGCATTGTTTTAAGTTCTAAAACAGAAAATACCAAAGCAAAGGTGATACTCAAGAGCATGTTTAAACATCAAGTAATATCACAAATAATGCATAATATGTCCTCTTCACATTTGGGTTAGGATTACAAGTGAACAGCATTTTTGACGTGAGAATTTGGTCAAGTTTCTGGTCTTCATTATCTCCTCACTGGCCCTTCATTCCTAACGTGCGTAGTCGGTGCATAATCCAAAACACACAGTAAACCCCTCTGTTCTCATTCACCAGTCTAATTACATGCTTGAATCTCTTTTATGAAAGAAATATAAAGACATCTTCTGCTGCAGAGCCCTCACCGTACTTTCCTCACAGCAGCAGAAGATGGAGATGCTCCCTGCACAGATCACACATAAACAGTCGCCTCCATATCTCTGCTTTGTCATTTGCATATTTACTGTCTGCATTCGTAATCATGCTTATTTGGCTCTATATGTGTGTATGGATTTAAGCTCAGTGGGGCAGAAAGTCTCACACCAGACTGTGCTTTACACTGAAATAAAAATGACTCTCACCCCCGTTTTTATAAATGAACGCTCCTCCTGCCGTAATCCAATTTCACGAGACAAAAGGAGTCTTCTTACGTAACTAGGACAGCGCAGGCTTTTACTAATTATAGAGTTGCAGGAAGATTTCCCCAGATTTACAATAAAGGATCAGAGATTTGACGTGCAGATGTCATAATTGAGCATGTTCTGCGGTGTGAACAACTCGCATTGCCCTTTTGAAACACAGACAAAGCAGTGGCACAGTCTCTGGAATATGAACAGAATAATGTAAATGTAATATGGAGTTGTATTATGCATATTAGTTAGCTGCATAGTAATTGGTTTTATGGAATTTAATCAGTTCAGCGGGGTGAATTTGTTTAATTGCAAGCTGTGTAAAAACTATCAATAAGTAAAGATTTGGGAGGCGTGATTGTAAGTCTGATTGCCTGGGGCTGACATGTAGAGGTAAACTATTCACTGTCTGATTTGCATTCATTAAAGAATCCAAGGAAACCAAATCCAGATTTGCACAGACTCACCTTGAGCACGCAGACTGCATTGTCAGTGCTGTGTGCTTTGCGCTGGAGTGTTGAGAACAGTTAAGTAAGGTGGATAAGTGCTAAAGCCCCTCATTTTTCCCCTGTCAGTTGCTCTCTTCCAAACAGAAGACATAAGGCTGTCCTCTGTCGCCTCTGCTCGACCAGAGAGCTGCTCAGCCACTGCCCTGCTGTAATTGCCAGTGTCAAAGCTGAAACATGGCTGAACAGGAAATGATCAAGTTAATGAAACGTTTTAATTATTCAACATAATTGTGGAACGTGATGAGTGTGGGTGAATCCCTGGCTGTTCTCAGAGAGGAATCTCCTACACCCTAACTCCTAACTCCTATTCCCTTTGTCTCAGACATGGGAACACTCTGCTCTCCCTTATTACTGCCTTTGGCTCCATGATGGAGGCACACAGATCTGTCTGCTTATAATTACTTGGCCTTGTCTGCTCGGGGTCGCTCCTCCGCACTGCCCACATCAGCCCTGTGCTCTTATACCACCATCCTCATCCTCTGCAGGCATTCTGCACATCGCCACTGGGCTTATGGCTCTGGCATGAGGGTGGGAGCTGCAGAGATCTCAAATAAAAGTGAGATTCATTTTTCTAATACAATAGACCTAGTGTGGAGGATAGATAATGAAAGAGGACTAAAAACAAACACGAGGATATCAGTTCATCAGCTCTGCTTTCTGCCTCCTAATGTTTCCTTATGTCATCGCCTTGCCTCCTACTCCCTACAATCTTCCCTCCTCAGTACCTTCCTTCCTTTTGGCTGCTACCCCTCCCATCTCTCTGGGCTGTCTCTGGCAGCGTTAATTCCCTCTTCAGATGGTGCGGTGCTCATTTGCATACTTATCAAAGTGTTTGGACTATCCGACAGAAGCTGTAGGAAGGTGGGGTCATTAATATGTTAATTAGCTTCCCCTTCCTCTTTTCACCCTCGCCTTTAGACGCTCAGACGCAGCGCACCATCCATATCCTCCTCCACCTCTCTCTCTGCTTCACATGCAGCCTTTGAATGTTTGAATACCCTCAGAGGCCTGCGAATGCCATAGGACTCTGTAGACATCCACACACTGGGGGCTCGGCTAGCCTCACACTTATCTATAGGGCTGTGTTTTTGCATATGATTGTGTAGGCTTTATGCTAGCACCAATTACATGTCTTCGGTCATGGATTAGAGGCATTTGTATGTGTGCTGAGGGGAATATGCTTATGGTATAATACAAGATAGATGCGTAGTTGCATTTTCAGACATATGGAATAGGTTTAATCTTTTACAAAACTTAATTAACACTTCTCCTCCTTCATTTGGAGGTTGTGTTCAACATGTAATGCCTGTATACAGTTCTTGTTTCATTTATTTAAAACATACGAGTTACATACTTGTTCATTCTATATTTTGATTATGAGACACAAGAGTCAGAGGTAGAGAGAAGTCTTGTTGATTTGACGTATCTGCTGTTACACAGAGGTGAACAGGTCAGTTCTTTGTAACAAGGCCTTGTTGGCAGACTGCTGCACATTAGTCACTGTTGATATAGGTGATTGACTGAGGGACTGTCAACATGCAACTGTGGCTGACGTTAATTTAAAATGGCAAGGGATATTATAAGCAAATGTTGGCACAAGGCAGCTTGAAAATTGATGTCCTTACTCCAGTGTGTTCCGGGGCTCCAGACTCCATTTGTATGTATTGCTGAATCCACTATTATTATAAAGTTCAGCAAAGAAAATATTTTATATCTTACCATGTGAGAATTGTAGAATCATGTGCTTAATACAATATTCACTCTTTGTACTTGTGATGTATATTTTTATCAGTAGAAAATGAAAACTATTTAAAGGAGACATATGATGCAAATTTGACTTTTAAGAGCTTTTAACCATGTTAAAATAGTTTCCCTTTCCATTTATCCCCTCAAAGTTGTTCATGCATGCTTGAGTAACACCATTGCTCAGAAAAATCCCAGGGCTACAGGCAGAAATCAGTGCTGTAGTTTTCAACACAAAGAATATATATTGCATTTTAAAATGTTCAAAATTTAAAATAATAACCCGTGTGTCATAAATTATAAATATAGCGCAAAAATCACAATATGTCTTATTTAATGTAGCATCAAACTTAAAGGAACTTTGAAAAGTCCACCAATGAAATTAAATCAAAGATAGGTTGCTTATGGAAAGAATGCTTTCTCTGACCTCAGCAAGATCCTCAAAACAGGCACCTCTCCTTTAAAACTGAAAGAGCTGGAATGCCATGCTGTCCTAATGTTGAAATATGGTAAAGAGGTCTGGACATGAACGCAGCTGAAATGTGGTTACTGAGATAAATGTTGAAGCTGGAACATCTGGAAACAATGGGCAAAACTCTCAGTAGATGGTTGGATACATCTACCATCTTTATGTTCAACATAATCAAAGATCAGGAGGGATATTGAACCATGGTCGCCCACACCTTTGGCATAGCACCCTGAGAGGGAGTCTTAATAATTTAATGGAATAACATAAAAAGTAGTACCACACTTTTACCACATTAGTAAGACATTTTTACTGACCATTACAATGATCCTAGACATTTAAGAGGGCATGGCCTGTTGTTAAGCAAAATTTTAATACTGTGGAGCTGAATCTACTGTTTGGAGGTGGACGCACTGAGAACTCAAGGATATGAGATGAGACAGAGGTGATCTGAGGGAAGCTTCTTCTTGTTCTTCTCAACAATAAATGCCTTGCATAGGTGCCCGTCCTTGTCTCCCTCATCTATATTTCTCCTTTGCCACGCAGGGAGGGCGTTCAATTCAACCCACACAGGACAGACTTAATAATTACTCTCACTTTGAACGCAATTTCCTGGCTGTGGGAAATGATTGACAGATTGTAACCATGGTGTCAGGGGGCTAGCCACGCCCCTCCTGACTAAGGCACAAATTAGAGAACAGCGGGAGCTAAATTACACCTTACCAAAGACCTCTGGCAGGAGGACAGGAAGAGAAGCATGATGAATGAGGAGCGGATCAGAGCGGAAAGGTAGAGAGGCTGAGCCGAGTGGGAGCGAGCAGATTATTGGACCAAGAGCTTGAAAATACATCTGGAGGAGCGCGCGGGAACACAAGGCTCACAAGCACACGCGCAAATGGTCCTGCAGTGCTATTGGAGTGCTAAGGGAAGACACTTAAATGCCATCTCTACAGTTTGGATGCTGTTTACACCGTCACATACACACAAGCTCACACACACACACAGTCATGTCTCCACTATGTCATACTCTCAAAGCACTCAGGCTGATATGAGAGCAGCAAGGAACCAGCAGAGTGCTACAATGGAGCTCAGGGCTTGTGCCGCTCAACAGCAGCCAGGGGTCTGCACTGACGGAGCTCAGGCAGTGGCGGACACATTCAAGCATCACACTCATTTGAAAAAAATACTTCACTACTAGTACTACACATTCATTTTTCTCCAAGTTACAGTTATTTAGCTTTGATTTGACAGCATAATCAGCATGAGAAATGTGAGGCATGTGATGGAGGTGAAATGCGTGGCCATACCAGCTTGTCAAAGCCTGATCCCATCAGATCTCAGAAGCTAAGCAAGGCCGGGCCTGGTCACAGTGGGGCACCAATCGCAAAAAACTGTTGCTGTGTCCTTAGGCAAGGCACTTCAACAACATTCCCTAGTATGAAAGTGTTGTGTGCGTAAGTGATGGTGGCGGTCAAAGAGGCGCATGGTGCAGATTGGCAGCTTCACTTCCATCAGTCTGGCCCAGGGCAGTTGTGGCTACCAGAGTAGCTTACCACCACTAAGTGTGGCGTGAATAAATAATGCTCTGCAAAGCGTCTTCGAGTGTCCAGAAAAGCGCTATATAAAACTGATGCATTATTATTATTATTAACCACCAATGCATTAGACTGGAGAGCTCTGAGCACATATAATATAAAATAATAATAGCCCATACGTGAATGAGACCTGTGGAGGATATGTAATAGTCCCATTAGGTTCAGTATTGATTATACTTTAGATTCTTACCTACAGACCTCTGTTAATTCCATAGCTTCATACTTCTCAGACGTTTCATGTGAAGTTGCTGTGAAGTGTAGTATATAGGATATGTACTAGTAATACTTAGAATCAAAAGAATGTGATTCTTTACCACTATACCTCACCTCTGCCCTCCTAGTCAAGATGAGGAGGACAGCTAGTATTTTTAGTTACTGCATATGTGTGCATTAAGCTGTAGCCAGTACTTTGGCCATGGACTGATGACGACTAGCACTAGCAATCACTAGCAGAGGCATTTCCTGGTGGGTCCAGGCCATAATTAAGTGTTTAGAATTTTGCTTAAAAAATAATAAAACATTTAACAATTTGTGGTCCTTTTCCATAAAGTTAAAAAACAAACAGCAAACCCAACATCTCCTCTTCCCTGCTTTTCCCACTGTTCGGACTTTAGCTTCCTTTTTATAGAAGCCTATTCAAGCCAGATGTCATCATGTTGAGCTTTCTAATATATCCATGATTATTAATGGTATAGGGATTCTCTTGTTTTGTGATCTCATGTGACTGTACCTCAAGTTCATTGTAATAGCTCAAATGTTAACTTTAGATTTGATGTATCTGCTTCTAACTTTCCAGCACTGATACTGTTACATTACTATACAGGCCGCATTGGGCACTGACTATCACAGTCATGACATGGATATGCCTGTAGAGTGTGGTGTTGCCGGCAGCTGGAGCCAAACCACTTGTGGCTGCAGTCTGATGCTTCACTAAGTGTTTACTGCTAAGACAGATGGTGCACTGTAAGTTTACCTCGATCTGGCTAAAGTGCTGCCAGGCTGGCTTAAGGGCTCTCCAAAGGAGCCGATCCCTGAGAACAGACTCTTCACCTGGGCTGGGAGAGAGGCAAAGGGCACATGGACATTCACATCTAATGCCCGCAGACGCACACCACTACTTCACATGTAGAGCAGTGCATTCCCCCTGAGTGCTCCTCTCTAACCTGGTAATTTCACTGGAAAGAAAATCCAGTTACACACAGGGCATCATGGTGCGTTCAAAAGTATCCTGCTATGGCAGAATGGCCTCAACTCCAGTTCTAGATACTGATCTAGCAATATGTCTCATCTGTTTCAATAGCACACATACTATATGGAAAAATATCTATAAAAGTAATCACTGGTCCATGCCATTTCCACAACAATTTTTCCTTTGCGTATGCTGTTTGTATTTCTATAACCCTATATCTGGCAGTGGCATTTTTTTCAGGGGTAACCTCTGTATTTGAGATTTTTATATATTGGCTGCTACTTGGGTTGCCAAAGCAAACTAATCATATGGTGATTTGGCTTTTTTTCTTTATGCCAGGTGCCCTTTCTGACATAACTATGACTAGAGTAGCATTGTGTCCAGCAAAGACACTATGTGCTCAAACTGGGCTTAGATTCCAATCAAAGCCAAGTTCAATCCTTGGATCAGATTTTTCAGTTCTAACATTGATATTTGGGCCCTGGATATTACTGATACCTGTTTACAACTGTATACTTGATCAAAATAGGTGAACATCAAGTGTTGTCTTATATATATATATAAGACAAAGGCCGCATGATTTAACAACAGAACTTTGACCTTGGCTGCCTCATTTAGCTTGATAAGCAGAGCTTGGATTCTGGACTTTCAAATGTACTTTTTGAATAATCTTGACAATTGCTGGCCCCCAGATCTCTCATTTGAAATTCTTCATTTTAAAAAACATAAATACTTTTAGATTAATTATCAACACAGTAACAACTCATCTAATATACTAAGCTCAAACTAAAACACTATTTACCCTGCTTATTCATACCACAGCATAATGGTCTGAAATGTAATGAAGTATAAATGCCATACGAAAATTAGAGCTGGACTTAAAGGTAGAATTAAATCGATGTACTATACACCGGTAGTCTCCAGACCCTAGCATCACCTGACAGTGATGTTTTGGGTGACATTTAGTTTCTAGGTTGCACAAGATGCTGCTATAAATGAATCATGAGTAAATCTGTGAGGTGTGAATAATAGATGGGAGGAGAGGTAAAAACAAAGGAGTGCTGTTATTATTTGTTAATAAGACACTCTGGAGCATCACTAACTAGATCTCATTACCACAACACACGGAGGCACGCACGCATTCTGCCACCTACACGCACCCCCCGTACACAAGCACACCTCACGCACGCTGCACAACTATTTTTACCTGTGAAGCCTGTCGTTGCCTAGCACTGTGCAATTACATCCCACTCTCCACCGACGAATGATTAGAGGCAATGATGGATGGGTTAACACTGTCACCTAAGAACGCCTCGGTGCAAAGCTAATTACGCCAGCATACATGTGTCATACGGCTGATACATGTGATAGTCCTCTCAGTCGGCTGCCATGGCGGTGGACGTGAGCGCCGCACTAATCAACAGATAAGACTGATGAACTTACTACACTATTCATTAACACTTCAGACCCTCGGCACAAATATACACTCAGACTGACAGGGCTGTTTTGCATTTGTAGTATGGGCTTTTTGTTTTGCTTTTGGTTGTCTTTAAAAATGCAGATATTATATGAAATGGGTTTCTTATTGTAAAACATTTTAAGCATAATTGTATTATTCATTTTATTTTTAAATATAAGCTGATAAGTTCAGGCTAGCCAAAATCGCAGTGGCATCACTGTATAATAAAATCTGCACTCCAAAAAATAATTTTTAATTTAAACCAATTTTAGTCCCATTCTGTCTAAAATAGGGATGTAACAATAACCGAAATATCGTGATATCATATCATCAGAGTTTCACAATAATATATCACAATATGTCGAATCACAAGTTCCTTTGCTTAAATGCATGGTTTTATAGCAACAGCTTATAAATATCAGGAACTTCATATCCCATGATTCATTTTAGTGCAAACAACATGATGATGTAATGTTTTTTACTTGAATTCTTGTGATTATGATGGAAATAATTCACACCAAAATCTTGTCAAGGTATTTTAAAAGCAAAAAAGTGCCCCATCTACAATTATATCAGCCTCTCCAAAATATCGCAATAAATACCATACCGTGAGATGCATATTGTCATAATATCGTACTGTGAGATTTGGATATCGTTACATCCCTAGTTAAAAAAATATATATTTTAAAAGCCCAATATAACAGTCACAGGTTAGGGTAGAATGATCTGGTCCTAAATTTTACAATTTTACAGTTCCACAATTAATCCGTTTTCTATTCAATATAAAAAAAAAATAAATATATATATATATATATATATATATATATATATATATATATATATATATATAAAATAAGACAGGTATGATTTATACATCACACAGCATACAGCTATTCCAAACCCCTATTTCTATGTAAAACATGTTCACAATAAGATTTGGGCTGGAGATTGGCAAACTAGCTTTTTAAACATCCGATTACAGTGTATCTATTGTTTCCACTGTCTACTGTTCTTTTCCACCCACCCACAGAATGTTTTTAATGATAATGATCAAAACTATTTCCAAGTCACTGACACTTGGATAATAGCAGGTAGATCTTTGTGTTCCTTTTTCATTTTATATTTGCAGAAAGGATGTTTATGGCACATGAGAGCAAAGTTGAATACAATCCAGTTTGCACTTGGGGATGTATGCGTCCCCTATATGCATACAGGGGCGTGTCTGTGTTGAGACAGGGATGCGAGGGCCTTGCTTTTCTGATTGCCACAACTGCAGCTGGGACTGTGGGCTGAGTAATTGCCTGTCTTGGTTGTGAGAGCGCAGTACCGAGCTAAAAGTCAAGTGCTCTCTTCCTGCTGTAGACCTCATTTGGATTCCACATAGCTAGCTAGCAAGCTAACGCCAGCCCTGGGCCTGTATTATTCATAGCTTGACAGATAGCTCTCACTAAAAGCATTGGAACTGGGCCAGGTGGTGATGGAGCGACAGGGAGAGAGGCTGGGCTCGGTGCTGGGCGGGAGAGGGCAGAATGGGAATGGAAGATAGGACGAGATGAGCAGCGCTAACAGAAACAGCAAAGTGTCTTAGTGGTGTTGGGAAGTGGAGCACGGGGAAGGAAATGAAGAGACACCATGTGAACTCAGAGTAAAAAAATATGGACAGAATCGCCAAAGAGCGGGCTACACAAAGTTAACACGTACAGCTAAAATTCGATCATGTTCTATTTATGAGTGTAATAACCATGTGAGGGTAGGAAGTGGAGACAAAGTGAGTGAAAGCATTTGAAATAGACGACAGAAACAGCTCTGGAAGAAGAAGAAGAAGAAGAGAACAGGCAGGCATCCACCCCCGCCAAGCTCAGCAACCCCTCTGCTTCCATGTGCACGAGCAGATAAGGTCGCATTAATCAAAATCTGCCACTTCCCCTTCCAAAAAAACACAGTGTGTGCCATCAGCCCCCCTCTGTGCGGTATCTGTCACCCAAACGGAAATTTCCATATTTAATGGGGAAGCTTTATATCAGCGAAAAGGCAGTGTGGGCTGATGCTGGAGAGAATGGAGATGGTTGGATCTGTCATTATGCTACATGTGGTGAGCCTGCCTCTGATGCCTTTGTTAGCATTCTAGCATGGACTCTGGACGGCTATGCGTACTGTATGTAGGTCTATTCTAACATGTATTAAAAATTAAACAGCATTTTTAGCTTTTAAAATGTACTGTGGAAGCATTTCAAAGCCAGCGTGGCAAAATTTACAGTGGCACCAACATGCAACTCTTCATCATCCTTTCTCCTTTGATGCTATTTGTTTATTTTTTCTCTTTGTAATATTCTCCGGTATTTGCCTGTGTGCATATTTTGACAAGCCAGCAGAATTACCTCAGTGACATTACCCAGTGTCAGATAAACAGGTGGTGTTTATGTGTGTTTTTTTCTTTCTTTTCTTTATTCTTCCTTTTTTTAAGCGCCTCCCCGAGGAAAGGCATCAAAGGGAATAACAGATCATGTACGCTGAGTGTGGAGCGTGCCAGGGGGACATGGGCAGAGGGGGAGGGGGGCAGCTGCTCAGGGCACCTCAGAGCCTGGCACATCCCGACCTTTGACCTCTGAACCTCATCACCCCCGGGCAGCCTCTCCTCAGAGCGGCTGCCAACTAAATTACATCAATGTCGTCAAGCCCTCTTCCTTCTGCAGCATAGCACAAGACATTGTGAGCTTCAGACACTCACATGCATATATAGTGTTTTTTGACATTGTATTAAAGCTCTGTTCTTTATTATTTTAGCATTGCCAATGGGCATAGTTAACAACTATTACATTCCAACTTAGGGCTGGGTATTACTAAGAAGTTGCTGATACGATACATACCTTGATACATAGGCCACAATACGATACCTGCCTCGATACAGTGCACTTTCGATACGATACGACATATTTCAAATCAGTTCAAGAAAAAATAAAGGCTAAATCAAGGATGTGACACTAAAAGTCACTGTTAAACCACTTTTTGTGCAAAGTTAATATGAAACATGTTAATTTTAATCACCAGAACAGTGAAATGCCAATTGTGTTACATAAACAAGTTGCCTTCCTCTGAACTAACAAAATAATTGAGTAAAATGCACCAAAAAATACTCTTGGTGATATATGGATGCAGCAGCCCATGATATCAATACTGCATCATCACATTAATATTGATATGATATATCAGTATTTCGATATTTTTGCTCACCCCTATTCCAGCTCCAATATGATTCTGATATATTGCGATAAGAAAAATGTTGGTATTTTGCTGTGAATAACATAAATTATGAAGCCAGTATCATGCTGACTAGAGATTTATACAAGTTTAAATATAAAGATATATACAGTTTTATACCAAGTCTTAATCATTCCATTCACATCGGCTTTAGTCATTCAACCCATCAGAATAAACAACTACTGTGCCCAGTGAGACAAATGCTTCTGCTCCAGGAAGGAATCCCTTCTCAAGATGGCTGCTGGGCAAGCGGCTAACTGGCTGGCATCTGTGGGCATGTGCGAGTAGCTGTGATTGATTGAAGTCATTACACTGAGGGAGAGACTCCTTACCTGGCTAATCCAGGAGTGAATTTAGCTGCAGGATGACAGATAGCCGCATTACAGCCCCCCAATCCTGCAGCCCACAAGCTCTTCTGCTCACGACTTACCTACAAAATTATGCAAATGGGTTGGGATAATACGCATATTAATATTGAACCACAATCCATCCTAAAATACTTAAACTTTCATTTTGGTTGATATAAAGTGATAAAAGACCCATGTGGAAAAATGTAACTTTTTATTTAACTTTTACTGTCTGTATAAATAAGATTTAAGCCACAATGATGAGTAAATTGAAGGTGAATGCTTAATTTTATGTGGTCATGTTTTAGTTATAATAATTAGACCGAGCTATGTTATAATCCTGTACCTGTCTGGTTAATTACTTGACAAATTAAGGAACCTTTAAATAGGCTTTGCCATGGTATGATAGCTGTTTAATTTTGGGAGCTATTTGGTGTCTTATGTATGCTGCAGCAGTTGGATTGGGAAACAGCCCCACACCTGAGCTGCTCTGACCTGTCTCATCTCATCTGTAATGATATCGGCTCTGTCCCTCCGCCCCATGGTCCTCTGCTCCTGTGCTCCCTGTAGAAAGACACCACCAGTGGATAGTTCACTGTAGGGCTGATATTAGAATTGTTGATGTTGTGAGTGTATTTTATTTTATATTGGGGTTATACCGAACGTTATACTGAACTACATTTTGCCATTGTTTTGTTTGATGAATATAGATAACAATAATCTTGATTCTCTTATGTGAGCTTATTTGAAGAGTTTATGGACCAACAGACAATCACAATGCATGTATGTGAGAGAGCCATAGGAGCTGATAAGTGAGCCAGCGCTGCAGCCGTCAGAAAACGCCCCAAATTGCAGAGTCTGCCATGAGCTGAGCCTCCTGCGCCCAGGCACTGTCTTTTGTTCTCCCCGCTGGAGGGAGAGGGCTGACAGCTCTGAAATGATCCATGCTACATTTCACACATACATTCACTGCTGTCTGAACCCCTCCACCATACATTACACTGTTTAATCTACAGACAAAGGGGGTTTAGTGAACGCAGATATGCAAACATCCACTTACATACATGTTGTACTGTCTATAGGCGTGTTGCCACTGCCCTACCTGCTTGTCTGTGTTTCATTTGCCTCTCCGGCTGGCTGCTGTGAGTCTGGCGTATCCCTCATGGATTTCTGGAGGGTATCACCATGGAGACGGCTCTGGCACACGTGTCTATAGATCCTGAGCTGGAGAGGGACACAGCCAGAGGTGCTGCATTTCCACCATCTCTCATCTGCTCACAGACAATGCTCAGATGAGGCTGATGGATGGAGAGGAGAAAATGGGAAAAAGGTGAAAGAGTAAGTGGTGGAAATGTATAAAGAAATTGGTGTGAGAGACAGATTGAAGAAGTATATAGCATGATGTGAGTGATGTATAGAACGGGCAGAGGCAGGTGAGGTTATGTGGGCGAGGATTTGAGGTGAGGAAGCTGCTGACAGAGGGACAAGTGACAAAAAAGCAGAGCAGAGCTCATCCTGGTGTCAGGGAGACAAATAGCATAAGATGCTAATGACTGGCTAAAGCTTCTGCCCCTGCTGCGAACAGCAGCTAATATGACTGCTAATAAAGGCACCGTGGCATGTTGTCGCATTCCAGCAGTCGCTCAACTGTCGCCCAAAATTAGCCAAAGGAGCACTGCCTTTCCGCCTCGTATTAACGCTCCAGAAATGGGGTGCTCTGTAACATTTCCAGACAGTTTTCAGGATTAAAGGGGCACTTGTTCAGACTGTAATAGAATTTGTTCCATCTTATAATACCAAAGATGCCCACTCCATAAAATATGAAGTGGTCTTTTTGTGATCCGAAGCTCTTCTGCTCTTTGATTGCTACTCACACTGCAAACTGCTCTTGGAAGATGTTGTGAATTTGCTAGAGGAAATAGTAAATGGAATCTATAGCACAGTGCTAACTCTCCTTCTATCTATGCAATGCATTTAGATCATCAATTTTTTTCCCTAAGTGCCAACTAATTACCATTGTGCAATGGTAATCATCCAGCCAGATAAGTGGGAGGCTTTTCCTGGTGACGAATATTGTGGCCAAGGTCACAGTGCAGGGACAGAAGACATGGGACAGCAGGGTTGTGAAGACTTCCTGGAGCTTAGTCATCATGGGCTCAGAGTGCTGCCTCTGTGTCACCACAACCTGACAGCTAAGGGAGAACACTGCCACGAGTTACACAACACTATTGTCATTAAACTATTTACATATGATAAGCAAGAGCAGAGCAGCAGAGCTACTGGGGGTGGAGATTTTATCATAGTGCATCACCAAGCCCAGCTCAGAATTGTGTGATGTGTGTTGTAATGTTTTTAAGCCCACCGCAAATGTGTACTTGACCCTTTTCAAGAGTACATGCATTTGTTTTTTGGTATCCGTTAGCTCATTATCCTTGCATACAGCAACTGAACAAGCTGTTGGTGGATTCAGGCATAGTCACAGTAATATTGTGGCTCTGCTCTGGCTCTGAGGCTGCTTTAATGTTGAGTAAAGAGTTGGAGTGAGACTCGCCCTTAGTCATGTGCCTTTCTGCACACCTATCCTCTTGCTAGCCCGCTGCCTTGGCAGCCTCTAACCTGCTGGGACCAGCTCGTGATTTATTTGGAGAGGGCCCTGGAACCGCGGGGCCAGGATGAGTGGCATTTTAATGTGCTTTGAGATGTTTGGTCACAAGCACTATTGATCACAGTGCTGCAGAGCACCCCTCCCTCGGACTGTCCCATAGACCCTCAGTGTGCTGGGGAGAGGGCTGCTGTCAGGCAGCGAATGGGTTTCCATGTGGACTTAGATTAATGTAATGAGGCCCCTGGTTGCGAGGGAGTGCAGGGGGTCAGACCATTAAGGAATCTATGGCAGGGTGAGATTGAGGCTGCCAGCTGCCCGCACCCTGACTGATGGACATCTAGGGCTCAGTACACACCCAGCGAAAGAGTGGGGCGGAGGGGTATTGGTCAGTAGAAAACAGAGGAATGCAAACACCAAGACTGAGACAAAATAGGATTTTGAAATACAATTTAATATAATAGAATGTTCAAAGCACTGCATTGGTCTAATGCTGTATACTCTACAGTTAATACTCACAGACTACTAAATAAGAGGCTTCACTCTTTTGCAACACCGTGTGCCATTCATGCACTTCTGGTCTTACTTTAAGTAGTGCAGAGCCCGGCAAACATCCAGAGGTTGTAAAAATAGGAGCCAAGGATATTTCACAGCTGAGTGAACATGCCCAAAAGCATGTTTAGTTCTGCTCCACTCCAGCCTCGACATCAGCTTTATTTGATGACCAAAACACTCCAGTGGATTCATCATCATTCTGAGCGTGTTTCTCAGGGGTGCCGTACACTCGCCGAATACATGAATGAAAAACAAAGTTAGTCGCTCACTTTGGGGCAGGTACATGCTTTCTAAAGTTTATGCGTGAAACGGATTAAAACCGCTTTGATCAATAACCCGGGCGAATACACAGATTATCAGATTAGAATGGGTCCTCCTGCTGCAGAGAGGAGCCAGAGAATACATTAAATCCTGAGGTGTCTTTGCAAGATTCAATTAATCAGGCTACAGGTTGTCTTCTCCGTACAGTCAATTCCCAGCGAGCAGTTTGTGTTTTTGCTGCGCTGGGTTCACGTCAGAACAAGGGCATATCAGTCTGCTACAAAGTGTCTGTGGAGCGTGCAGCGTGATGCTCCTCTGCCTCGAGAACAAATGGATGGTACCTGAATTTAAATGATTATGAAAACAAACAGGGCAGTGCTTTGTTTGCTCCTCAGATAAAGACTGTACCCCCTATAACAATATTCCAGAAGAAAAAGGGCTGTGTATTTCATTATAACATTGTATGATAATTAACCAGTGAGCTGACTCCGAAATGATAGGTCAGGATTCATAACTTAGTTGCATACTTTTCTTATTTGTTGAGTAGAAATGATGGCTATTGAATTAATTTAATTTTAATCAAGATTGTGATTCAGTCATCTCTAATTTTCAATAATCATTTTGAGGCTATTTAATGAAGAGGTCTCCAGCCAATCCTGTGGTGGATTATTCAAAGTTTGTCTTGTTTATGGTTAGAAAATAAATATTGGAAAGCTATTTTTATTTGTTTTTATAAGACAAAATAACATCAAACATTGTGATCAATTAATATGAGGAAACAACATTTTTGCTCAAATCTAATTTATTATGGAACCATGGAAATTAAATGTTGCATTGTTAATAATGTACAATATCAAATGATTTGTTATATATGGCAATTATGTTTCCTGTTATTAAAAAAAAAGATTGCTCTTGAATAGTAAATGGCTATTTTGAGCTCTAAATAAGCTGTATCCTGTATGTGACTAACCTGCCCTTCCATGTGCCCCATGCAGTGTGTACGGCTGCCCCGTGGCCAAGAAGAGGAAGAGTCTCGACCACCAAAGTGTGGAGAGCTCCCCCAAGAGGAGCAGCTACCTAGATGACATGGACAACTCCACGATGGAGGAGTGCTACGACACAGATGGCACGGAGGAGATGGACGAGCGGGAGGAGGAGGAGGAGGGTACGCTAGAGGAGGGCGAGGTGGAGGAGGGATACATGGACTATAATGAGGCAGAGGAGAGAGGGGAGCCGGAAGAAGAAGAGGAGGAGGAAGAGCGAGGAGAGCCTGATGAAGAAGAGGAGGAGCGGGGAGAGCCTGATGAAGAAGAGGAGGAAGTGGAGCAGGAGGACGAAGAAGAGCACGTGGAGGAGGAAGACGAGGACGCTGTGGAGGAGGTGGACTATGATGATGAAGATGAAGGAGAGCACAGTCAGGAGCGCGGTGAGGCTGCTTCTCGTATAAAGTTAGAATACATTTCTATTATATTGCACAGGAATACACCACTGGTACTGGTACCAGAGTGAGAAGTAATACTAAACAGCATGTGAGAATGATTAAACTCCCCTCATGCACCCTCTGCTGTAGGCCACATACAGGATTTTAATCCAAATAAAGTGTTGGCTATTAAAGATTTTGATCAATTAAGACACCATCAACTGATTAATGGACTAAATGACTAAATGAATGCTGCCCTAGACCCCAGAGCACATTATTTGCACTTTTAAATTATATGAATGAACCTATTACCTATGCAGCCAGTATTGATATATTTATATAATTTACTTTTTTGTTTGTCTCCTGTACAGAAGGTCTGGGCAGTATGACAGAAACTTAGGGATGTAATACTAATCGAAATATCGAGATATCGTATCGTCAAAGTTCTCACAATAATATCGTGGACCATCACAATATATCATAGCTAAAAAAAGACAGAGGGATCTACATAGACCATGATCCTTTGCTCCATTTCAGCGTAAACTACATGAAGAAATAACAGTTCTAAGCACTTTTATGTCTTATTTCTTTGGATTAAGTCTTGTCAAGGCATTTTAAGAGGAAAAAGTAGCATATTAACCTTCACAAAATATCACAATAAATATCGTACCGTGACATGTATATTGCGAAAATATCGAGAGATTTGGATATTGTTACATCCCTAATCGTGAGCCTCCTCACCATATCATGAGCTTTCCCATGATATTGCAATAAATATCGTACCGTGAGGTTCATACAGTGACGATATCATATCGTGACTTGGATATTGTTACACCCCTACTATACATACTTTAAATTATTATTACTATATAATTTCTTCCTCCAAAGTCTGATCTCCAGACTATATGCTTTTATTGACAGAGAATTGGCTGTAGACTTCTCAATTCAAGAGACCCAAGCAGATTGGCAGTTAGAAAAGACTGTTGAATCTCAATCTCAATACAAATTTGCTAAACTGCCCAGCCCTATTGTACTGTAAATACTGGGTAATGTAACTACAATAATGATTTGCATTTACTTAACCAACATAAATCAATACAAATCTTATATAAATACATCTTCTATGGTAAAGTATGTTCCCTTGCCTGAAGCCTTCTCGCAGCTTTAAGATACTCGAGTTTAAGGAGTGTGAATTAAGAAGAGTCTGCCCCATGTGTGCTCTCTTACCCCCACCCCCCAACCCCTCCCCACCCTCCGTGTGCCCAATAGCATATTTGGCAGGTTTCTCTCCAGCAGATTCGTCTCTGCACCCCCGCATCACGATTGGACCTGACAGTGCCTTCAAGTCCAATTAAGAGTGAGGCTGGGAGAGAGGAGTGTGTTAACCCGCTTTGGCGCATAGCTCTACCCACCCAAAGTGTTGATGTGGCTTCACAGCAGCTTCACCGCAGCTCTTGTTTTTTTGCAGACATGTGCAAACAGAGCGGCAGACCTAGGTTTATTAGAGCCCACAGCCCTGGTCCTACAGTTTAAACAATGGTCCAGTGCCACTGGCTCGCAAACCCTTATAACACGTGCATGAGTCAACTTCTTTAATAAATGCAGTTTTATTTTAACTGCAGTACCCTCTGAAATTGAAAATACATTTTTATGGATTGATTTATTTTTATTTTGAACTTGGGAAAATGCAGGTAAGCAATAATTAACAATATCATGGACATTAAAAAAATGCTGAAGATTAATAATAAAATACAAAAAACAGGTTGACAAAGGAGTGGGAATAAGTTCAACTTTCTTAACCCTTCCTCTCTGCACATCATCCTGATCACTAATTTAGTTATACTAATTGATTCATTAATTTATCCCATTTTATATACTTCAATTTGTCAAGTCAGTACATTTTTCATTTTATAAACCTTGTAGAACCAATGTACTTCCTTGCTAGTAGTATAATTGCTAGTATAACCAGTTGTACATATTGTCATACTATAAAACTTAGATATCACTGCTTTATTCAATCAAGTGTGTTGGAATAAAAAAATCTGCCTAGTTTGTACATTAAAATGACTAATTGTTTATAGTCTTTAGCATGAACTTTTCAAAAAACCTGCTGTATGATTTTTGGCACCTTGTAATTGCCCCTTTAATTATTTGAGTGTATAGATATATTCCTTCCAAAGTTTCTAGTATCACTGTCATCTTTCTTTTCAACCTGAGATAGCAGGAGCAAATCTGGACTGGGCAGATTCCAATCTCGTAAATGTAATAGAGGTGACATCCTGGAGCTGCTGTGTTTCTCCGAGGCATGCACAACTGTGGCTAATCCAAAGCCAATCCAGGGCAGGCCGCTCTCTCTGTTCCCTCCCTTAATCTGTTTCGCTTCCACATCCCTTTTGTGTACCTTGATTGCTCTTCAAATTGCTTTCCTGTGCCATGTTTCATACCATCAAAAATTAAACCCCGGGTGCCACGTGCTGCTGTAAGAAGCCTGCCCCTGTCAAAATATGTGCCTGGTCATTCGTGACTGTTCCCTCACTGCTCCAAAGCTCTCTCCCTAAGCACCAATATTGTGTTCTCATTAGAATTGAGTGTGTGTGAGTGTGTGTGTGTGTGGCCATTAGGACTCTTAACCCATGCATGTGTGACAAAGGGAGAGCTCAGTATTGGACAATGTACTAGTAAGACTCTTTGTTGATGATTAGTACATTACCAATATTATTATTTGTACCGCTTTGCTATTTATCTCAAAAGAAAAGAAATTGAGAAGAACGATTTGAACTAAGTGGTCAGCACAATTGTAGTTTGATATTCTAAAATTGTTCAGCCTAAAAAGTTTTAATCCATGTGGGAACCATTGTTTATAGAGATTCATACAGAATAGATATACAACTATTGATCACAAACATTAACCCAAATGACCCATCCATCTTACCTATATTTTCTCAAAGCAACAGCAATATGTAATAATTCAAATATTATGTGTACGATTATTTCACCTTCAAGTTCATAGAGGTGAAAGTCTTTATCTTCTGTCTGGGTGAGGGCCTGTGAGGGTTTGTTTTCTGTGCAGGAATTTAAGTGGCAAATGTGATGCAAGTGTGAGCGATGTGCTCTTGGCGGCTTGGGGCGGAAATGTGAAAGCAGAGTATTGGAGGTACTCCAGGAGTGAGTGCTTGAAATTACTGACAGAAGAGGTTCAGTAACCTTTTGCAGCCTGTCAGAATCAATTAGACAGTAAAAAGGAATTCTAAAGATACAGATGAATGAATGAAAAAAGAACTTTATAGCTTTAGATGAATAGCAGCAGGCTAGGGTTGATCTTGGTGCTGATGGACCACTGTAATATTTGAAAGACAGTCTGTACATTGATTTACATTACTGGAATGTGATCTAATTTACCATATATTTACAAACAAAAGGTGAAGCCTGTGTTAAGTGATACCTTACACCATATATATCATGGAATGTTTTGGGAGATCTTACATCAAAGCTTGTCTTGCCATGATATGTTGTATGTAAAGTAACATTTGCCAGAGCACATCACTCTGGAACTTTACCAATCTGCTATATATAACTTCCTGAGCTGATTCACAATTCAGAACACAAGCTGCTGTTAAGACTCTCAAAGTAAATTATTAGGGGAAGCAAAGAGTTCCTTATCCAATTTAAATGGACCAAGCCCAGAAATCTGATTTGCCAGTAAAATAGAATGACGGAAATGAAATAAAGCCATTTGTTCTTTCCAACAGAGGACGATCAGATGAGCAGCAGTGAAGGAGGTCAAGGCGCTGGTGAAAGTGGCAGTGACAATACCAAGTCTAGCCAGGTGGGGGAGAAGGATGACAACAACAACGATGAGTACGAGAACTATGATGAGCTGGTGGCCAAGTCTTTATTGAACCTGGGCAAAATCGCAGAAGATGCTGCCAATCGAGCCATGACAGAGTCTGAAATGAATAGTAACTCATCACACAGTGCTGAGGAAGAAGAAGAGGAGGATGATGATGAGGATGAAGAAGATGATGATGAAGAAGAAGAGGAGGAAGAAGAGGAAGAAGAAGAAGAGGAAGATGAGGAAGAGGAGGATGAGGAGGATGAAGAGGAAGCCGACGAGACACAGAGAGGAGACCTGAGTCTGGATGTGGACAGTGACGTGGTCCGTGAGACAGTGGACTCTCTCAAACTGTTGGCACAAGGTCATGGGGCAGTGCTGTCTGACAATATGGATGAACAGTATGAGGACTGCACAGCAGACAACCAGGGCAACAGTGGCTGTTCCCAAAATGGGCTGAATGCCCACCCTGGACAGATAAAGACCAGCAACGGACTGGACAACAGTGATGAGGAGGTGTGTCTGAGCAGTCTGGAGTGCCTAAGGAACCAGTGCTTTGACCTGGCTCGCAAACTCAGCGAAACAAAGACTGCTGATCGAAACGGGTCATCCCAGCAAAACCATTTCACCTGTGAGGATGCTAACCAACAGTCCCATCACCAAGGTTACGCAAACTACCACCACAACCCAGAAGACAGGCACCGGACACTTGATAGGAACTATTCAGACATGGACAATCTTATGAAGCTGGAGGAGCAGCTGAGCCCACGCTCAAAGACTTTTGCCAGTTGTGCACAGGAGGAGCGCTATCACCCAAACCATCGGGACTTTGACGAGGACACGGCCTCGGTGACGTCAGACCGCTCTGAGGAGGTCTTTGACATGACTAAAGGGAACCTATCTCTGTTGGAGAAGGCGATTGCACTAGAGTCCGAACGTGCCAAGGCAATGCGGGATAAAATGGCAGCTGAGGCTGCGAGAAGAGAAGGAGTGAGGTACAGCCACGAAGACCACGGCCCACGGCACGGATACGGTGTGGAACGGAAAGCACGGCTTCCTGATGGCATAAAGAAGCCATTTTACCACAAAGGTGAGTGGATCTTTCAAACACTGACACGCTCAGACGCACTTGTATTGGACTATGGGGGGAGAAATGTTTACCTCATTTTAAGCTCAGGTATACATGCCAGTGTTTGTCTCTATTTTCCATCTGTTCTGTCCTGGAGACTAGACAGCCCACATACATTCTGGGAACCTCAACATAACCCCAGGACAAGCTTTTTCAGTCAATTTGGAAATTCGAATCTTGGTAGCAGCGGGAGCGGCTACAGCTTATGTTGTTAAAATAGGCCAGCATGGAAACATCAGAGGGTAGGCTTGTCAGGCATAAGTAATGGCAATCTGCACGGCCTGTTAGGACCGCAAATCTCATCCCTGTGATGCAGCTTTGGGTAAAGCTGCCTATTTTTAACCTACGCATGCAGTTGGGTACGTCCAAACATCATGGATATTCTGTCCTTGTAAGGGAGTGCCTATAGTGACAAAACAGTGTTGCTTTGTAGTTGTAGTCTTGAGATACATTGCACTGGCATTTACACTAGTCAGATAGAGGCCCTGTTGATTGGCTCTTAATTATTCTTCTGATGTTCCTTACAACAACATCAGAGATTGGTTTCAGTCACTTGGTTGAAAGCAGCAAAATAACATCATTCCTATTCACACCTTAAATGTCACATTTCTCTGCAAGTATACACTGTATATGAAATGTCACTAAAATGTTAATTTCAAGAGGTCCCTGTGCCTGACTATTGTTGTAATACTGAGGAGGTGAGGCAGTGCATCATGATAACATCTTTGCTCAGGTGAGATAGTAGCATCACTTGTTGAGACCAGAGTACAGTGATTTATAGAGCCCATGTGTTTGAGGAGCACTTTCTGAGAAGCTTCATAAGAGCAGCACAGAGCTGAGCTGAAAATTGAACAGTATCACAATGAGCGATAACGAACGACAGGCCCACTGACTGCACATTAATTATCCAGAGATGGTATGGTAATGGGGCCATTTGCTATGCAAAGAGCAGACCGTCCCCAGCCACAATCAATATCTTCTGCTTTCTAATACTCCTTCCACTTGGCTGCCCCTATTTTCAGCAATGGGAGCACAGCAGGCAGACTGCAGTAGCATTGTATGTGTGTATGCACAATTGTTGGAGGAATTTAAAATTCATTTCCAGTGCACAAACCCTCATGCAATAATGTTCTCTAAAAGAATACTTGGCTGCATTTATAAGCAGAGGGGTGTTTTTAATATGATATTGGGTTGAACATCTTATTGTGGACAGAAGAGAACCTCTATGGTCAGTAATGTTCTTAATGAACATACCTTCACCTGACATAGGTAGATAGCAGCATATGCAAATACGGCACTTTAGTGAAGGACGAAGAGCATGTGGAAGAGTAATCCAGTTCAGTTTGTCTTCCATTTCCTGCACTACAGTTGGGTTTATAATGCACTGTATCTCCTAGTTAATTTAAACATTTGAACTTTCAGACAACAAAAGTCCTTTCTCCCAAATGTGTAAAGTTCTCACTGTAGTATAGACCAATCTATAAATTAGGTTTTGACCTTGTGCAAGTTAAAGTCTGCCAATTGGCACCGACGGGACTGCTTACGATGTGGTACTAACCAAATCTGACCTGGCTTTCAGAGAAACTGGAGAGCTTGGTTCTGAGGATGGAGAAACAGTCCTTCTTGGTCTTGTGTGTGACCTTTTATCATCCTCTAGCTCTGAAGCTTCACAGACAATGGGTTCTGATGTGCATCACTTTTATAATTTGTCTTCCTGTTAACACACAGTGTAGCTGTAAGCAATGTATGACTCTCAGTGCAGTGTCATTGCCTATAGTTGTCATGGTTACATGTTAGTATTAGCTTTTGTGCTGTAGCTATGGGCACAAAACTGATTGTTGCTCTTGCTCCAAGATGTATCCCGGGCAGACAAAAAGGAGAGTCGGTGTCCCACACCGGGCTGTGATGGCACGGGTCATGTGACTGGCCTGTACCCCCACCACCGGAGTCTGTCGGGCTGTCCGCACAAAGACAGGGTCCCTCCTGAAAGTGAGTATTTGCCACACAACACAGCCACCCTGTGGCCTGCACTTTGAGATGTTCAGGAGTCAGCATGCGTCCTGTTATTGTGCTGTTATTGCCAGTGCCGGGCTTGTCCTGTGTCCTTGTGTGTGGTATTTCAGCAGCATGCTGCACTCTGCTCTTGACCTGTAGTTTGGGGTCATTATTTTGCCTGCCGATTTTTTGCCTGTGGGTGTAGTCAACAGATGTGGTGATGCAATTGGCAAAAGCAGAAACTACTGTCTCACTATGTGACTTATTCAACGTATATGTATAAAGTATATGTAAAAACTGGAAACATTCAAATCTGTCAGTGGTATTTCCCTTGGTATGCTTCTTTAAAGGTGTACTAACTTCTGGGTGTCCGCCACCTGCTTGTCTCCATGGGGTGTAGTTTTAATTTAGAAATATTTTAACAAACATGACTTCTACTGTGAGTGGGGTCTCCTCTCTATATAGATCTGACATGTAATTTGGCAACTTCTGCTTGCTCATAAGGGTACATTTCAGAACAGAGGGATAACATCTCCATTGAGTCAAGCAGGAAGTTAGCATAGTACATCTTTGTATGTATTATGTATATGTTTTTTTGTTTGGTTGTTTTTTGTTTTGTTTTGCTTTTTTTTTACATATCAAAATTATTACATACATGTTTGACATTTAGAAATATAGCTCCCAAACATACACTTGTAACACTGATTTAGCTTCAAACTGCCATGACCCCATTCATTTATTTGTATTTCTTGCTCAATTAGACTCCTCAATTGAAAGGCAGTATCATTTCTCAGAGCCACAGATCAGGAGAAGTGGCAATAAACATTAGCCTTGAATGAATAGTGAGTTTTGCCTGTCGAGATCTCACCCCAGCTATTTAGTCCCATTCACCTTGTGCAAACTTCTCCATAAAAGCCCCTTTACACGTTTCACTGACTGCAGTGTGGAAATCAGGTTACGATCTGCCATGACCCAGACTGCAATCAAAATAAAAGAGGTTTTAATAACGGCAAAGAAATTAGTTACCATTAAAATCAGGCTTGTAAAGACCAGCGGTGTCACCAACGACTCTTGTTCTGCCAAACTCTGATCATGCAGATATCACACACCTCTGACATTCTTGTCACAGATAAATAGAAAGCATTTTGGCCTTGAATGAGATCAAGACCAAATACCAAACCAAAGAAAAGATTGAATTTATTGTCACTGGAGATTTTGGATGCAGGTTGTGCAGTTATGTCTGGTGCTGGGGAAAAGTTATACCAGCAATACTGTATACGTTTAAGTTTTATGTTTTCTACTAACAACTTGCATTAACTGCTAGATGTTTTGCTGTGAAATTTCATACATACTAACCAACTTCACTTCTACAATACGTTTTGTCAGTGATTTTATATTAATGAATATATGGGGTATGGACAATATAGTAAATAACTGAATGAATTAATTAGATAGTCACAGCTTATTTGATTACATTTTATTTTAAATGTATTGCCATTCTTGTGTTAGTGCACTGTTGTGTACAGTTATAATTTGAGTTGACTCTTGTGGTAACAGTTGTATAGAGCAGTAAATCTGGTTTACTTTTGTAACATGGCAGACATTTGGAATCCAGCTGCTTCTTGCCTGTTTCAACAGTTGTTTCTGTGCCGAATGAATGTGGGCTTTAATTTGCTGCAGTCCTGTCTTTCCTTCTGTGGAGGACAGGGCAAAACTTGGACATGCATAATGTATTAGCTTGTGGCACGTCGAGGTGGCAGGCTTTGTCCAATTACCTGCACCGTGCACCAATTAGTATGTAAGGAAGGAGGATGATGAGGGGTTAAAGTTTAAGGGGGTGATAATGATGAAGCTCATGCCGATGGGGTTTGGCCTTGCTCACTGCTGGTGTCGAGACGACCCTTCCCGCGCCCCCACCCACTCCTCCGACGGCTTCTCTTGGACATCCATAGATCATTAATCTAATTGGCTGGTTGCCAAGGGGATCTAAGACAGTTATGGACTGTTTTAATGGTAAATGGTATTGAAGACTGCACTCTCCTCCCTAACAATGTGCAGATGATAACAAAGCACACTCTATCGGAGCTGTATTCCATCTGTCTGCATTTCCTGTTGATTTCAAGGCTTGTGTTTTGCATGATTGCTAGCTGTTGGTAGCTCTGCTCTCTGCATGCCCAAAATTTCCTCCCATTTCTATCTCTCACCAGCTTTGTCCTGTTAAACTTAAATGACATCTTTTTATTCATGGCTGTCCCTATTCCATGAATACTAATTTGAAAGAGCTGGATAAGTGGAAGCAGTATGGTGGGAAACCTCCACTGCCCTTTCAAACTGGTGTTCATTAAAATGAAGAAGAGGTCATTTGGGTTCACATGGACACATTTCTTAATGATGTTTATAATGCCAAGCCTCTCACACACTAATAGAGCTTTTGGTTGATTGTAAGGAGCTTCTAACCTTCCCTGTCTTTCACTCCTATCTCATGTCTGTACCAAGTTGTGGCTATGTATGAGAATGTTCTTAAGTGTCCTACGCCCGGCTGCACGGGACGCGGCCATGTCAATAGCAACAGAAATTCCCATCGAAGGTGAGTCACAGTGTGCCTACATTATAAAGGCACCATCCATGTCTGTGTCCATTTGGTTTTCCTGTCACAGGCTAGTCTTTTATGTTTTTTTGTTTGTTTGTTTTTTGTTTATGATGTGTAATTCTTAATGAAGGGTGAAGTCTGTCGCATCTTCTAATGAAATCAATTAAAAAGATTAAAGATACAGACATAGTTTAACTTCCTTTTACTTTTTAAACTGTTGGGCTGTTCAGAATGCAGTAATTCATACCTTTAGCAGCATAAATCATTTATCAGTCCCCCTCCAAAATGGCACAGGTTTGGAGGGAGGCACAGAAATAGCAGGGTGCTCTCGCCGCGGCTGTCAGACGGGTGAGGTGACAGTGAAAGAAGAGTGTCACCCACAGCAGATGCTCAGGGAGTCAGCCAGAGCAGCAGCCATTAGCACCTTTCTGCCACTCAGCTGCTGACAGGAGAGTACAGACCTGGGACAACCAGCAGGCCCATGCTGGGCTCAGTGCAAAAGAGGCACATGGACACAAACCATAAACTTTCACTTTCTCCATAAACCCTCCTCATAGCACCTGGCACCCTGTTAACTGACACCAGTGTGAGCCCTGCACTAGCATGCGCACAGACATGCGCACAGACATGCACGCAGACATGCACGTCTCCTGACAGGTGCTCATGAGTGCCACTGTACACTGGCTTCAGGCCATTGTCAAAGTTCATTTTTCCACTGCAGCCCGACACACTGCAGCTGACAGCCTGGATGGAGAATAATAGGGGTTAAGGATAACAACATGAACTTTTGTCACATTTGGTCAGTTAGTTGTCAGGAGTAAGTTTTGTTGCACTAAATTTAACTTGAACATGTTGTAGGTGTACTATGCACATGTGTGTGCCTTGTCAGCAAGTTTGTGGGGGAAATAAACACAGCAAAATGCTCAACTAAACTTATAGAAAATACATTGAGTGTCAAGCCAACTTTTCTTGTTCCACCTATGATGATCATCATCGTCATCATTTCTTTATTTCACACTCAGGGTCCATGTAAAAATCACACCAGACAGATGACACCAACAAAGTTATAAATGATACAATATTTATCCATATTGTGAAGGACAATGCTTATGCAGTGAAATAGTGAATGGGTTTAACTGATCTGATGGATCTGAGTGACAGACAAGCAGACAGTAACAAAGGCAATGTTTCGCACAATGTCAATTGATTGTAGCATTTTCACCCTCAGTTAGAGCTGTGGTTGTACGGTTATTCTGAGGCATGTATGTCTTATTTCAGTCTGTCAGGATGTCCCATCGCTGCAGCTGAAAAACTGGCCAAAGCCCAGGAGAAGCACCAGGGCTGTGATGGCCCCAAGTCAAACCAGGCCTCTGACCGTGTTCTAAGGTAAATACTTAACAGGTGAATTAACTTCTTAACATACATATGCGTTTGAGTATTTCAGTTTTCATTCAGCCATAATATCTCATATATATTTTTTCCCCCTTTGCTTTTTCAATTAGGATTGGAGCTAAAATCTTCTGTTTTTTATCTTATTTGTCCCCTGAGAACACTACTAAGCCAAATCATTTTTTATTAGATTTAAGAAGAATTGGCCTTATTTATCACAAAGCAGTACTGTGTCTTTGATAGTGATGAGACTGTACTGATTAAAAAAGCCACAGAAGTACATTCCTTGTGTACTTTTAATGAAAAAGTAGCCTCCTGTTTAAAAATATAACCATATGAAGTGAAGGAATGCAAACAAGGGGAAAATATGAGATATTTTCTCACCCATGTGCACCGTCATCCTTCTTGACCCCTCAGTAATCCTGAATACCACCATTAACCCTCCCTTCCATCTACCCCTTTATTTGATATAATCCAAGTTCCCTAATCTCCCCCTGGGCAATGTTCAGTGCCTCGGTCCAACTTCCACCCCCTCGTCATTTATTTTCCAGGCCTATGTGCTTTGTCAAACAACTGGACTATCCACAGTATGGTTACAAGAACAATGTTTCCACCAGCACGCCACGCTCCAATTTGGCCAAGGAGCTGGAGAAATACTCCAAGACCAGCTTTGACT
Organism: Boleophthalmus pectinirostris; assembly: GCF_026225935.1. Lineage (NCBI taxonomy): Eukaryota > Metazoa > Chordata > Actinopteri > Gobiiformes > Gobiidae > Boleophthalmus > Boleophthalmus pectinirostris. Next base: position 21,633,214 of record NW_026570971.1, on the reverse strand, counting down.
ACAGCGCCTTCGATGGGAGCAACAGCCACCAGGTGTACGGGAAACGGGCCATCGCACCCAAGGTTCATGGACATAGGGATACCTCCCCCAAAGGATATGATGGTGAGGTGGAGCAGAAACTTTATCACATCAATACATGAATGAGTAGCTTACTGTTTATCATTCTAACTGTTATACCAAATCTCACAGCCAAACGTTACTGCAAAAACTCCAGCTCTGCCAGCAGCACCACCAGCACATACGGTCCCAGCAGCAGCAGCAGCAGTCTGAGCTGTGGAGGACCTGCAGGGGGCGCCGGTGGGGGAGGAGGGAGCAGTGCCAGCAGTACCTGCAGCAAGAGCAGCTTTGACTACAGTCACGACATGGAGGCTGCACACATGGCTGCCACTGCAATCCTCAACCTGTCCACACGCTGCAGAGAGATGCCACACGGCATGGGGGGCAAGCCTCCAGACCTGTGCTCACAAGTACGTGCTACTTTCTGAGCTTAGTAATAATACTTCATGTGATGTCACTCACAGAGAATTCAGCATGGACTGCACTATTGTCATTCTGTGGACCTCTGCTGCAGTCCAAAACAGTCCAGCAGAGATGAGCGCCATGGCTACCTTCATTATACTAATACTGGCCGTGAAAAGTGACAGAGATAGCGAGATCTGTGGTCCCGCACCACTCGTACACTCACACACATTCTGTCTTACACTCAGGGCTCAGCAGGCCAGTTTTTTATTTTTCATCTGGGAATCAGATAGGAACAGGACGAAGCGCCGTTTGACACGGCGTGAGCCCAGTGTGTCATTTCTGAGGAGATAAGGTAACAGTGTTCCTGTATTATCTGCGGCCAGATGCTGAGCTGGAAAATGGGGGGCAGAAAGAGACTGCACAGCAGAGGGCTAATGCTGGTTTAATGCTAATGTTGACAGCAGACACTGGCAGAGAATCAGAGCCACGGTGAAAGAATTGAAAATAAAGAAAAAGAGCAAAGAAAGCCGGTTCGTGGGAGGTATAAATGTCACGGTGCAGAAGAGGGGGATTCAGAATCGGAGAAGGAAAGGGAAGAGTGAGGAGCAGAGAAGGGGATGATAGAGCAGGAGAAAAACCCTAAAGCAACAGACTTCTGAAGCAAAGTGGAATGGAATAACAAATGCCTAAAGCACCAGGACTTCCTCTGGTCCTACCTCATTTCATTGTCTGTCCTCGCGAAGCTCCGGGGCCAGACAGCCACGATGCATTCAGGGCCGGATGGAGAGTCGGGAGACTTCTGAGGGATGTCTTCTCTGCTTCTTTCTCTTTCATCTCAGCACCTCACCTCATGGCACACTGTTCCGCTCTCTGAACACATCTGTTGTCATATTAATTATAAGACTTGCACTAAAAACATAAATTGATGTTTTGAAATATGTACTTACAGTACATTTTATGGTGTTATTATGTTGTTACATTGTAATAATTAATGAGATAGATGCGTTCTATAAAAGCATCTAGAAAAATAAGATGGTACAGTAACAAAATAAAAGAGGCAAAAACAGGGCATAATACATGGATTATTTTTGCAACTGGAGGACGTGAACAGGAGCCTCCTCTCCTTATATCTCTGCTACAGCAGCAGAGGTCAAAGATTACAGAGAGGTCACAACAGTTGATAATGATGGAGATGGGGAAAACTCCCAAGTACCACCCTCATGAATGTGATACGATAGGGTGGGGTGATTAGACTGTGACATAAAATGCAATGGCATGACATGAAGAGGGCAGACCTCATCTCTGTTCTAGGAGTTGTTTACTTTTTTTGCCTTTTTGTTAATTTGCTGTTTTGAAGTTCAAATAATGTCAGAGATGTAGACAGGGGGAGATTCTTAGGAACATTGTTATTCGCACAGTTTTGATTTGTGAAAGAGAGCATGAGGATCATAGGAAAGAGAGAAGGAAATGGGAATGAGAAGGATCCAAATTAATGATATGCCCCAAAACATCCCCCAAGAGAGAGGCATTTGGCACACATTTGCCCAATGGAGATTAAAGGATATGCCTGTCGATATGGTAGACAGCCCCATTTGTAGTGACCAAGGCAGAGTGAGATCCGTGTGAGCTAGAATTGGTTCATTTTGTGGCAGTGAAGTTGAGGCTCTATTTTTGGGTTTTGCAGCAGGCACAGCCCCACCCCTCGCCCTCTGCCCATGCACCCCTCTGATGTCCAGTCAGATTAGGCTCATGCACACACACATGCAGAACACAAAGTCATGCAGACTCTCTCCTGCCTGCACAGAGGAGTCTGGATGGAGGGATGAAGAGAGACAGAGAGAGAAGGAGGGGTTCACAGGGGGATGCACTCGTCCTTGAGCACTGCTGACCTCTTCTACAGTTCACCTCTTGGGCGTCACACACTGATGTTGTGCCGCAACAGTCTAATGTTTCATCCCAAAGCGACTGGAGCAACAAAACAACACAGACTATTGTTTCAGATATCTGAACTGCAGGTGTGCTTGATCTATCTTTGCAGATGTAGAAAATGTTCAAAAGTGAGCGATCAGTAAAAGAACAGAAAAATCAAAAACTTTTTATGTCCTGCTTTCGTGTGCACATTGTAATCAGCTCCTGTTTTGCCCAGCTCTGATCTTAGACTATGAATGTTTGACTGCTATTTAATCAGAAACTCTCTCTCTTTTATCCCTTTCTCTCCATCCCTACGTCTTTATGTTCATCTTTCCCACATGACACACACCTCACACACAAAACTCCAGAGCCCCAGCCTAGATGTTGATGAGAACGGTACGTTGGACCTGAGTATGAGCAAGCATCTGTGCGCTGGTGCTGATGGGGACTCGGTGCTCACCCCTCTAGAGCCCATGTCCCCCCAGCGGCAGGCCGCCCTGCTGGGCTCACGCTGCTACAGCATGGGGGACCCTGCCGACTGCTGGGACCTGCCTGTAGACTACACCAAGATCAAACACATAGACGAGGACGATAAAGAGGTAAAAGGAGATACAGAACTATTAGGCATACTCCATATCCATCTAACTACCACTGTCTAGAGGTGGTCGTAAATGAATAAAAAAATACAAAGCATAGAGTTAAACATATAGCTAGCATGCTTCACGGTTCCATAAGTCTGAGTCCAAATGATTCCCTCTATGCAGCTGATCGAACGCTCTGTGCCAAGTCAAATGTTTGCATTGCTGCCTGTCTTCAAGGTTTCTAAGCTTCTCATCTGACTCACGGCCAAATTTGGAGTCATTATAAAGTCATATTAGAGATATTGAGGAAAACCTAATGAATCTGCATGTTAATTGATGTCAGCGTTGCCATGCACAGAGGTAGCTGCTCTGTTTGTATCATGCTTCCCGCATGCTGGCTTTCTGTTTTTACATTTTGCTCCCCTCCAAAATGAATTATGCAAAGTAGCACCTTGGGAGGGAATCGGAATAGCTCATCTCATCAAAGAACTGCTGGAAATCAATGCAGCACTGCTGGGTGCGCCAGTCGGTGTGCAGGCGCATGCATGTACAGTACTTGTGCCTCTGTTGGCATGTGTGTGAGAGGATGTGAATATTCATGCCAGTGTCTGTAGCGTGTCTCTCTGGGAGTCTGCCTGCACACATGCCTGTATAAGCAACTTCCATGTGTAGCCTACTTTCTGTATGTATGCATGTGTCGCACTGCCTCCTGTCTGCCTCTCAGCCACACTCTACTCCTGTCTGCCGCTCTGCTCGCGCTCTGTCTAATTGGAGAAGCTTCCTGGCTGACCCAGCATCACACACAGACAGCTTGAACACTGGGTAATTTGGGCTGTATCTGGACCTGTTTTTTTTCATGGGCATTACTGTACATCCACTGCAAGCATGAAGAAAGGAAAGAGGATTTGCATCAACAGCCTTTGTGCCCTGGCTCCATGCACTGCAGACAAAGCACAGCTCCACTCAAAGAGCAATGCCATCATGCTACACCACAGTGCCATCTAGTGACTCTGCCCTAACTTACACATCAAATCTGGTCATTCGTTTTTACAATTTTGGATTAAGGACACTACAGTGTATGTATAGAGACAGTGTAAATGAGTACCATTGCATCAATTGTAATGGTGTATTATAAAGAGTAATACAATCATCAAATATCTTATATAAAGCATACAGTTTTAGCTGATATACAATTTGGTAAATGAGGAAGGGTTTGGATGGAGCTTCTTTCATTTGATTTACTTCAGTACAATTAAAAGTATTCTGTCTCTACTTCACCTCCTCCCCCCTCCCTATGCTCTTCTCAGCCTGACGACCTGGACCCTTTCCATGACCTTCTGGACGACAGCTCCTTCACTACAGATGTGAACATGCCCAGCCCCAAGCCCAAGTATGCCCAGTGCAAGGAGAGCAAGAAGGACCTGATAACGTAAGCTCATTCACCTAATCCCTCAATGTCTTTCTACTTGTACGTGCTCCCCTCATGCCTTGCCCTTCCTTCATCTCTCTGGTCATATCTTGCATTTCTCCTTAAAGAACTACATAGTGATTTCTGCTGGTAGTGCCTTGCTGTATGATTTCATTGAAGAACCCATTTGTCCACATGACCTTCAGGATAGATTTTTTTTTTTGAATGAATGAATCTCCAATTGTCTGTAGTTCAATATTAAACACAGACAGTGAAGCTAAACTGGAAACAATGAGAACAAAATCTAAAGCACCCCTTTCCTGTCACATTCTCTTGTCCTTTCCTTTGGGCTGAATGAATGTGTCTATTTTTCCGGTGGCAGATGTCCCACACCGGGGTGTGATGGAAGTGGTCACTTGACGAGCAATTTCGCCTCACATCGAAGGTGTGACTTCCTGTTCTCCTGATGGATTCTAAGTCTATTTCTCTTTATTGTTTTCAGCTTACCTCGACTATGCTGTCAGACTTCTGTAGGCACAATGTCTTTCTTTTTGTTCGGTTGCCCTTTGACTATTTGCAAGTTCAAAGAATCAAATCTCACAAAAGTGAATATTTATTAAACTAATTACTATTGAATTTATGCACATTCTTTACTGACAGAACAGAGCATTACTCAATGGGCTGTGTGTAAAACCATGGAAACTGATGTTATTCCGTCCTCCAGGCCTTTCCCACAGTGCATTGCAAGCTAAGCATTTGCCATTCACAACATAAAGGCTTAAAGTAGAATTGCTGAGTGTTGCAGTGTGAGGTGTCTGCTGAATAATATTTTCTGGCAAAATTGACATGGACTTATGGACAAGATTTCCCCTGTTATGTTTTAATTAGGCCTCAAGAAATATTAAATTGTATTTGATGACACTGTCATTGCATTTTAATTGCCAGGGTAGAGGTGTTAAAACAGAGGATAGCCAAATGCTCAGAGGGTAACAGTTTTGAATCATCCCCCTGCACTGGATTCATGGTTTCTTTCATTTGTGTTTGAATGTTATGTGTGGATTATCAGCCTACAGTGCATTTTCCTGCTATTAATATGAAACTAACATGACCTGGTGTATGTTTCAGTCTCTCAGGTTGTCCTTTAGCTGATAAAAGCATTCGAAGTATGCTGGCCAACAACGCACAAGAGCTCAAGTAAGGCCTTGGACAAGTCATGTTATTTTATACCAAATATAAAATCATCTATTTCTACTGGAAGATGTTAATGTTGAATGGCTTCAACATGAACATCTTCACAGTACACTGGCATAGTACTTGATTTGCTAATTTTGTTGCTACACAAGTCTATTGTTACCTTGGCATGATATGCTGACTACTCATATGATTATAAATATCACAATTAAATAAGAAGGAGTAAAAATCCATCCAAGTCTGTTACTGTAGACCCTGAGGCCAATCTGTTTCCTCGTCCCCAGGTGCCCGACACCAGGGTGCGATGGTTCGGGACATATCACTGGCAACTACGCATCTCACAGAAGGTAACCTGGCTGCATGATTGTTTCTGATACATGGTAGATTTTAGTCATACAGTTGTGTTTTTATATAGCACTGTCTATTGTTACAAGTCTTACTTCTGCTACCTCAGCTAAATAAACATACATAAAAAGTGTACTGAGATATTCTCTTGGAGCACACACAGTACCCATGTTTCAGCTCTGTATCTGTGTCATTTGTCTGCAGTCTCTCAGGGTGTCCACGGGCCAGAAAAAGTGGGATAAAGATCATCCACAGCAAAGAGAACAAGGAGGACCAGGAGCCTATCAGGTACAGTAACAGACAGACACCATCCTTCCACTGCTCTTTCAAACTACACCTCTGAGTCACCTGCTAGCATTTCTATGCCATGCAGACTACTAGAAATATCATTGGCAAAGGCTTTAATATTCATGCCATCTTTACATGTAACAGTGCTCAGGAATAAATCAGCCTCAACAAGACAAATGTGCTGTGAGTGCTAATATTTCCACCTAAATGTTACGGAGCAGAGAAACTTTGGGAGCACAGGCTGCAGCAGTTTGAGCACAGAGTGTGCAGTCCCTGGTGAAGCAGAGCTCAGGTAGGACACAGGAGAGGCAGAGATACAGGCACACACAGATTGATTGGACTCTACCTAAATCCCACAGAGGGCTCCTCTGCCTCAGCCCTGCAGCCTCATTGATTTCTCTAGTGGTGCAGAGCACAAACAGCACACTTTGGCTGTGCTTCATTCGATCTTGTCATTCGCTTGAATTTGGAGGGCAGCTTGGCACAAGTTTCTCTCATGGTCTGATCTGTTGGTATTGATGAGAAGAATAAATGTGTATAATTAAATATATACAGTGATGTGAGAGCTTCTAATCTGACCAAACTATAAATGTTGTATCATTTGTTTTTGGTCATTCGGGCTTTAATTTCTTTCATGTAATCTGAATTTAACACAAAAAAAAACATTTCTCTGTGATCCCAGGTGTCCAGTCCCTGGATGTGATGGGCAAGGCCATGTAACGGGGAAGTATGCATCTCACAGGAGTGCGTCAGGGTGTCCCATAGCAGCCAAGAGGCAGAAAGATGGTTACTTAAATGGGATTCAGTTCACATGGAAATCTGGCAAGACAGAGGGCATGTCTTGCCCTACTCCGGGCTGTGACGGCTCAGGGCATGTCAGTGGCAGCTTCCTCACTCATCGCAGGTTAGTTCAGCTGAACAAAGGTGTGTTCTTAAGATGTGCGCTTAAGATGAGGTTACTCCTACTAAACAAACACTATTGTTTGATCTAGTCTGTCAGGTTGTCCACGTGCTACATCTGCCATGAGGAAAGCCAGGCTTTCTGGAGTGGAAATGCTTACTATAAAACAACAGCGCATCAGCAACGGTAACTACAACTGCACTACCACCACATCACCACTCAACTACACAATGTAGCCAATCAGCAACACTGATGTGGGATGATTTAGTGAACACAGTTCCAATTTCAGATAATAAACCAATCAGGGCGCAGTGTGGTAAGGCCTAAATTGGAAATAAACTGCCATTCAAGGGTGGGCTGTAAATAGTCCTAGAGTGGCTCCAATCTGGAAGAACAGAGCTGGTTTACTTGGCAGTAATCAAACATCAAAATCAGGCTGAGATTGTGGCTTTGTACTCCATCTGTTTCTCACACGCTGCTGCCTGGACTGCAGGACATTTCTTCTGTACATAAAAGATATGGCACATTTAGCTGTGAACAATTTTGATCTTAACTGGCTAAAATCCCCTTTTAGAGTATGATGATATGATGACAATCATATGTTTTGTACTGTTGGACTTATGCCTTCTACATACTCTGTAGGGCTGGAGCATGAAGATGAGATTAAACAGCTGGATGAAGAAATCAAAGATTTAAGTGAATCAAATTCACAAGTGGAAACAGATATGATTAAACTCCGAACACAGGTAGTAAGTATCTTTGTCCATGACTCGTGAGAGCATCGATGTTTCATTACACAGTGTTTTACAGTACTGCTCACTACTGCCCCTTTCAGATCACTACAATGGAGTCAAACCTGAAGTGCATAGAGGAGGAAAACAAGGTGATTGAACAGCAAAATGAATCTCTCCTGCATGAGCTGGCCAACCTCAGCCAGTCACTGATTAACAGTTTAGCTAATGTCCAGCTCCCTCATATGGTAAGGGCCACCAGGAACAGCAAGCCGGCAAGTTGCAAATCATAGCTAATGTAGCATTACAGCAGCTTATTCATCTTTTGTAATGACCACAGGCTATTGTGCATGCTTAGTGCAAGATGTGGCACATTGCTTGTCTTTCCAAAATGTGAGGGAGAGAGTTATACAACATTTTACTGCACACTGTTGCAATTTAAGTTAATCTGACTTGTCTTTACATATTGTTTTTAGACTTTGCGAGATATGACATGCCATGCCAATGTAGCATATTGATACTCTTTTATTTTAGTTTCTGTTCTATTTCTTCTTTAGCCTAACTTCACTGAAATGACTGTTTTGTATATGTGTGCTTCAAATCATGCTTTTCACCAAACCAGTATGTGTGCATGTGTGTGTTTGTATGTAAAACTAAAATAGTTTGTATAGAGGTGCAGTAGTGTTTTGCTGTCATTATTTTCAATAATAAGTAATATGTCATGTGTTTCCCTGTGTTTTACAGAAACCACTGGCGCACAAAGAGCCTCCTCTAAGGCCTAGCTGTCTACAGATGCAGCAGGTACAGAAATGGTTTAAGCATACAGTATTGTGTTATCTCTAGGCATGGTTTCTTAATATGTGCTTTTCTGTGTTCGACAGGAGGCACTAACAGAGCAGAACTTTGATGCATATGTGACCACACTAACAGACATGTACGCAAACCAAGATCAGTACCATACTCCAGAAAACAAAGTCCTGTTGGAAAATATCAAACAAGCTGTTCAAGGGATCCAAGTCTAACCGTGTGCAGAGACACTTATCCTCCTGCAGGGGGCAGCTGCTCTCAAATCCACAGACATCAAGGCAGTTTGATCCTTCATTCGGTGCGGTAACTTCTACAGTGTTATATATTTAATATTCTTTCAAAAAAAGGAGGTATTATGCTTAAAAACGCCTCAATATTGTTTTCTTTTTTTCCTTTGGGTCTTGCTTTAAGGAAGAACATTAAAAATCAACTGCAAAATAGTTTTTGAAGACATTCACATTTTGTACGTTTTCATATGAGCTGACATAGTGTCATGTAATGTTTATAGCTGCTCATGTATGCACATTTTTAGTGTATATTTCTGAACAGGAAGCTAATGATATTGGAACGCAAGTTCTTTTTATTGCTTAACAACAAGCATTTTAGATCAAAAAAGTTGAAAGTGAATAAAAAAACTAAAGCAGGAGGAAGCATTTTAGTTTCTCCTCATGGATGATTTTGACTTTTAGGTGTCTTTCCTTCTTGCTTGTAGATTGTTTAAAGCAAGAACTGATTTGCCAATCTTCTTTTCCGACAATGCTTGAGAAATGTTTGTGTTTTGTTTTGATAAAAGAAGTGTAGCTAGGTGGGGGCTTTTTAACAGGTGCTGTAGATGATTCTGAAGAGGAAACTGACCTGATGTTTGTATGAATGTATGTGAACAGTGCTATTGTAAACATCATTACACGGAAACCCGATGGTGGCAATCCCAGTATCTCGGAGAGAGTCACATGGTGCATGCATGGACACATGCTCTTTCTGATCTCAAACTGAAAAATGTGTAAAGACAATGACCTTTAGAGACACGTTTTAGCCTTTAGTGAGAAATCTGCTCTATTTGGAGTCCCATGAGGATCAAGACATGTCTCAGCAATATTATAATAATGAATCATTTGTTTATTGTAGGTACGGGATGCAATCCACAAAGAAAAATGGATGGGTATATGCAATTTCATGTTTATAAGCATAGTGGGGTTATGTGAATCTTTTTAATATAACCTATGTAAATTATTGATTTTTATACAAATCTTTTAATACAAAAGTCTTTTTAAAAAAAAGAGAGGAGCAAACCTGGACACTGAGTTTAAAAGCAAAAATCTATGAGTTCCCCTTTTTTCTGTACGATTTTGCACAGGGACACCTTCGTTTCCATGTTTTGATGTTGTTACAGAAACTTGCCGCAGTACCCGAGGGTTTTGTAAAGAGTATTTATAAAGTATGACAGCGGGACTTACAGGGTCACTGTCCCCACTTATGTGCCAGTAGACTATTTGCACTTGTCCTTGAAGATATTATCCTTATGTACGGCGGTGTGCAATTTTCCATGTGACCTCTTTGGCACACGATTGGAGCAACCCACTGCTTGGAGCCACTTTAGGTGTGGAATTAGTACCACTGAGAGAAACAGGGACTTTGAATCAGAGAGGAGGATGTTTATATCCATAGCACCTATACTGTAGGCTATAATCGAGTGTAAAAACATTCATTCTTGCTATGTTTTAGGAAGATAAAGTTATCCCCCAGCAGCACTTTATATCTAATCACTGTACAAAGGATTAAATAGTCAATCAATTCAAGGTTTTTTAAAAATCTGAATTTAACTAGGGTTCTCTTCCCTGATACAGGAGAAGTGAGTCCTTATAGGGGTTATACAATCCAGCATCATGCCTGTATGCCTGACTGTATGCACCCCTCCATCCTGTCGTAGTTGTTAGACGTCATCTCCAAAATTTGCCTTTTTGAGAGCTAAAGCAAAAGGTGCTTGTCTTTCACCTGACTCAATCTCATCTATTGTACTTTACGGTCCTCTTTCAGGACTCAAATACCCACTGTTCATCGACTGCATATGCCTTTTCCACTGCATTGTGTCTGCAGCTTCTGCCAGTATAGTAATGCTTCAGTAGAGTAATAGCTAGTACCAGTTTTTGAATTAATTCTCATTATCAGTGAAATGGAAAAGGGATTTTAAAGCACAAACTGGCTGCTCATCTAATGTTGGTACATAAATAACAATCCTAAAAGAGTTATCTGTGACTATCTATAGGGAATACAAAAGGTTGTCACTTATTTAGAATGCTGACTTTTCAAATAATTGTGAATTTATCCATCAGAGTTTAATATTTTATTTGAGCCAACTGATTTGGAGGTTGATTTCAGTGACCATAACAAGGACAGGATTTTGTATAAACTATTGTGCTCTGTGGAACTGAAGTTTGATTTATTTTTGTACTACACAGCATGGATTTGTTGACATTTTAATTTTGCTATAAATGTGTGAGATCACAAGTTGCTGTGATATTTCATTTATAAATTGTGAACTTTGTACAATTTTGTCATGCTGGATGTTGACACATCTTACTCTAAATAAAGGAAAATGTGTTGCCAGAGACCTGTACAATAGTTCTTCACTGTCTAATTTTATTACAAATATTTTACCACCACTAGAGGGCAGTCAACTGTTAATTATTAGCCACGGGTTTACAAATTCATCCATAGGTATAGTTCTTGCCAAGTGGGTACATTACAAGTGTGTATTTACTGTTTATAGAAATAAGCAACAGAAGTAGACTACAGTTAATGCACTCTATATTGAGATGTCTTTATCTAATGGGCTACTTAATAAAGGACTCAGCCAAGACGATCTGCCTTACTGTGAGACACTATAGGAAGGCAATAAACTCTGATGAACATTGATCTTTTTAGTTGTTCAGTATTTGCTCTGTTATATATATATATATATATATATATATATATATATATATATATATATATATATATATATATATATATATATATATATATATATTTTTTTTTTTTTTTTTTTTTTTTTAAATCATATTTCGGGTGAACCCGTGGACATATTGGACGATTCCATTACTTCCATGGACAATAAAAACACAATAAGGGCTTTATTTTTGATACACTTTATTTCATGGAAAATGCATCGTTATAGGCTACAGTAGCTTACTGTCACTTGAACCGTTTGTGCAGTTTCCACTTTTGTCCAGCAGATGTCAGCAGATTCAATCCAATGCTGCAAGAAAGTTACATTCAATTATATTCTTTTCAAGCCAAGAAGCATTTATTGCATGTCAAAAGGTAGGGCTGCCAAGCAGAGGTATTCATGACTATATTAATTAATGGCTATATTTTACATCTTAAAGTGTATTCTGCAGTCTCGCCCTAAATTACTGCATCTGAATATTTGTTAAGATGCTGCGCGTAAAGGTTTACGCATCATCTGGATGAATATACATGCAGGAACGTTGGAGTTTTAGCCTCTTTTCCTCTCTCTCTCTGTGTCTCACTCTCTCTTTTTTTCTTTCTCTCAGTCTCTCTCTCGTGCACGCTCTCTCGCGCGCACAGTGGCGGTGTGTGCGTCTCTCCTTCTCCTCGGAGTTTGCGCTCTCTCACTCTCGCTGTGTGTGTGTGTGTGTGGCAGCTGGCGGTCTGTTGCTCGGCTCCAGCTCACTGCTAGCAATGGCGCTGCGGGCTGGCCACTTCTTCTTCGCCCCTCGGTGTCTGCTCGCGGTGGCCGTGCTGTTGCTCGCAGGCGGACCGCAGTTGGCTCGATCGTGCCCCAGTCGCTGCTTGTGTTTTCGGACAACCGTGAGATGTATGCATTTGAACCTGGAAACCGTGCCAGCCGTGTCTCCGCAGACCACCATTCTGTAAGTAGCCCACTGCACTGCTTACATCTAACGGGAACTAACTCTCTCCAGGAACTTCGACCAAGGAATGCGCTGAAAGTTTGGAGCTCCATTTGTTAGTCTTCTGGAGTCGTGCCAAGATATTTTTTTCCATTCAAATACTTTAAATCAGAGTAGTTGAACTCTGATTCTGCACAGTCCATAGGTGAGGTCAAGGCAATGGCAGTAAATAGTTCGTGTATGAGTTACTACAACGGTCCAGGAAGTAAACTGGTTCTAAGTGGAGAGACACCTGCCAGTGAGTTCAGCTGTTGGCCGTAGAGGTTAATGGGCAAAGTTTTAGGGCAACACAGCTGGTAAATTCAGCAATAAGTTGAGCATGAACTGTCTCAGGTTAAGCAATCACTGGATTCAACAGACTGTAGCCTAATGACAAGGAAAATTTAAAATGTGCGTAAAATGGTTCATGAAGACACATTACATGGAGCCACTGTAGTTATAATTTGCTTCAGATTGCCTTTGATCACTTTTGAGTAACTGCTGTATTCTATTGTGAACCGTGAAGTTGCTTTCTTTGTCAACAAGCCCATGCAGAGGTTAAACTCCAGTCCATATTTGCCTTTCCACTCTCGATAAAAGCAAGGAAATACCTCTCACTTGACAGACACTTGTGAATGGGCCTTGCATGTCAGGAGCACTTGAAATTTTGTATGTTCCTGGGCAGAGTGTGGTGCCCTTTGTCTTTAATTTGCCCAAAATGTAAAAGCATATAAATAGACCTATTGAAAGAGTAAACCAGAGCACAAAGGGGGCATCTGAGCTCAGGCCACTGCTGGAGAAATCAGCCTTGAAGCACCCACACCCTCTGAGAAAATGTATGGTATAACATGACCCATTTCCACAAAGTAAGATACAACTGCATTAAGTATTAAGTCTTTCTTTCTGGTTTGGGCCTAAGCGCTACACAAACCTTAATGCCCTAGGCTTTGAAGCTACAGGTTCTTATGGCTATTGCTTGGGTTGTCAAGACTAGACTTGCAAGCTTCCTCTGTGGTAGTAAAAGGTGATTACACTACCCAAAGCCACCTTAAACTCAAAGGGTCTATAAAGTTATTACACATAGCTCCTTAAAGTTTTTAAAGTGGATATTATTTTAAAATTACATAGAAACAGTTTGCCTTTCAGATCTCAGTCAAGAGGTTTAATTAACTAAATAACTGGAATTTCCCCATTGCAGGACAAATAAAAGTTCTCTTTCCTAACTAACTATGCTGATGTCCAGACCCAGGCATAATTAACACTTTGAATGAATCAGATTTGCAGATGAAGCGTCATTCTGGCTCCATCAGTTGAGAATACTTGTAGTTGGATGTGGTACATATTCAGGCTTGTTGCCATGGGTTTTTTCCCCTTATACTTGGATAAAGATGCATGGACTTTCTTCCCCAGATTTTTGAGTTCTTTCTGTCTGACATTTGTTTCTCAGCTGTTCTCTCTAAGGGCTGTCTGTATAACTGATGATGGTAAATTACTTTTCCTCTACAATAATGGGGCGGCTGCTTATCTTCTCTGGGTTTCTGGGACAATGATTAAATGTTTTTGAGAAAAAGCAAAGATACCTATTTCTAACAGTTGGTATTATGTCAGGTATTGCAGACAGTAACACAAAGCAGGTCATTTTGATAGTCTTGATCATTGCTATTGTGTGAAACTTGTCAAACAGTGTGTCAGTGTAGTTGGGGGTTGGTATCAGTAGTGCAGGCTATTGATTTAACCCTACGCTTAAATATTTCTGTATCTCAGTTCTTGCTGGTCATTGTCTTTGGGGATGAACTGTGGCAGGGAAAGCGCTGCTCATTGTTGGAATTTGGTGCAGTCGGGCTGTGGGAGGCCGCCGTCTCTGCAGCTCTATGGAATGCAAAGGCAAAAATCCCTGAAGCTTTGCTCATTTGCACTGGGAGATTGGGCCCAAGATAGTTGTTGAGTGGAGCTGTGCCGGCCTCTTTCCTCCTATGCCCTCCAACTCAGGACAGCTGTGAGAATGGGACAGGCTGGGATCATGTTTCAGGCTAGATGTTGCAACTACCTGGCTGCAACACATATTTTTTTTATTCTGATACAAAGTTATGCTTACATTAAAAAGTTTACCCTGCTAGATTACTCTTAGCCCAATGTGTTGTGTTCATGACGAGAAACGTCTTTGTTTGTTTCTACTAAGCCCTGATGAAGACGAGTCATGGCCGAAACATGTTTGCTTTGGCCATTTAAATAAAGGCCTTTTAACTCTACTTCTCCTCGTGCGACTTTTACTATTTTGAAGTGCCTGGATTTCTTTGGGCCTTTGTTTGGATTCAGAATGTGATGATTACTCATAAACATGTATTATGTAATGTGTTTTAGTTCTTTATAACAATATGCTCTTTGAAAGACCATTTTTAAACATAACGTCTATATTACTTCTTTGGTTTAATTTGATTAGCTAAAGAACAAGGGCCAAACATGAGACTATCCAATGTAATCCAGCTGACCAGCTTTTAAACTTTGGTTCATTAATGAAAATGAATCCTGACGTAGCTGAAAGAGAACATTAAATCTTCGAAGGGGTTTTCTGTGGCTAACACTCACACAAGAACTGTCCTTCATGTGTAATGATAATCTGTCCTTGTTTAGCTGTGGATGACTCACGCAGCATGGCCTTGGCACGTCCACATGTGACTGTCCAAATGACTTGCCCCACTTCAGAGGAGCAGAGGGTCCACACATGGGCCTCAGATGGACTGGGCCAGATCCAGCAGCTCTCGTCATCTTGGCTCATACAAGAATGCACTGAAACCTTTTAAAATGCTCCTTGCAGCTATTGCCTACGTTAAGTCAATTTACCTTCACGAATTCTGTTTGGATTTTGATTTTACAGTTACAGTTACAGGTGAGCCATTTCTGTAAGGTCAAGTGAATAAGTGCTTGAGTAGCCATGTCATGTTTTTTTTTGTTTGTTTGTTTGTTTCTTTGTTTTTTTCTAATGAGGTAATTACATTATATAATGACAAAATATTACATTCATTTTATCTATACATTGCAGCTTCAACCTGTGTGAATAAATAAAATGGATTTTGTAAGAGCCCATCGTCAAATATAAATTACTTTCTAAATTTCTTCATATTTCTTGCCATTTCGTGGAGTATAAATGATGAATTTGAGTTGTTGACCGTTCCAGTTGTGCTTACTTGACAGAAAGCAGTGGAGTCGCTTGTTCTTTGTGCAGAATGAGCAGAGCTCCAGCCTGAGCAGGGCTCCAGCCTGAGCAGGGCTCCAGACTGTTTTATGACTCCCCCTCTCTGTGCCTTGAGAACACATTAATTGACTCTTTTAACAAGTCCTGGAAAATCTCCTTAACTTCACATTTGCTGACTTCATCCAAACCTAATCTCCCCTTAGAAAAGGTATTGTTTACTAAACATGCACAATACAGCCTCCTCCATTCTTTTCCATGTGGACTAAGTCACTCCTTTCCCCGTCCCTCAAGCTTCCTGAGGCAGCACAAAGCAACAATAAAGACCATCTTGATTTCAGGCACCAAAAAGCTCTGTTATGCTTCAGTAAAGCTATTGTTTCAAATGATAAGAAGCACTTTGGGGACTATTATTATGGCAATGAGATTAGGATGGACATGGAAGGAATTTGCATGACGGGACAATAGCTGTCAAAGTATGCATAGTTTAAGTGTATTATTCAGTTGGACAAATGGCAGTGAGTATATCGCTGTCTTTTATTTTCGTGGGTGGGATGAGATTTTGATCTGAAAATCAAATTCTGCAATAATCCAATAAATAATATGTGTTGATTACACTCCTTATGATGTAGTGTGTTCTAGTCTGGGGAAATCAGCAGCACATCTTTAGTGCCTCTGTCTGACTTCATGCTCCAGGCGAGTATCAGAACATGTCTGGGCACTGCTGTCATCCCTCCACCTCCCAGCCTCAGAGAAGTGTTGTCAGAACGTTGCCCTCCTCCTCACCTGGAGACCCCCCTTCCCTCCTTCCCTAAAATGATGATCACACAGGAGAAAGTTGGAAAATATCTGACATTTGGAGAGCCATTTGTTAAAGACCAAACTACAACTAACCCGGGATTAAACTAAAGGCAGACCCAAAATTAAACCAGATTACACAAATCTAAACAAGGGGGAAACAAAAAAGGGGAGAAAAATGCATATGCCAGATTAGAATCCACATATCATTAACAGACATAATTTATAACAAATAATTGCAGTTAGTTTTTCAGTTTTAGTACTGATTTCGATGCTTTGTCTTTAAGTTAAATTTAAGGTGATCTTCAGTATCAACCAATACCAACAGGGAGACTGAAAACAGCATTCATTTCCTTTAAAAAACTATAAAATAAGACAAAACCAAATGTGTTATGGAGCTGTTATTTATCCCTCAAGTAATGAGAGCACGAACAAACAGCTTTGTATAAAAAAAGTTCAAACATTGAGTCTTTCTGGACTGACTACGACCAGGAAATGGTCTTACTACATCAATTTTTATGCTTTATCAGGATATTGGCTCAACCAATATGTGGAATCTTTTATCCTGTCCAGCAATGTTGTTCAGTATCAAACATGGTCGTGCAATCAGATTTTTTTCTACCGTGTCATTGATTCTCCAGAAATATTTGTTGTTTTTCTGTCCCCTGGGGTGTTTTTCCATTTTTTTCCTGTAAGCAGCCATATTTGTTTTGATATGGATGGATCATTTGTTTCACTGATTGGCTAATCCACCTATGAATTACATCGATCTGAACTCAGGGTGATTGAACAGTGACCAGACTCACATCTTTGTAAAGTTTTGGAACAGTGTGTATTCTGGATTCTAGGCAAACAAAACAAAGTTATAATTATGAAAACATGAAATCTGTCATATGCTCTTTAAACTTGTATTAAATTGGTTCTGGGACAGATGTTGGACAAAGGCAGCTCTTAAACTAAACTAAAAGTCTATGTTGTAAACTATGTTGTCACTTCACACTATCACACATTTGCTGCATATAAAAAAATAAAGTACATATAAGACAATGGCTGCCTCGCTCTGACAGGACTTATATGTGAAGATTTCTCTGAGGAATTACTGCTAATGACCACGAGGTCTGTCACGTTAACAAATTTTGAAGTGCGATATGCTGGTACAGAGGTATACTGCAATAAATGATAATATTGAAACTACTTTATATTACTGACATGATAATAAGAATCTAGGTCCAAAAGCACTTCAGAAATAATGTTTTGTAAAGTTTTATATGATTAATAAGGCCTCGTTGGCAGAACACTTAATGTGTGGATGAGGTGGGGGTGTCTAATTGGTTAAATAATAAGAAATGGTTCTAGGGAAGGTGTGTTCTCAGGTTCAGTTTTTTTTTTTTTTATGCAAGGCCAGAAATCAGCTGGAAAGTCCCCTTGGCTGGAAGGTCTCCACACTGGAAAGTCCCCCTGAATTGTACCCTTTTTGAAACTAAGTTTGTTCGTCTGTATACATATAAATTAAAAATAAATTAAACATCATGATATATATTGTATTAATTATTAACACATCCAAGTTACAATATATCTGAACACATTTGTTCATACAAAAGTTATGTGGTTTCAAACACACACAAACAAGTAACGAGTAAAAACAGTGTCAGATTACTCCTCGGGAATTGGTAAAATTACATAAACAAGGCCCAACATTTGGTCTTGCTACATCCACTTCTCATTTTATTATGATATAGAAGCTGATTTTCTCACTCACTACATCACAGTGCGTGACGTGGTCGACTAAAGGCCCGCGAGCACGTCCCCCCTCTCACGGGCACAGCAGGTACCCGTGTGCCACCCAAGAGAAGGGGGCACGCGAAGGTAGGAGGGGGACGTTCCCGCCAAGAGAATGGGACACTCAAGCTGAGACTTTCAAGCCAGGGGGATGCTCGAGCCTGTATTTGCGAGGCCATCCAAAAGATAGACAATTTGGCTTTCCTGGCATTACTGTAAATGTTGCGATTGGTACTGGTTTTAATTCTTACTTTAAAAAGGATATTGTACATGATGTCTCTTGACAGTTCTATATAGTTTTTGCTCACTCAGCATTTTTTTTTCTTTGCAGAGATTTAAGATTCAACAAAATCAAAGATCTACAACCAGTTTCCTTCAGACGGTTGAAAAACCTCAACACCCTGTAAGTCTAACTGACATTTCTCTCTAATGGCTTATCATTACCAAATATTTCCTTTTGGTCAGCAATCCAGTTGTGTTAATGCTTCTGCTGATTAGGAGTCTGTGAAAATGATCTCTCCAGCCTTTATGTTATTGGACTATTTATCGTAATAACACATTTAATACTTATCAAGCATCCAGCCTTGGTCATTATTTATTTCTGTGTTTGTTTGCTGTTGGTGTGCTGTTACTAACATGTATTCCTCTGAGCCAACATTAAATCTAGAATTAAAACTCAAGTCAAACAAGCATAATTATAATGGATTATTTGCCTGTTGCATAAATAAATGAACTTTTAATTAAATGACTACCCTCAGATGACTTTGGCTGTTTGACAGACTGAAGTTGATGATTTAAATTTTGCATTGTACTCACTGAAGTTGAAGTTGTTAAATAGGGAATTTGGATTAGAGGTTAGTGATGGATTGATAAATGTTATTGCAATAGTTATTTTGTCAAAATCAAAACAGAGAGCTTATCATCTGTAATTGAAACTATAAAAATACTTCAAAAAGAATCAGGTATTTAAAGTTTGTTTAATTTTACAGTCCATTTATTTTTTGAATGTTGCTTTAACCACAAAACATTTCCAGGCATGTTTTGGCACAATATATTTTCAAGGGCCCATGTTACGCTATTTTCTGACGTATTATAATGTTGTTTCCTCATCAAAAATATACCTAGAGTTGTTTTTTGTTTAATTTCTTTTTGTAACAGCATTCTAACATGGCTTAAAGCTTACAAGAGTCTATTTTGTGTAATATTCACAATTCAAATATTTTTTTATAAAATGATATGTTCATTTTTGTCAATATCCCCTACCCTTAATTTGGATGAATACATACACCCAGGATAATTTTTATAGTATTCTCAAACAGGGCAACTTTGTTTATCGAGCTAACTAATTGGATTCACTATCACATGTGATTTCTTGGCCTACTTTTTATCAGTGAAAAATGTAGTTCTCCTAAGGAAGTCCGGATTCACGTCATATTTTCACATCCTGAGGTCAGGAGTAGTTACACAAACAATTTGCTGTACATTCTGTTTCTTATCTCAGACTCAAACTATCCTTGATTCAACCATTCTAACCCAAAATAACCTATGATTTCTGCTCCAGCCTCCTTAACAACAACCATATACGAAGAATCCCAAGAGGAGCATTTGAAGACCTGGAAAATCTCAAATATCTGTGAGTAATCCCCTTCGTACTTTTTGATTTTAGTTTCAGTTAAATAGGGCTACATGCCAGGACTCAGGACACACATATGTATTTATAGTTACAGTATAAAGTGGCTGCTGTGTTGTCTTAGCTGCAGAAGACATTGGCTGTAAATGAATTGATGCATAGCTAGACGTTCTGATTCAGCAAAATGTGTCATTGTTGTTTATAGAAAGTCTGCTCCTTTGAACCTGTGTCTGGTTGTGCTGACAGGGGACATCATTGGTAGAAGTGGTTGGAGCCATGCATTGCTCAAACGATTCTCTTGGGATATTGGGTTGTTAGTCATAAAGGCCTCGTATGTGGTTTGAGCATCATTCATTTCAGCCCAGCTCTTACAAAATTAGCCACACGACAGTCATAGATGAACGATGGTGTAAAGATATAACAGCTTTACTTTCTCGATGTGTAGGGGTCCATATTATGATATTTTTTGATGTTATAACTAACGATATCCAAGTCTCACGATACAATATCATTACGGTATGAACCTCACAGTACGATATTTATTGCGATATCATGGGAAAGCTCATGATATGGTGGGGAGGCTCATGATGAGGGATGTAACAATATCCAATAATACAATAACAATATATATACTAAGAACTAAGACTTAAAAGTGCTTAGAACTGTTATTTCTTGTAGTTTACACTGAAATGGAGCAAAGGATCATGGTCTGTATAGTTCTCTCTGTATTTTTTTAGCTTTCTCTGCACCATAACTCTTAATTTAAGCAAAGAGACTTGTAATTCGATATATTGTGATGGTCCACGATATTATTGTGAGAACTTTGATGATATGATATCATGATGTTTCAGTTACTGTTACATCCCTAGTTATAATGTTATAATGTTGTTTCGTCATCGCAAACATGACTGGAGTTTTGTTTTGTTTCATTCACACAAGTTTAAAACACAAACCCTGCATATTTATGCAGAGTTTTTCTCTCAAACAGAAAACACTCTGTTCCAGCTTGTGATGTCATGTGGTAATACAGTGTTCCACTGTGTTTTTAACCCTGATACACCTTCCCTAGAATCATTTGATAATTTCAGCTCTGGAATTGCCAATCACAGCTGAACAAAAGGTAAAAGGTAGTTGTTAACTTGAAAATGTCCATTTTATGACATCACAATGTGTAACAGAACATTTTGAACTGTGGAGATATAGTCAGATTAATAATGCAGTATTGCTCAAACATGTGTGAATGAAAATTCTGCTTATGTTTTTGATGATGTAAACAAAATTCTAACATGGCTTAAAAGCTCACAATAGTCAGTGTAGCATAAAATAGGACCTTTAAAGGTCATAGGTACAAGGTTTGTTTTTATTGTTTTTAAAATAATTTAAAACTAAATTAAAGTAGAAAAATGTGGTGATAAAAAACTAGTATTATCTTGTTATCTTGTGTTTAAAATTTACAAAATATAGTTCTCCATTTATTATTTTTGTGGCATCAAGATTAGATTTGACTAAAGTTTGGAGCTTTTCCTTTAGTGACAATAATGCATTTAGTTGTAACAATACAGAGGTAATGAGATGCATCAAATGAAATGTTTCCAGATCAGATGTTGTTGAATATACTTTCCAGATTGATTGTGCAAGTTTACAGATTTAACTATAGTTGTGGTTCACTTTACTCAGCAGTTTCTTCTGACTTACTACTGCGCTAACTGTTTATCAATGGGCTTAATTACAGAGTGGTCTTTCAACTCTATTCTTTGGACTTTGTGATTAGCTTATTCTGTGCGCTCTGGCCTGGGGCGAGATTCTATCTTTATGTGTGTCACCTCCTCACTTCCTTTGGACCTAGAGCAGCCCACTCTTTGTCATCTCCCATGTCTTCTACACTTAACACGTCCCCACCTCTCCCACGACCGCCACCATAAACAAGTCAAGCAGAGGTCACGCTTTGTTTGTCTTACACCAATGCTGTTTATTTTATCTTATCAATTATTCAGCAGTATTTACATGTATTGCACAGTATGGTCAAGTAAGTCAGTCTAAGATTAGGCGCTGAGAATTTGTTAATTTACAAATATTTGGTACATGGACACAAAAGTAGGCCTGTCACATTAACAAATTCTGAAGCACAGTATATTGCTACAGAGAAATATCTCGATAAACGATAATATTGAAACTACTTTCTGCCATTGACATAAAGCAAGATAATCAACCTTTTTTTTTTTTTTTTTTAATTTACTGTATCATATCATATAAAAGGCTCGAGCTGCAACAAATAAGTAACAGAATGAACCAACAATTAGCCATGAAAATTATTTAGTCTTAGCCTGATTTATCAGCTGGTTTCACTTTGTGGAAACCATCTGACCTCGCAGCATTAGAATTGGTTCACTCGACAGTAGGCGGATACTTTTTTTATTTAACCAGTAGCTGCTATTTGGTCGTGATGTATGTAATGCGCTGTTAATGGGACTAACTGGTATATTAAGCTTTTCCCAAATCCCGTAGGAAGAAGGACAATAACGTCTTTGCCCTTGATAAAATTCACCAAACTTTCTCTTTGTTCCGACTTTAAATCTTCAATCTCAGGAATCGTTGCCAACACAGAATGTATGACTTCGTCTGCATCCATCTCGACCGCTTTGTTTACTATTGTGCTGTACCACAAAAAGGGACCCAGTCATGGCTTCACAGCTCTTCGCTGATTGGCCAGTGCACGGTCAACTTCCAGGGTTCTTGCAAACTGTCTAATGTATTCCGATTCCTGACCTAGTCGAAATGAAATTGAGCGGAGGCACTAGATGGTGCCAGCCTGGTTAATTTATTCAACTCTCTACAGCTCAAACCTTACATACCTTACCTCCGTATTACAACAAAAATAACAAAAATCTCCCGATTATTGCAAAGCAAATGTGTACACGATAAATATTGAGCCCCAAAATATATTGGCCCAGCTTTCAAATATTGAACATAAGTCGATATAATAATTATTGTGACAGGCCTAAAGAAAAAGTTGTACAAATCTTGGATGGTTATCTCTTTGTTGTGCTGTGAGCATTTGATTTTAGGACAACAAATGAAATGCACACATTCTCACAAGTGCATAACATGTGGTGTGTGATCTATGCTGCCTATCCTGTGCAAGCCATACAAACTCCAGACACCTGGAAGATTCTGAGACACAGGAATGTAGGAATTATTGATAATCTTATGGTTTTTTTGTACCACCACCACTATTGCCCTATACAATGTGTGTGTGATGAGTAAAATCTTCTAAAATACTATAGCTACTGTTGACACTGAGGGGTTCTGGTTTCGTCTGCCGTGTAACATTTAACATTTCATTTCCAAATCATTCAGAGCATTTCTCTCATAGGCAGTGGTTCAGTGTGCGGTATCTGGTCTGAGTGTGTGTTACTAATGGTACTGATTATCTCTTCTTTCAGCTATCTGTACAAGAATGAAATCCAATCAATTGACAAACAGGCATTTAAGGGACTTGTCTCTCTTGAGCAACTGTAAGTGACCAACTTTCTTCCTTCACTTTTTGTCTCGTCACCTCTGGCTTATTTTCCTTTTAATCTGCTGCTCCAGAGACTATGAACAATGCATGGCGCCTGGCCAAGCTTAAAGGTTTTGATTTTACAAGGGCATTTATCGTTAACACAGTGGGCTATGACGTAATGGTTAAAAGCATTACTGACGTGGCTGTGCAGGCCTAATGCATGCCCCATAATATTATTGCATTTGGGTGTGCTCCTGCTCCCCTTCCGTGCACCCTTCTCTCTCCTACCCTGTCACCACGCATGTGATCTGTGCCCCTTGTGTGCCCACTGTGCTCGGTGCCATTTGACCTTCTGCATGAGCCGCATGTCTTGTGGTCAGGGAACCACTGCAGCCGAACTCCCATAGAAAGTATAAAGCGTTTGTGTATTTGTTAGCATGGCTAGAGTCAACGTGCTAAAGATGTTGTTATGCCTTACGACCAAAGCAGTGTTTTAACCCAGCTGCTATTATTTAATAGTCTTTCCAACATATACAGATACATGACACGCTACAAGTCACTGTATGTCCCTGTATTGTTGTTGAGCATCTTTACATTTAATATAATGCAGATTGATGTCTGTTGGATCAGGTCTGAGTTCTGATTGCATGCCTTGCATCTGCTCTGCATTATACTACATTGAATTGTCTTTGCATATTTGAGCATGAGTTAGTTCTTGTCAACAAGGAGGACTTTATGATTTGTAACTGCAGCTAATGTTTTTTTTGTTTTTAAATAGTAAATGTTGCATAGATACAATAATGTGTTTGGAGACATTCTGAGTATTGTCTTATCTTCCATCTCTCTTTGTGTTTTATATTTTTTCAGTTTTATTTTGTGTTGTCCTGTGTTGTACTAGACATAGTTGAATATCATTTATAGCAGCATATATTTAAAGTTGGAGTCAGTGACCTAAAGCACACTGAGCATCTTTTCTCCTTGAGATTAATGTTTTCTGTGCACTGTTTTTTAAATAAATAAATAATATAAATAAATACAATTATCTGCACTTTATTTTTTTGTTTATTGACTGGACATTTCTAACTTACTAATGTGTTTGGTTCACATTTTTCCAGATACCTGCATTTCAACAACATTGAATCTCTGGAGCCAGAATCTTTTGCTCACCTGCCAAAGCTGGAGCGCCTGTAAGTTACCATTTACTAGTATTAATATGGAGAACCTCACTGTGATCAGTATGCCCCAGGGCAGCTGTAGCAACACACATATCTTTCCACCACCGACTGCTTTATCATTATTGTCATTATTAAAAGTCGCAGAGAATCATATTTTAAATTATTATTATTAAAGAACACATTTTGGTGTACAAATAAAGGTGCAGTTCCCATAGTTTCATATATATGATGTTTACAACAGGATTTTGTGTGAGTTTCAATTGGAAAAGGAGATTTTCATTTACATTACCCTAAATATTCAGCACAGATGTACCTCAGTTCATTGATTTAAAGCCAGAGGGTCCAAATGATGTAAAGAAAGTGGATTTGAACATTTTAGAACATCTTCATAAAGAAAGGTTCAGGTTCAAAAAGTGACTTGAAAGGGTTCCGATGGGCAAACTTATGTACATACAGTAGCTCCCACAAGTTTATTTGACTCTGCCAAAATACTTTCATTGCAAATAAATAATTGTTGCTGCTAATCTTTCATACACCAGGGTTTAATAACATGACAAAATGTTGGCAAGTAAAGGGTTAAAATTATTTGAAAATGCAATTTTAAAATATGAATAAGGCAAGATCTTTACTAAACAAATAAAAGAAAATTGTTTTTTATAGTCTACAAAAATGTGCTTTTTTGAAGGTGTGATTGAAGGTTAAGAAATTTTTCTTGGGGACAATTTTTTACTGTACTTGATGATGTGAGAAGAATACCCTAAAATACGTATATTGTATTATATATTATAAGCCAATACATGGGCTTATTTGAGAAAATTCCCATAGAGTATGTCTATGGGACGAGTTGATAGAGCTTACTTGTATTCACCAATTGCTTTCCAACTGTAATCAGTGTGACCGTGTTCTGAATTTGCAGTGACAGAGATTCTCTTTCAATAGATTTTTACACAACAACAGAATTACCCAGCTCATACCAGGGACGTTTTCTCATCTCCAAGCCATGAAGAGACTGTAAGTTGAAATCTTTGAACTTTTGGCTGTTTCTTTCATGAAATTACTTTTTTATTACAAATTTGTGCTGTGCGTGACTTCCTGATTTGAATGAATATAAATGCTATGTCTCTCATTTTTAAAAGTTGTCAAAATTCATATATACCACATAGATAATGATTACAACTGAAAGCTTGATCAGTATCCAACAGACAATAACCAGTGAGCCATGCACGTTCCCACACCAGACCCCTTTGAACATGGTCCAGCAGACTCCAGTGTTTGGATTTAGTTGCTCAAGGTCAACTAAACCCAAACAAATGTAGATATAACTTTACCCCACAACAGTTGTATTTATTTAGTTCTGTCATTCGATGCCACATAGTTAATATTGCAACACAAAAAGCCTGCTTCTAATCTACTTTGTTTCTTTCTGTTGTTCCCATGGCGATCAGACGACTGGACTCCAATGCCTTAAACTGTGACTGTGAGCTGCTATGGTTAGCCGATCTGCTCAAACAATACGCCGAATCAGGAAATGCACAGGCCGCTGCCACCTGCGATTACCCCAGTCGACTGCAGGGCCGATCGGTCGCTACTCTCACCGCAGAGGAACTCAACTGTGGTACGGAAAGAGGCTTAATCTTATATATCTGTTTGGCTCACTGTAATTACATCGGATATTCTACTTCTGATTCTACTTATAAGTTAATAAAAATAACAAGAAAGGAAAAGACAGGACAGCAGATGATAAATTATGGAAAAATAAGATAAGAGAAAAAAGTAGTAATTTATCTGTGGTTGGCTATGAAAAAAATGCTAAATAAAAATGTTAGCTTGATTTAAATGTGCATTATGTAACTTTTTATGATAGAAGTTCAGACATCTGCTTGTCTTTTGGAATTGTTATTGCTTTTCCTGAAATGTTTTACTGTATAGCTTTGAAGTTATGTATCTCCATGGAGACAAGCAGGTGGCAGCTTTAGGCTAAATTACTTGTCAGATCTATGGTGAGATGTATCAGTTTAAACTTTATACTGTGGAACATTCCTGGTGCACAAATAGCATCTCTGTGAGACAAGCATGTGGTGGAGCATCTACCAGAAAAGTTACACACATCTAAAACAAAGCTGTATCCTCCCTTTGTTGTATGACAAAATAACCAGATGTGCCTCAATCCTGTAAAAATATATCTTTGAATTGAGACCACCAGCTGTTTTTGCTGCATCCTGTCTATTAGTTCAATACAGGACATGAATCAGTCTTATATTGTGACGATGGGGCCCAGTCAGCGGTGTTATGCATTGAAATGGTGTCAGTGTTTGCTTTCTTGCGGCAGTCATGTGAAGTTTATTTATACGGCATATGTATCGAGTGTCCTCTTTGTTTAAACTTCATCTGCTTTATTTTGGTCTGCTGTTTTTGAAGGCATCATTTGAGTTTTCAGTGTAATTTATTTGATAGTGATACACCCAAACTAATAAGTACGTGCCCTGTAGCAACCCACTTTATGTGTTCAGTGATGTCAGATAGGAAAATATTGTATTTGAAAGCACATTTAACTCTAAACATATAATTTGATGGACCAAGCTTGTCTATTCCTGTTCACTGTAACCCCGCCGCTTCATTTGTCTATAGCCCAAAGGAAGTGTCTACTGTTTAGCCTTTTCTCCTCGTGTTTTCTTTCTTGTGGCTCTTCTGTGAGTAACAATATGTGTCTGGTTGTACAGCTGTTCAAACACCCCGCTCTTCACCCTGCATCAAAGTCACTCATCCAATATTTTCCTGCATAACTTGTTATCTTTTGTATTTTGTGTGAAAAAAACTGCATTACTTACATGGCCTGAAATGTTCACAGTATGGCATTAAACATATCCATTTAGCATTTGTATCATTCTTACTGTGCATACTGTACTCCGTCTCCACAGAGTTGACTTGTAACTCAGCCTGGTGGTGTCACTTGTGGCACATTCTAGGCAACTAATAAAATCTCCTAGCCTGATTAATCAGTCCGTTTCACTTAAAAAAAAAAAAAAAAGTTTGACCTCACAGCATTAGAATTTGTTCGCTCAACAGTATGCAGGTACTTTTTTTCATTTAACCTGACTGCTATTTGGTTGTGATGTATGTAATGAGCCGCTAACAGGGCTAACTGGTAAATTAAGCTTTTCCCAAATTAAATAGGAAAAAGGGCAATAACATCTTTCCCCTTGATAAAATTCACCAAACATTCTCTTTGGTCCAGCTTTAAATCCTCGATCTTGGGAATCATTGCCAACACAGAATATATGGCTCTTCACTGATTGGCTGGTGCCTGGACTCGCACTTCAGGGGTTCTTGCAAACTGTCTAGTGTATTCCTGACCTAGTCGCTGGAGAGAAATGAAATTGAGTGGAGGCACTAGGTGGCGCCAGGATGGCTAAAAATCTCCATGGAGACAAGCACAATGCCATACGCTCTATAACAAAATGACATAATGCACGTTTAATGTACCAAACCTGTCAAGTAGTTGATTTAATTTTCTTGCAGAGGTGCCCAGGATCACATCGGAGCCACAGGATGTTGATGTTACATCAGGGAACACTGTCTACTTCACCTGTCGGGCGGAGGGCAACCCAAAACCCCAAATCATCTGGCTCAGGAACAAGTGAGGGTCTTTATATTTTGACCATATAAGGTAACTAATAAAACTTTGTTTTTACTGACGTTATTGATATCCAAATATTAATGAATACTAAAACTGGTATTGAATCTACACTGTGAACAATTATTCATAAAAATGTATTCTGAAAATTATATAAATAGTACAAAATTTTACTTTCCCTAAAAATAATTTGACAATAATTTTCATCTTTATGAATACTAGTAAAAGATCGCATGATAACATCAATGAACCTATTATTCTGTGTTGAAAATATCAAAAAAATGTATTCAAGTTTTAACTTTTAGCATTTTAACAACTCAAATTATTACAGCCAGTAACTACATTCCAAAATACTGATTGAACTTGAAGTAATTATGGGGATGTAAAGATCCATCTTGAATGTGGCTTATTTTTTTATTGTATTACTTTGAAGAAAACAAAAAGACTCTCATCCACTCATAATTCATTTTCTTTCTCCAGTAATGCTCTGAACATGCGTGAGGACCATCGCTTGAATTTGCTTGAAGATGGAACTCTGATGATCCAGGACACCAGAGAGACCGATCAGGGAGTTTACCAGTGCATGGCCAAAAATGTGGCAGGGGAGGTGAAGACATCCCAAGTCACACTGAGATATTTTGGAGCTCCTTGTAAGCACTGACAGGAAACAGATGAAAACATGTATTAAATTATGTACATTCTCAACACCCTTTTATTCTTCCTCTTGTATTTTTCCTAGCCCGACCCAGTTTTGTGATTCAGCCTCAGAACACAGAGGTGCTGGTGGGAGAAAGCATCACCCTTGAATGTAGTGCCACGGGACAGCCCCAGCCTCGTGTGACCTGGACCAAGGGAGATAGGACTCCCATCCCCAGTGACACCCGCATCAACATCACCCCATCTGGAGGATTGTTTATTCAGAATGTGGTGCAGGCCGACGGAGGCCAGTACACCTGCTTCGCCTCCAATAATGTGGACACTATACACGCCACTGCCTACATCATTGTTCAAGGTACAACTTTTTATGCTTTGAACTATACATTTTCTACTGGTATTTAAAGAAAGGATAATTTGCTAACACATCATATTTAAATCACCATATTACCTTTTTATTGTTTTGACAAAGCTCTATCCCCCAAAAAGAATGTTTTAACATGATTTATAAGCTTCAGTTTAGTTTTTGATGCTCTTAGTCTCCCCTCCCTTTGCTCTCTGCTAAGTCACTCCCCCTTCAGAGCCCTATCACAACACAAACAGAGTCAGTGTGTATCCCGCTATAATCAAACTACTGAGCAAAAAAAAAAAAAACTTTTTTGTAACCCTAATATATTTCAGGGTCAACTTTATATAATCCCTCTGTTTTATAAAGATAAATAATTTATAATAAAACTGTAATAAAAGGCCTGTTTGATACAAAAAAAAAAACAACTACTGCATATTGCATCAGGTTTGTCAAGTTGTTGTGTACTTTTGTGTGATGCTTCTTTATTTTTATGGAGAACTGCTGTGTGGGAGCTTGGTGACGTAGGTTGGTGGGCTGAGAATTGGACAGAATCTTTCAGCTGACCGTAAAAAGGGTTCAAATAGGACCCAAGAGACATATCTAGATTACTGAAACATGCATGGGTGACATCTAAAACCTCTTCAGGAATGTTTTTCAAAAAGTTGACTAAAAGACTGGTACAGCAAGGGTGTTATAATGGGGTGTTAGCTTAGTTATTACTATCAATAATTAGTTAAAAAGAGTGTTTCCCTGCCAATATCCTTTTAACCATACCTCTTTTTTTTAAAGTGTGAGGGTCTAAAACTAGAGTCAGGTGTAGTATATATATAGTATATATATACTACAACTGTAGTGTGTATATGTATGTGTGTGTGTGTGTGTGTGTGTGTGTGTATATATATATATATATATATATATATATATATATATATATATATATATATATATATATATATATATATATATATGACTGACTAGGTAAAGAGTAATGACTTATTGATGATGACCAGGCTACATAAATCATAAAATATTGTCTTCTTATAATTATTTTCCTCTTCCATAGCCATCCCCCAGTTCTCGGTCACGCCACAGGACCAGTCTGTCTTGGAGGGACACACAGTGGACTTTCTCTGTGAAGCCACAGGTTACCCTCAGCCCGTTATCGCCTGGACGAGAGGAGGCAGCCCCTTACCCATCGATCGCCGCCATGCAGTGCTGTCTACGGGCACTCTGCGCATCACTCGTGTGGCCGCTCATGATGAGGGCCAGTACGAGTGTCAGGCTGTCAGCCCTGTGGGAACTGTTCGCACTGCAGTGCAGCTCAGCATTCAACAGAGAGGTAAGACTCACAATCCTCCAAATAAACAGATGACAGATGTGAGAGATAGTCTTTCATTTCATGTTTTTATTGGACAGAATTGCAGCATTTAGACGGTGTGTCATTTCAGATAGGAAACAGCAGTCTCTTGTTGTATTAAAATGGTATGACTTGTTCAATTCTAATGCACACATTAATAAATGCCTCCTTGTAGCCTAGTTCTCTGGTGGTTTGTAAAGATACATGTTTGGCATAGAATAAAAGTATTGGCCTTCTAAATATATAATGCAGCATAATGTGGGTGTTACCCTGGTTATTACAACCCATTTTCAAACAGCATATGTTTTGCTTGAGGAGGGAGGCGGTGTTAGGTGGTAAAAGTTAAGAGGGTGGGAGTGGAGCCTTTCCCGCCGTTTACAGTAATTTGTCATTTCTATAAGCCTCTCTTTGATAGTTGTAATATAGACTCACATACACAGAGCTGTGTTGTGTGTTATTGTGAGTGTGAAGGCGTAGTTTGTGCATCTGGACGTTTACAGAACTAAAGACACATGGTTGGGGTTGTATTGTGGTTGTGCTTGTGTGCCTGCGTGTACCT
This sequence comes from Boleophthalmus pectinirostris, assembly GCF_026225935.1. Taxonomy (NCBI): domain Eukaryota; kingdom Metazoa; phylum Chordata; class Actinopteri; order Gobiiformes; family Gobiidae; genus Boleophthalmus; species Boleophthalmus pectinirostris. The sequence continues at coordinate 21,602,054 of NW_026570971.1, read as the reverse complement.
AAAATTACAGGCTTGGCACAGCACAGGAAAGCATGGCAGCCTGTAATCCTGAGATGACACCATGTTTTTCCATATAGTAATGGCTGTTAACATGATTTAAAGTACACACTAAGTTGAAGCCGCCCACTAACACAATGTAATATGTTTGTTCTTTATAAAGAGGGGGTTTCTCTTCTTAATGAGCTAAAGCCACAACTAATTATGGAAGTAATTAGACGTGTACACAAAATTCTTGTGGGTTTTGTTGTAGAATTCATAGAACAGTGGGGCATGCTGTTATAGTGCTGTGTTTTGTGGATAATGGCGCTTTAGCTAAAAGAACTCGATTTTGAGTCAGACCTCATAATGAACTACACTCTGTTTGTATTCTAAATGTGTGGGATTTTCCCAAGACCAGGTGCGTGCCGTCTGGCATCTGCATGGGAAGCTGAGTGGAATTTGATGGTGGTTTGTGGGAGGCAGCTGTGTGTCCTCTCCCCTTTCTTCTGTGGAGTTGTGTCGTCACTGTAGACAGTACAAGGCAGTGGTGTGTGAGATTTGGTCCCTGTGCAAATTGAAAGTAGTCTTACCTTAATACCTCCATGAAAAACATATGTTTTTCCTCAAATGTTCAATAAGTTGCAGAGATTTGAATCAGATGGAAAACTTTCTTACTTACACACTATGAATATATACTTGAATATCCACAGTGGGTGTGTTTCAATTGTATTTCATTAGAAATAGGTCTTTGTATATTATTTTAGTGCTTCTTGCTCTTTTTGCATAACCATTAACTTGTGTGTATGTTTTAACTCATTCAGTAACGCCTGTTTTCACAAATGCTCCAAGGGATCTGACGGTGGAGTCTGGCCAGGACGTCCAGATCCCCTGCAGTGCTCAAGGCCAGCCTCAACCTGTGCTCACATGGAATAAGGTTGGACCCTGTTCAAATGGCCCATTGATAGTGTTATTATTATTGATTATAGTGTAGTATTTTATATACAACCATTTTTAATGTAACTTTTCTAAATTACAAGCCTGTTTGACCTGCTAGCTCTAATAGATCTGACTCTGTTGTTTTGCAGGATGGTGTACAAGTGACAGAAAGTGGAAAGTTTCACATCAGTTCAGATGGTTATCTTGAGGTGAAAGATGTGGGCACAGCTGATGCCGGGCGCTATGAATGCATAGCTCGCAACACTATTGGCTACCAGGTGGCTAGCATGGTGCTCACCGTCACAGGTAAGGTTGGTTCACTCTAGCAACACTGTTAGTTACATCATGGAAATATTTGGAAGAATATAATTTTCCCTCTTTTTCTAACTGTTCAGCATGTAAATGTTTGAAATACATTGTAATGCAACCAATTTTTTTTACTGAGGCTTGGTTTTATATATATTTAGCTAATTTTGCAGTGTTTAATTATATATCAGCTATTTTCCGTAATTTCATGCAGAGTTTGTGCCAACCAGATGCCAAAGAGTATGCATAACGCTTAATTTGAACACTTTAGCATGAAGTGACACTGCACAAAATGTGACTACAACAGCACTGGTATCGTCTTTGTAGTGATATATGTTTGTGGATGAGCTTTTAGTAATTTGAAATCATATCTATCACATTTGGGGAAAATAATCAGCCCTACATATGTCTAGTTGGTTTAAGCCTCAGCAGGTCCATTTCATAATGTTTCTATCTTGTTATTTTATTTAGAAGGGTACCCAATAAAATGGCCATTGAGTGGATTGTAATATTTTTCTTCATTGGAATACAATTTTTCACACCCCTTATCCGCTGCAATAATTTGTTAATGTGTGAACGAGACTGTATTATTTTCACATCACATAAGATCTCACGCAGTGATTTTATTCACACATTGCCTCATTTCCTTAGAATTCCTTTTAGCTTTTCTCTCAAAATGTTGGGGATCATGCTGAGAATTCTTGGGTGAGATGACAGTGCTCTGCTGCTAAACCATAAACCACATTAACAGGCTCAGTTGTTGTTGGAGACTTCTCTGTGTCTCGTCACAGAATCACTATTTTCTATGGCTTTATTACATCTCAAAGTGCCAGAAAAACGTTTTACTCCAACTAGAGGAAGGAACTCAAAATGTCACATTAGTCATTTTATTAAGTTAAGTTTTAAGTCATAGAAATGTAGCATACATTAAGAGCAAATATAAATATCAGATTAAATTTTAACAGTCAAAACTTTGTGTCCTTTCAGTTCCCCCTGTAAGCAGAGAAGGAGACACGTTTGTGAGCACTTCAATACAGCAGGCCATAAGAAATGTGGATAGTGCCATTGAGTCCACAAGAAGACGCCTTTTTGATGGGTAAGAAGCTTTTCTGTGTTTGATACAGTCAAACAAAATAATAAATCAACTTTAGATCGCAAATATATACATGTCTCATGTGATGTGAATTAGAACGCAAATAGTTTGCTTCAAATCTGTCCTGGCGCTGGACCTGCATATTCTCAGCCTGAGTCAGAGCTTTCAGAAAACAAGTATGGCCATTCTCAAGTCCCTTTCTTCATGTACCGTCAAGCTGCTTTTGCAATATTTTATACCATCACAATATATTTTTTTGACACATTAATATAAAAATAAATTAATCCAATTATGATGTTATGTATGAGAGTGCAAGGTTTTTATTAGTAATCTAATTATCCCTGTTCCAATTGTCATCTCTCAGTCAGCCTCGCACTCCAGGGGAGATCCTCGCTCTGTTCCGGTATCCTCGTGACCCATACACTGTGGAGCAGGCCCGAGCTGGAGAAATATTTGAGCAAACACTTCTGTTGATCCAGAACCATGTCAACCAGGGCCTTATGGTGGACACCAATGGCACAGGTAAGGCAATGTACAAAACAAATGTCTTTATTTATTCTAGATAATGGGAGGAAAAAAACATGAAATAATCCAATAATCATATGCAGTCATGCATGTTTGCTGGTGGGTGGGCTTGGTAATATTTCCATCTGTAACATAAACAGTGCATTGTTGAGTTATTACACACATCAATCCTGTCGACATTTCTGTTTAACAGCAAAGTGAATGAAAGCAAGTTAGAACAGGTTGTGCCTTGGAGAAGATTTTTCCAGTTTAGATTTAATGACTAACATTAGGATTTGAAACACAGGCTATGTAAATACTGTTTTGCTATTTATTCAACATGTTGAATTTTATTTTATTTATTTTATTTGTTTGTTTTTTCTATTCTACAGCATTTCGCTACAATGACTTGGTGTCCCCTCGGTTCCTGGATATGATCGCTAACCTGTCTGGCTGCACAGCCCACCGCCGTCTGAACAACTGCTCTGACATTTGTTTTCATCAGAAGTATCGCAGCCACGATGGGACCTGCAATAATCTTCAGCACCCCATGTGGGGCGCTTCTCTCACTGCTTTTGAGCGTCTCCTTAAACCGGTCTATGACAATGGCTTTAATTTACCCAGAGGAGCTATGGAGCGGCCACAGAATGGATACAGGTTACCTCTGCCAAGACTGGTGTCTACCACTATGATCGGCACAGAGACCATCACCCCCGATGACCGCTACACCCACATGCTCATGCAGTGGGGGCAGTTCCTCGACCATGACTTGGACGCCACAGTTGTATCTCTAAGCCAGTCCCGCTTTTCAGATGGACAGCTGTGCACACAGGTCTGCACAAATGACCCTCCATGTTTCCCCATCCAGTTCCCTCCCAATGACCCGCGGCAGATCCGCAGTGGTGCCCGCTGCATGTTTTTTGTGCGCTCCAGCCCAGTGTGTGGCAGTGGCATGACCTCCCTCCTCATGAACAGCGTGTACCCCCGAGAGCAGACCAATCAGCTCACATCTTACATTGACGCCTCCAATGTCTACGGCAGCTCTCGCCATGAGTCTGAGGAGGTCCGTGATCTGGCCAGCCACAGGGGGCTGCTGCGCCAAGGGATTATCCAAAGAACAGGGAAACCTCTGCTGCCTTTTGCCACTGGACCTCCCACTGAGTGTATGAGGGATGAAAATGAAAGCCCAATCCCGTGTTTCTTGGCTGGGGACCATCGGGCCAATGAGCAGCTGGGCCTGACTGCCATGCACACAGTGTGGTTTAGGGAGCACAACCGAATTGCCACAGAGCTGCTAAAACTCAACCCGCACTGGGACGGAGACACCATTTACCATGAGGCCAGGAAGATAGTGGGGGCCCAGATGCAGCATATCACATACAATCACTGGCTGCCAAAGGTAATTCTGTTGTTTATGAAATATTGGTCTAAAACTATAGTATTTAATCATAGAAACAGAACAGGTAACTTTCTGTTCAAAACTGCAGAAGAACTGAGATCTCTTCAGAATGGCTTTTTTTTTTTTTTTTTTTCAAATACTCATAACTAAGTACAGGGATGTGGGTGGGGATAGAGGTGAAAAACTGAATTTTACCAGAGTATTTAATTGATTACAGGACAACATAACATTACTCAAACCTGCATGGATCACTCAAATTACAACTGAGTATGCTAATGATATAGGTTAAATACTCATTGTTGATTTAGCATGTCCAGTTTAATAAAAAATGAAATCATGTTTTTTTTTTTATAAATTTTTTCAGATTTTCGGAGACGCTGGTATGAGGATAATGGGACAGTACACTGGTTATAACCCAAATATTAACGCTGGCATCTTTAGTGCTTTTGCTACTGCTGCCTTTCGCTTTGGGCACACCCTCATCAACCCAATCCTGTACAGGCTAGATGAGGACTTCCAGCCCATTCCCCAGGGCCACCTCTCTCTGCACCGGGCCTTCTTTTCACCCTTCCGTATTGTGAACGAGGGGGGCATAGATCCCCTCCTGCGTGGCCTCTTTGGAGTCGCTGGTAAAATGAGGGTCACAACACAATTACTGAACACAGAACTGACTGAGAAGCTGTTCTCCATGGCTCATGCAGTGGCCTTGGACCTCGCTGCTATGAACATCCAGAGAGGGCGAGACCATGGCATACCTCCTTACAATGACTACAGAACATTCTGCAACCTGACATCAGCACAGACGTTTGAAGATCTGAGAAATGAGATCAAGAATCCTACTGTGAGAGAAAAGCTGCAGAGGTAACACTCACACAGATATTTAATATATAATAGATAGTATAAAAGCTAAAAAGTTTCTGCACATGTTACAGATTGTATGGCACGCCTCTTAACATTGACTTGTTCCCGGCGCTGATGGCGGAGGACCTAGTTCCAGGTAGCAGACTGGGGGCGACCCTCATGTGTCTGCTGGTGACACAGTTCAAGCGAGTGCGAGATGGTGACAGGTAAAACATTGGTAAAGCACATCTAACTATTAATAGTAGTTACTTTTCTCGCCAACTGAGAGTGACTGCTTTATATTTGTCCAGTTTTTTTAAATCTGCATATAAACCATCCCCAACAAAAACAAGTGTAACCACTTGCCTTGATATCTTTACATGTAGGTTCTGGTATGAAAACCCCGGTGTGTTCACCCCTGCACAGCTGACTCAGCTGAAGCAGGCCTCTCTGGCCCGAGTGCTGTGTGACAATGGAGACAACATCACTCGAGTCCAACAGGACGTCTTCAGTGTGGCCGAGTTCCCTCACGGCTTCAGTAGCTGTGAGGACATTCCTCATATTGACCTGCGAATGTGGCAAGACTGCTGTGAAGGTCAGACTTAATACACAGTTCATGTATATATGATTACATTAGTCATTAGCCACAGTCATCACATTTGTATTGGTTTGTTCACAGAGTTGCTTACACTCTGTTTACCTTTGTGTTCCTAAAATTGCTTGGCTCTGCAAGTGTCCCATAATAAATGCTATTATATAGTTGTATATATATACTCAAGGCAAGTTACAGCTACAGCATATTATTAGCATCAAGGACATGCTGCATTTTTGTGGAGTGTGTAGTAAAACAGGACTGTGCTCCACTATGAAACTCTTATGACATAATGAGTCTTTACAAGCACAGCTCGTCCAAATTGTAGATTAGGGATGGCATTTGTGACTAAGCTCTAGAAGTTTCACCTGAGGCTGTTGCTGACAGGGCACACTCTGGGCACTTAAGAGCTTCAAGACTCAGCTGCTTCCAGTTTCTGCCACTACTAAAAAAAAAACATGTTAATAGCTTGTAAGAAAAGGTAGGTGCTTTGTTTCACAATTTAGCACAACAGCTTCATAAATGCAAAACAGAAGATAATTTAAATGCACAGAAGATAATTTAAATACATCTACCGCATTATGTACCTTCTTTTATATGAAGCTCTCTGGTCTCTGTAGCTCATGTTTAGTGTGTCCCAAATGAGAAGTCAAGCATGAGCAGGGCTTTGTTGTGTCTATCTCTCACTTTGATGTGGGCACAGACATGCCTGCACTGCCTGGTATTACAGTAAATATCAACTTAATTTCTCTCTTATTAATATGTAATGTACGTACCAAATTTCACTTTCAGACTGCAGGACCAAAGGCCAGTTTAATGCCCTGTCGTACCACTTCAGGGGACGCAGATCAGCAGAGCACAGCTACAATGAGGACAAGCCTGTTGACAGGTAACACATGGCCTTATCACATTGGCAAGCATTGTGCATTCTGTTGTAAGTGTAATGTGTTTAATGTTTCTCTCCAGCCCAGTGGGGTCATCGGTAGAGAGTGCTGAAAATGTTACTGCGAAAGCACAAAAAACTACTGAACCTACTGTTACTGACTTTCAGGACTTTGTCTCCGAAATGCAGAAGACTATTACAAGTTTACGAAAGCAGGTTTGGACTTCAGCCTTGTTTCTTCATTTCTTGTACACCTCTCTTGTGAGCTGTAAAAAGAATTGTGATTGAATCTTTGCAGATAAAGCGACTTGAAGCCCGCCTGAAGAGGACAGACTGCACTGATAGTGAGGGGCGAGAGCGAGCAGATGGAGAACAGTGGAAACAGGACCCCTGCACCACCTGTGAATGCACAGTATGTCCAGCACACATCCCCATCCTTTGCATGTGTCAGACACCCAAGGCACTTCAAACACTATTATGTAGACAACATGAATGGCCTTGTACTTCAAATGTGTTGTTTGACTCACCCAAATTCTTGGTGTCAGTATCACTTGTAAATAGACTACAGTAAAATGCTCAGTTAAATGTTCTGCTTAGGGTTTGTGATGTTGTGTTTCAGTGGTACCAGTATAGACACTGCCTGTATCGAGCACACTTGACCACAAACTGGTTGCCACAAAATTATCTGGTGCACCATTCAGTTTGCTCCACTTTTATTTGGTCTGGCCATGCTGTGTTAATGTGTGCTTTTCTTAATGCTCTTTTGTTCACTGCACACATATCAAATGTGTTTTGATCTAACTATACTGTATTGTTGTATGTTCTGCAGGATGCTCAGGTGACCTGCACTGTACAATCCTGCCCACCAGCTCAATGCAAACATCCTGTGAAGCTCAAAGGGACCTGCTGCCCTGTGTGTCTTCAACAGGAAGACAACAGGCACATGTGAAATGGGGACACTTTCGTCCAGTTTAGGGACTGACAGTCAATCACAGACGTCCAGTGAGATACAGACTCCTAAGGTGTGCTCTAATGCCACAGCCTTGATTGACCCAATAGCCTCACGTTTTCATTATGCATTACTCTCTTTGGTTCAAGAGGGTCTGTTGTGGCCCCCTCCAGGGCCAGCAGCCTGGAGCCTGGTTTGGATCTGCTGGCAACAAGCCAACCATGGCTAAAAGGATTTATCTCTGAACTGATGGCTGGATGGATGACTGGGCAAATTCTAAACCCCAGAGACAAACCTCTTCTCTTCGAGTCCCCTGAGGCTTTTGAAGTGAAACAAACAGCCACTGTGTTTGCTCAACATTCCCCACAACGCAGAGGCCAGTGGCCATTCACAGGAAAGGGAAAAAGTTGACGAGGCCACCATTTTGTTGACTCACAAAATCTTCTCAGGTCAGAGATGCAGAAAACTGGTGCTATTTTACCATTTTCTAATCATTTTATCCATAATGCATACCTTAAGTATTTTTGTGTACAAGCCACACTATATTTACATGCCGCATATGCCTTTTTGCAAGAGAAAAGGACTGTTTATTTTATCTTTTAAGGACATTTTCTGAAAAGAGTTACTTTAAGTTTTTTATCAAAGGTGCTTTAAAACATGTGATTTGCCACATGTTGCCTCCCATTTTGTACAAAATATTTGTGTATGAAGTAATGTGAAGCCCTACAAAAATGCAAAAAGTCTACTGATGCTTGTTCTGTACTTCATAGACCACATGTCAATTAAGTTATGTGTGATGGTCTGTCCTGGTTTAACAGAGGTGGACCATGTGACGCCCCCTGTCTGAAGGACACCAGTTCTTGCACTGTCATCCTCATTGTAGATTATTTTTTATTAAAATGGTGTAGGAAAAGTGATGTAACCACTTTAAGCCAAACGTTTAGTTTAAAAAGCACATGTGCCGTGTATCTATAAAACAACATGAATGTTGCAATAGGGTCAGGGTTGGCCTTTGCTGTTGCTAACTTTACCACAGCAGTATTTTCTGACTGCATCAGGAACATTTCATTTTCTTATTGACTCATCCCTTCTGTGAAGACTTGCAGTATCAGTTTAGCAGGACTAGTTCATGCTTTCCTTTGCTTAGCCTTCTTGTGGCGTGTTGCTTTTAAGTAATTTCACACGTGTGTTTAGTCACTTTCCTCTTGCAAGGCCATCTGCAGTGTCGATATAGTTTAGGAATGTTCAGCCCACAACATAATTTCTTTGCATGTTATAGTTTTTAAACCCAGGTGACGTCATGTATCCAGGCATGTGTGGAGCGCAGCCCTCTGACCCTCATTCCGCTGTAATGGAAGCCATATGAAAGGGGAAGCGAGGGTGATGTTGGGGGAGGAACAATGATTGGGATTGTCAAATTAAAACAAGGCTAGACACACTTTGAATGGAGCACTACCTCCTGTCTGTCACTTCTATTGATGTACATTTTATGAAGCCTCATGCACTGGTTTACCTCATGTAACACAAGACAATTTTTTTTTACCTTCAGATTGTTGTGAAATGGCTGCATCAGTTCTGTTCCATTGTTTTCATTATGTGGTAATGTCCTGTGCAAGCTCACATACCCAAAACAATTCTCCACTCTAAATTTTCCACTCTTAACTCTCAACTACAAAACTAGCAAGATTGTATATGTTCCTAATGTAGTATCTGAACATCTTCCATCACATGTCCCAAATATGACAGTTTTGCTTAGGCCTGTGTGAGAACGTCATTTCTAGGTTAAATCCATTTGAGCAAGTTTTCCATGCTCTGGTTACAAAAGCACTGTGAGATGTCTTTGTCACTTGCTGTCAAAACCTATTTTTGTTGAATTAGCTTTTTTATTTTCCTTACCCACCCCTCCTCTGGATTATCTCCGTAGTATGTGTTAATGGAATGCACTGCCTTGCAAGACTGAACATGCTTTACTCACACTGTCCCAGAACAAGTGGTCAACGAGGATATGAAATTACCTATCTTTTGTATTGTTTGTTTGCCAAAGAATGGATTGCACTGTAATGCCTCTCAACAGTAATAAAAAATAAATAAGCCATGGCTCACTATAAAGTCCTCTGCTGCTGTCCCAGTTTAGTCAAAAGGTTAGGATAACACAAGGTCAACCCAATCTGATTGCTAGCAGATGTTCTCTGTCCATTAGTTGTCATTACCTTATCAGAGCTAATCAGCACAGTTAGATTTGTTATGTGGTTGTCCAACACTAATCTCGGCATGGTTCCTATAGAGCCCTGGGAACTGTGCTCTCCACAGTGAGTGGCTTAATTTTGTAAATAACAAAAGTTAGCACAAATGACCCATAGAGCAATACATCATTTCTTACTGGATTTATCTTTGTCTGCAGCATTAGACCTGTTCTCTCTCTTAGCCCCTGTATATCTCCCCCTGTAGACTGGTTTGGCAGCTGAGCTACAAAAGGGATGGAGGCTCAGGAAAGAAAACTGGAACAGGAAATGAGGTTTCCAGTGGTTTGGTTGCACAGATAAAAGTGCGCCCTTCTCTGGGCCGGCCAGGAAAAGACATTATCACACTGACAAGGGACAAGCAGTAAGAGTATATGACATGGACACAAATCACACTTCCCTTTGGCTCAAGAATAATGTACACAAATATTTCCTATATTTGTGTACTTACAAAGTAGCTCAAGGTCACTTTAGTGTGTATGTTTGATGGAACATCATTGGTGAACTTTTGGAGGGCGTACAAAGAAGCACATACACCGCAATGAAAATGAATATTCAAAAGCAAGATTTGGAAATTCTAAAATAACTTCTGAAATAAAGTCTCGACAAGTAGTAGTGTTTTCATTTAGTATAGAGCAGGAGTTTGCAGCTGCACAACTTGGCCCTGAGGCAGGCCTCTTCACACTCATCACACACTGAAATTTCATTGAGGCAATTGGCTCGATGTGTTGTACCTTTATTGGCCAAGGTGGAGAATTCTTTCCCTTCACTGATGGAACATCCCTCACATTTCAGAAGTGGGTGGGATGTGAGAATAGGCTTCCTTTGGCACATAAGGGTTTAGCATCCCAAGACTCCAAGGACCACAGAGATGTGTCATTCCCACTGAGTGGGAGATTCATGAGATTAGTTCCCACTAATATCAGTGGATTTACGCACACTTTATTCCCCAAGCTATACTTCACATTCAGTCATGGTGCATAAAGCAGCTCAGGAGGTTAGTAATACATGTGTGAAACCACAGTGGTAAACCCCATTGTATAATGTGGTTCCTTAATTCTTAACTTCACATAAACAGACCACTCCGAGGTTTGGCTGTACCCTCTAGGCTTAGGTCACATAATTTTATTACATTTAAAAAGATAGCAATTTTGGACTTGGCCTTGTAAACTAATCCCAAACAGTTGTTTCTAAAGCATAGTTGGAGTAATACCCTTTTCATTTTAGTAGCAGTAGTTTGTGCTCACTGCTGCTGTGTTGTCACTCATACATGCATGGTTCTCAGCTGTTAATGGATGACATCCCTGCTGAGGCGCTCCACAGCTGTGCTCCCTGTGCGCCCTGGTGCACTTTTCAGCTTTTGTTGTTTCAAACTCACAGTGCTTCGGTTACACTAATTAGATTTGCTGCTTTAACTCAGCACCAAATCCAAGTTGCATTTGACCTCTTTCTTACTTAAGGGTATTTCTCTGCCATTTGAGAATACCAAAACTATTTTCCCATAGTTATTTTTTTGCCGAGACAAAATAAGTTACACATACACATAAGCTGACTATGTTGACAATTAGCCTCTGACAATTAGACACTTAGACAATTAGACTGACCCAGGGCCTGGCTGCTCCTCCTCTCCCAGTCAGGGGCACTGTCCTCAAAAGCTGACACAAGACAAAGCAAATGCAGGTTAGATTCAGCATTGCCCATTCCACAAACACATTACAAATTGTTTCCATGTTCCATCAGAGTTTAAGACCACACTATGAGCCTTAGGTGTTACACTAGGCCCATAGCTTATCTGATGTAACATCAACATGGCAACATGGCTACAAAAAAAAATTAATAAAATTAAATAAAACTTTTATGCCCTCTAGTTTGGGTCAGAGAGAAATTAACCAGCATAGGCTTTCTTCTTTTTGTCACAAATTGGTGACACGTGGCTATATGTGACCATCTTTGTTGGATCCAGTGCATGTAGTCACAGCCAGACACACTCATGTAGTGACTCAGATAAATTCTTCACATTGGTGCTATTGGGTAAGTGACCCAGCTATCAAAATAAACAAATCTGTTAATACTAAATAAAGAAGAGAAGGTTTTCAAATGAGCATAGATGTCTGATATTCATTATGTATTTACAGGAGGATGGAGGTGGCACCTGAAGGAGCCCTAACATGTTCATAACACAAATAGTCGAAGGGGAAAGGAATGATCCTGAGGCCACATTCAACTCTAAATCATCATAGTGAAATGCTTTTTGGACAATGTGTCACCTCTGTCAACTTAAAAGTCTCATACATCATCCTCATAAACTGTAGTGGCAGGTGTCTTAAGTCAAAGACATAAACCCTACTAGCCTAAAGGACGCTTTTAAACACAAATAGGAAGTTGAACAGCTTTACCTGACCTCTTCAACAGTACATAGGTCAAGTACATAACCTTCTTGGTGGTCTCAGGACTACATGGAAATATATGCTGCCCCATGGAAATGCTGCATGGTCAAAATAAAGTTACTTCAGTAAACTGCATTTTGTGTCATGCACCAGACAGAGAAACAACACTTCAAGGCCTAGTAGCACAAATGTGATGAGGTGTAATTAAGGAGCCTATAATACCAAATATCACATTAGGTTGACAATACCAGATTTGTAATTAATAAGGATTTTTTCATATCCACATTTCAGAGGTGTAGCATGATAGTCCAGTCTCGTTTTGTGTTACAGTGTAATAGCATATGTTGTCCTGAAGATGACTCCATTTACTTATATTTGTGGACTCAAACAATTCAATTCAGTTCAGTTTTATTTTTTCCACAGTTTTGAATTATAATCCCACAAAGGCACACATTTATATGTATATGTAAATATGTTCATGCAGTTGACATATATTATGTATGTGTTAACTGTGAAAAAAAAACATGGATTCCCAAGGAAGCTGGGAAGCTTGTATGTATGGGGCCACTCACCACAGCGTGATTCATTTAGTGGCTTGACAGGTTCAGTTTTTTTGGTTAAATTATAACAACAGACAACACAATACATTACTAATAATAATGCTAAGAAATATGGCACTGTAGACCTATATTATGTGCAAAGAGAGATCCCCGTGCAAAAGAAGAACATCAGCTGTACTCAGTCTCTCACGCATTATAATTTTCCAGTAGTTTACGCTTTAAATTGATTTTAAATATGGATAATGAGGCAGATTGTTTAATGTTGTTATCTAATCCATTCCATATTTGCGGACCTTGATGACAAACACTAAAGCTGGTGCCTTTTAATTTCCAAAATTTTTCTTTCCGAAGACCCTTTTCCCTTGTATTATGTTGATGAGAGGATAAGCAGAATGGGATGAGTTCATACAATCAGCTGTTGAATTTGTGAACCACACTGTACATTACACCAGCATTGTGACATATCTGACTTTCTGGATGCTTTAGGAGGCTGTATCTGCGGAAGTGAGGATTTGTAGGAACAACTCAGAGCAGAGGGGTAACATCAACTTTCTTTGGTAATATAGACCAACAATATATATTATTATATATCATTATATAATATTATATCTATATTATATCATATTATATTATATTATATTATATTATACTATATTATTTTTGTATAAACCTATGTCTGAAAATAGTCTGTGAGCATATGCACTCTTACTGGATGTAATACTTTGTTTTACCCACCAAAAAAAAAGGCCTAAAAGTGCATTGCTTGGCTAATTTACTTAATGCTTGCGTAAACTAAACAGTGCAAATTTCCCCAGTAAAGGGTTGTGGTGGCATTAGTCACAAAGTCTTCAAAACCTCGACAGGAAGCTCTAGAGACATTTTTGTAACACAAAGTAAGTTCCAATCACCAGCCACACGCAAAAAAGGACAGACAGACAATATCACTGGCTCATATAGTTTTTACAAAGGTAAAAACGACCACACCAAACATCTCTTATTTGGTGATTTTAGATCTTATCTCGGTAGTATTTTTGTGGTGCATTTGCCAACACACTTTTTCTCACAAGTACATAGAACACAATCCTTTGATATGTGTACTTTATTGTTTCTTATAAAAATAATCCATATTCATGCATTAATCATCTTTGGTATTATTCATGAAAAACTAAACAATGCCTCAATAATATATTTTCACATAAAAAAGAATAACCTTTCATTAAAGAATAATAACATATATAACATAGTAGACACATTTCCTCATTTCTATTTACTATTTACATATATTTAATATCCCTATTCCAACAGACACATCAAACAAATAATTCCCCTTATACTGCTTTTATTTTAATTTTATTTTTTACCACACCATCTTTGTTTCAGAATGTGATATCTGCTAATTGTACACGTTTGACCTGTTTTCATTGCAAATAACTTGATTTTAGCTGCTAACTATAGCATTGTATACTACAGTCTCCCAGTTGCTCTTAAAGAAGCACTGTGTAACTTTTCTGAAATGTTTTTCTTTGCCTAGAATGTTTAACAGTGTTACATTAAACAAGCAGGTAATATAAGATCTGTGGAGAGGGAGCCCTGTTAACGTGGTGAGGTTGTTTTTTTGTTTTTGTTTTTTTTTGGTTTTTTTACAAATGCAAGACAAATAAACTGAATTCTATATCATGGAACAATCGAGATAAAACAGAGACATTTTCACTTTATGCACTGAAGGAGGACATGTTAGAGCTGTCTGCAGACTTGAGCCCGGTGGAGAGGCCAGTGACACCAGTTTCAGACGTGTTGCGTGACGTGCGAGCATTGTAGATGTACTTCTTGCTAAGGCACCACAAGTCCACCATGATCTGTCGGAAATGGCTCCTGAACTTGACCCCCACAAAGGCGTACAGGATAGGGTTGAGGCAGCAGTGGAGGTAGGCGACACTCCGGAAAATGGCCAAAATCTGAAACTTGATCTTCTCCATTGCACAGCTTCTTTCTTTGAACAGGGACAGCGTGTGCTTCAGAAGAGCCAAGTTGTACGGAAGGTGACACAAGATAAAGACCACAACCACAGCAAAAATCACGCGAATGGCTTTGTGGCGTTGACTACTTTGTGCCCTGAGTAACGTTATAAGAACGCAAGTGTAGCAAAAGACCATTATAAGAAAAGGCAGTAAGAATCCTATGGACATCTGTAAGCTCGGGACCAAGATTTTCACAAGTTTGGCGGTTTCGTTCTTGTCAAAGGACAGTTCACATGACATAGATATTGAACCAAAATGTTCATCTGGAAAACTTTCGGTATAGATGAATGTAGGAAGAGTTAAGAATAAAGCAAAAACCCATATGACAGAACAGATGATCCGACTATAGAGGAGAGATTGGGAGCGAGAGCCAAAAGAACGCCGAGCCAGGACTATGGCAATGTACCGATCTCCGCCAATACAAGCCAACAGCAGCATGCCACAGTACAAGTTAATGCTATAAGTGGAGCGCAGGATCTTACAGGCAGTAGAGCCCATCCACCAATTATTCTGCTCATTGTAGATGATAAAAGGCAATGCCACGACAAAGATCAGGTCAACCACAGCCACATTAAAAAGATACACATCGGTCATTGTTTTGGTCCTTTTGTAAAAGACATAAGTTGCGATGACGAGGGTGTTTCCAATCAGGCCGAAGGCGCAGATAAAAGAGTGGATGTATGTCTGAGCTAGGATCTCCTGTGGGTTTGGGGTCAGGTTACAAGGCTCATCGTCTGAATAGTATTCTTCTTCTTCATAGCCCTCAGTGGTCATCATTTAAAACTGTGAACAAGAGAAGTGTAATTATAGAGTAACAGTGCTATTCTGTTCACTCTTAAATAGAACCAGAGAAGAAACAGGAAGACTCTCATAAATGAAATGGTATTTGAGAGTAATATTTATGAAAACTGTAGTTTTAAATGATGAGAACTGTTAATTAACATAATTATAGGCTTAAGTTATGTCTTAAAATAAGGCTTATCTTCTTAATGGCAAATGGGAACTTATGAAAGTTATGTATTTTTTGTGCTGAACTATCAAAAACATTTATTCATATTTATCTGTACTCCAAGTACAGATTGGATTTTCCCAGCATAGAACAGACAAAGGTGGGTGCTTCATGGGATTTTCTTTCTTTGTTTTTCTTTTTTGGAGTAGTTGTTCATAATCTCCTTCAGCATTACATGCATCTTTTGTGCCCTAGTTCAGAATTTCCTCTACTTGACCCAGTTTTGAGTAAATGTGACACTTGAAAGCATGAAAGCACACAAAGCCACAGGTGGCTAGGCTGTGAATTTCTGCTGATGTTAGAGAATATATTGTTTTTTATCTCTGATCTATAGGTACAGTAAATGTATGTAGGCAACTGTGTGTGGGAAGATGACACGGGGTAAAAAGGACAATGAAGAGTAAACGTCAAAACAATATATGTCATAATAATATGAATCTTTCTGACAGCTTTCATTTCTTACTCTTCTAAGATTAAGTTTACAGGCCTACACTGTAGTCTACACGCTAACATTTTGCAATGAGGAAGGAATCATATTTAAAGCAATTATTATCTGAAGGGGAACACACAAGAAAATCTACAAACCACCCATAACAGGTTTCCAAAAAGGAACCTGAAGCTTTGCACATGATATTCTAGTTCCATATTTCTGTAATGTGTATAGTTCATATAAAAATATGGAATTTCTATTTTTTTATTCTATATTTCTATATTATATTACAAAAATAATAATAATAATAAATAAAAAAAAAAAAAGGAGTGGGGAGAAGCAATGCTTATCTACCCCTACCCCTTTTACAATTCCATTAAAGCAATAATGTGCTTCTGCCACTCTCATAGTAAGTCACATTACTCCAGATACTAAAATAAATATAGCGTAGTTTACATTCATAAACTTAAATTCCTTCTTGTGCATACATAGCTATAATCATTTCTTTATATCTATGTTTAAACATTTTCATATTTGGAATTTTTTTTGAGCTCATCACTTATAGAGTTCCAGATTTTGACCTCACAAACTGAAATACAAAAACTTTTTCTTGTTGTACGTACTCTAGCCATTTTAAAGAGATTAATTCCTCTTAAATTATAAGAACTTTCCCTTTCCCTAAAAAGTTTCTGAATATTTTTAATAGTTCTTTCCTTTCTACCTTGTACATTATTTTATGTTTATTATCTCCATCTTTGCTGTTAATTCTCTTGAAATATATCTTAAATTCAGTAATTCCACATACCTTTAGCAGATGAACCAGAGGTGAAGTAGGTAGATGTTTCTTTCCTGGCTGGGCCTCTGTGCTGCCTCAGAAGTGGTGTGTCTCTTGTTTGAGAGGTGAGAGTGCAAAGCCACCTGTACATGCACCACCCACCCTTAAAACTCTCTCTCCTCCGAGTGCACTCTGCTCTCATCTCCATATTCAAATCTAATGTTTTTAATGTTTTTCATGTTGGCCTACTGAATGCTGCCTTTGAGTTACAGACATTGTTTTTGTACTAGGAAAAATAAAACTATGAGGAAGAGAAAGTGTATTTTTTGTATCTGAGTTCACACATTTACATGAAACATCTATAACATATGGCCTACCATCTGTTATAGCTGTCTTTGTCTTATCCATATCTGGAAATTTTATGAAAACCTCCCACTTTAGTAGTTTTCAAAAAATACTTTTTTTTTTTTTTTTTTTACTTTTTGTGCACTTTTTGACTATAATATCTTGAACCACGTGTTTGAATTTCTACTTGAGTAATATTGTTTTAAATTAACAGTACTTTTATTTCAGTACAATTTTGGCTACTTTACCCAGCTCTGGGTGGAAATTCTAAATATTAGCAGGTATTATGTTGGAAATACTTCATATCCTTATCATTTAGATCATATGTCAGATAGTCACTGAAAATACATAATTGTCTATTTCACATTGTCTCCATTACAGATCCCCCAGGATTTTAAAATATAGCATATCTAAATATATACAACAGAGTGCAAAACTTTTACAAAGGAAAGCAAAGATTCTTTCTCTTCTGGGTCACTCTGGTATCAACCATGATGAGAATAAATGATGAAATCGCTCTTTGAAAGCACTGGAGTTCATAGAGTTAAATCCAAATAATTTGTTTATTGTCCATGTTTTCCTTGTGGAGCTTGTAACAAGGGCCCAGTGAAACTCATCTGTTTTTGGACCGGAGCAGGTGCAGAACAGAGCCAAAGCTGTGGATCGGGGAAGGGCTCTGGGCTTGACACTGTGGATATGCCGGCTGTGTTCTACTCATTTTTCAGACTACAAAAGTTCAAAAATTGTCAGAAGCAGAACCATAGTCAATGCCCAAGGCTGCTAGAGAGAACACTACACGGGCTGTGACTGAGACGGGCTCAGAGCACACTCACCACTCTGCCACTGACTCTGTGTTGTGAGAGCTGTGTGTGGTCCCTGCCCAGTGAACCGGCTGGACACTTTGCAAGTCATTGTGACCTTTTTTTTTTTTACTTGCACAAAGCATGTTATTGTTTATTGCTGATTGTTTATAGCCAACCAGGACTTCACTGAAATACACTGAGGTAGCCTATTTCTTTGAGGCATTTCTCATTGTATGTTTACAGATGAACCATGACATGCACAATGACAGGAAGAGCACAGGTCACTTGTGTCCACTGTAGTTTCCACACAAATTTCCTCCCAAACCGTCCCGGGCCAGGTTTAGAGATGAGTCGCTGGTGGAAATCACCATATGGTGCAGCACTGTCCTCTCAAAGCAGGTCGTCTCACACACAGCACCAGCCTGTTGAAATGTCAGGTGCAGATGCTTGGTGTGAGTGTATGCCACAAGCTTATCCCCAAGAGTTGCTCCCTGCTGTGTCTGCACTGAAGCCTAATCTCACGGCAGACTCGTGACAAATTTGCCCAAACCATTAGCAGCATCCGAGCACACACCTCCAAAACTCCACTTGCTTGTAAACTCGTGAAAGTTTTAAAATAAATAAATATCTCACTGTGAGGCAGCAGGCACCAGCCAGTTCAGCACGAGTGGGGATCACACTCCTCTCTTACAGGGACCACACTCTCACAGGGGCCACACTCCTCTCTCACAGGAACCACACTCCTCTTTTACAGGGACCACACTCTCACAGGGGCCACACTCCTCTCACACAGAAACCACAATCTCACAGGGGCCACACTGCTCACACAAGAACCTCACCCCTCTCACAGGGGCCACACTCCTCTCACAGGGACCACACTCCTCTCACAGGGACCACACTCCTCTCACACGGGGACCACACTCCTCTCTTACAGGGACCACACTCTCACAGGGACCACACTCCTCTCACACGGGGACCACACTCCTCTCTTACAGGGACCACACTCTCGGGACCACACTCTTACAGGGACCACACTCCTCTCACACGGGGACCACACTCCTCTCTTACAGGGACCACACTCTCACAGGGATCACACTCCTCTCACACGGGGACCACACTCCTCTCTTACAGGGACCACACTCCTCTTACAGGAACCACACTCCTCTCTTACAGGGGCCACACTCCTCTCTTACAGAGACCACACTCTCACAGGGATCACACTCCTCTCACAGGAACCACACTCCTCTCTCACAGGGGCCACACTCCTCTCAAACAGAAACCACAATCTCACAGGGGCCACACTCCTCACACAAGAACCTTACCCCTCTCACAGGGGCCACACTCCTCTCACAGGGACCACACTCTCACAGGGGCCACACTCCTCTCTCACAGGGACCACACTCCTCTCACAGGGATCACACAGGGACCACAATCATTGTGATCCTACAGGCTTTAATAAGATTTTGGGGGTAAGTTTGACACGCTATTCACAACATAATAATAGCACCACACTAAAATTATGTTATTTTTGTGTTTTTTGTTTCACACTAACACACAATGACACACTATTTACAAGCTATTTACATCATAATAATACATCCCACCACACTAAACACTACTTTTAATTTTTTTTCCATAAATCACTTCTATGACTCATTATACTGTACATGTAGAATACTTTTTGGAAAGATAATCAGGTGTTAGGGTTTTTCTGTGTTTTCTACAGCATTATAGTGCTGTTCAAAATGTGTTATTTGGGACAGTTGGCATATTTTGTATAGTTATTACAGCTTGTATTGTATGTGTTAGATTTTTTTTTTTTTTTTTTACCTTTAAAATAAATACCTATTTTTATGGTCTAAATAATATGGTGTGTCCTGCTTTGGCAATTGTTTACCAGAGCAAAGCCAGCAGTGTCCAGTTCTTTAACACTTTATCTCAGCCCTTCCCCAAGTATTTCCTTTAGGCTCGTTGTCTGGCTCTGTGCTCAGTGCCCTGGTGCACCTGCTACAAATGCTTTCCATTTGACCTCATGTACAGGAGATCAGAAGAGCACACATTCAGTTAGGTTGACTTACCACAAATATCTAGACTTTGCTAAAAGACCTTTTAGTTTAACAAAAAAAAAAAAAAAAAGTTTTTTGAGTAATATGGTCAGATCTCACAGGGATTAAACACTAACGAGAACAGCGGACAGTCTGACTTCCCGTTTTTTCCTCACTAAAGTCTCGTAGTCCGAGTTAGGGGGTGGTCATTAGAAGTCCGGGTGAAAATGTC
This sequence comes from Boleophthalmus pectinirostris, assembly GCF_026225935.1. Lineage (NCBI taxonomy): Eukaryota > Metazoa > Chordata > Actinopteri > Gobiiformes > Gobiidae > Boleophthalmus > Boleophthalmus pectinirostris. The sequence goes on along the minus strand of NW_026570971.1, from coordinate 21,581,729 downwards.
CCGAAATGTTTTTTCTTAGAATGACGTTAACAAATGCAGGTTTCATGTAGTCAAAGTTTGCTCGAAACACGCGCCTCACGCGTCTGTGTACAGTTCATATTATTATTATTGTTATTTTTTGATATTGCCTCTTATCACAACATTTTACACCCAGTGGCCTCTGGCTGCCATTTTTAACATGCCCAGCAGATGGAACTATCCTATCGATGTAGCCCAGAAGTCTCCAGAGATACTTAGACCAAACAAAAATGCAAAACGCTGGAGATTGCACGAAGTTAAGCTGTACAGTCGTGAGTTACATTTAGATGCCGAGACTACAACCCCTAATCCTTTTATCTGTGCACAAAGTTAAACTTCATATAGAGCCAACAATGAAAACGGCATATGATTAATCAGTTTTGAATGTTTCCGCGTCATGTGTAGGGCATATAACTCCTTAATCCTATTGGGGAGATACTGAAGGAGGTGGAGAGCTACAGCTCCTGAGATATATATAAAAAAAAAACAAAAAAAAAAAAAAAAAAAACATGGCAATTCGCTAGGGAGCCTACTTATAAACGGAATGCAGTTCAAACTAAAACATATCACGAGTACATAACCTACATATGCCACTATAAGACAAATAAAAATGCCTCCCTAACAAACAAAAATGTATTTATTTATATTTTGCGCCACCAGTTCGATAGCTGGTTAAACTGGTGGGGATAACTCACAAAGAGACAATATTGGCCAACTTTAGTGTGAAGCACATGAGCGGATGTACGTGCGCACTGAGCGCACACTTGATTATCCAAACACTTACCTGTTGACACCTGAGGCGCGCGCTCGGCGGGGGCAAGTCCAAACTGCGGCGCGAACCCGCTCTGCAGGTTCAGCCTCGTGAATCACTCTGTGCAGAGCTCTTCTCCTCATGGTTTTGTTTTCTTGTTCGCAGTCTCCTGACGAGGACCTGCTGCAGCCGCCACCATGAGTAAATCCAGCACTTTAAAAGTCAAGAACTTGTTTAAATCCAAGTCTCTGGATAAAGAGAATAAGGACATAAAGAGGGCAGCGAGCAAAGATGGCATCCTCAGCAGTGCCGTGTCTCTACCGTCGAGTCCCGGAGCGGTCAGCCCAGTGGACCACAGCACCCTGCCCTCGCTCATGTCCCCTGTGTCCCCCAAAGAGAAGAAGAGTAAAGGGATGTTTTCACTAAAACTTAAGAGGAAAAAGCCCAAGCAGAAAGCAGAGGATGTGTTCTTCCCGGAGACTGGAGAGCCAGACAGCTTTAGCCCTGGACACATGTAAGTAAACCATTTTAAAAGTTAGATCTTTTTTATTTTTATTATTATTACATTCAACCTATTTATGTAAGATGCAAGATTGGTGTTGTCGAGTCCACTGGGTTTTGTGAGTTTGTTACTTAGCTGATAACAAGCCCCTACACGTGAATAAATGGATCAATAATTTTTCGACATGAGGCCCCAAGTGTTGGAACCAGCCCCACTCTCACAGACTAAGGTGACAGGCAACGAGAGCATCCAAGTGAGTAACCAGAGCAGCGTGAGGGAGCTGTTATTCCCTTTGGCAAATTTTTGATTTGTTACTTCTGAGAGCTGTGGACAAACTAGTTTAGTCATGTAAGGCTCTTGTTGAAAAACCAAGCCACACACTGCATGCACACACAGAGGTATACTGAGGTGAATATTTACTTTAGGTCATTTATAACAAAAAAAATAATAATAGTGTTTGTCTGCACAGAAGTTAAATCATGCCATTTTTTTGCACTCACCTATTATGTAAGAACATATACGTAGGCTATCCCGTCATTCCTACAGTACCTGAATACAACAGACAGACGCAACTAAAAACATCTTTGCCAGACCACAATACACTTTGAACTATCCTTTCAAACACTTCAGGTTCATCAGCTCTGTGGTCAATCCCTTCAGTAAAGACTGTACCTGACTCAGGTGCTGTTGATGTTTTGACTATTGTGATGTCTGTTTTGTATAGTTCATCTACATTAGCAGGTGAGGTGACTGTGAGGAAGGAAGGCCTTGCTTAAAGTGTAATAGAACAAAGAAGAACCTGCCGCACAGGTGTGACCATGCTCTTACCTGAATTACATTTGGCTCTTTGTGCTTGGTTCAATGAGACATGCGAGCAAACACAGCCCGAGTGCAGCTGAAGCCAGTGAATGACAGCTCCATGACTCCACAATTTATTAAGCCGTCACACAAGCATCTTTACCATGTGTAACAGGTTAAAAATATTTTTTAACATTTCAAATATGTTGATAATTTAAAGAAATATTAATTATTGACTAGGCTTGTCATGATAATTACTATATTGACTTATTGTTCAATATATAGTGTTGGGAAGTAACTGAATACATGCACCGAGAATACATTTTCTGAATACTACTAATATTTTAATAAACTGTATTCAGGTTACTCTTTCATTTAGTGGTATTCAGAATACAGTTACTTTTCTAAAATGGAATATAACATAATTTAGGCTTTAATCTGCTCAAAATTTGTGAGAAAAATATAAAACATAGCTCTTGCAGTGAGTGCAGGTGTGATTTTTCCTTCTCTGATCAGCCATAAAAAAGCAAACTATGAAACAAACATGGAGATGTTTTTAATGCTAGCTGTATCTTTACACTATCATTTAAATGCAAATTAATGTAATATATTCTAAGTATTCAGAGTACAGTACTCTGATTGGACCATGTATCAGAATAGTTTACAAAATACTTTTTAATGCAGGTATTCAGTGCTCTGTAACAAAATACATTTTCAAAGTATTCTTCCCATCACTGTCAATATATGAAAACTGGAACAATGGGCTCAATGTTTATCGTGTGCATAGTTTATTTGCAATAATGGGGAGATTTGTCTTATTTTTGTTGTAATGCAAAAAGATTTGAGCTGTCGAAGGTTGAAAAAGTAACCTCTATAGCTAATTATTGTATCATTCTGCGATTTATTTGTAGAATTAAGTAGACATTTTTACAAAATAAAATAAAAAAAAACTACTTATAACTTGACTGAAGATGAAGGCTGAAGATACAGAGATAAGAGAATTGTTGGGGCATGTATGGTTATATATTTAAATGAAATCTTCATGTTTTAGATGTATGGATGGTATTGTAAACAGTGGAAAAAGGAAGTGAACTTACTGTAACCTTCTCTAATGCTATGTTACAGTGATGGTAAGGCTATAATTTGGGTACTTCATGGAGATTCTGTTAAGTACTTGAGAAGTAGAAAGTTATATCCTTCAGGAAATCCAGAACATACTAATAACAGTCTTTGTTATTTTCAGTTTTGTTAATCCTCTACAAACATAGAATGCATAAAATGACTTGGCGTTGCAGTGGTATCAGTCTGCTTGCCTTTAGGGTTGTTGTGTCACTGTACCTTACTGTGCAAACACCCACACCTGACTGAGCAGGCCCAGTGCCCTGGCCTATATTCACTATGCCTCCTTTAGTCAAACTGATCAGAGGACAGCCGCTTTGGAGCCATGACTTCATGACATGTTTGCTCTGTCTTTGAACACCATAGATAACTCCGGGCAGATTTTACAGCTCTGTGCCCAACTGGAATCTGCGAGCACTCTTTTTCAATAACGCTTGCTTAGTCATAATAGTAGTTTCTGTATCATAAGTTTTGTATAATTTGTATATAATGATAGTATTTCAAGTAACATTAGTTTTATGTGATTGATAGAAAGTGTACTTCTTGAACATCTTGTAGTATGGTTAGAGATGTCACAGTATTACATTTTAGTGAAATTTATCTCATGTTTTCAATGATGCCACTACCAAACAACAGTGAAATCCTTTATTTTCTTTCATTCACATTCTCTAATATATTAACACATCTTAAGTATGTATTATGAAACCCGCTTTATGAAACCAGACCTTCCAAATGATAAAGTTAAAGCCAAGAAAAAAAGTCTACATCTAGTCTATGTAGGTCTACTTTTAACTTAGACTCACTTGAAATGGTGTAATTTTGCTTTTAAAGTTCTCACAATTATTCTCTACATTGGAGCCTGAATAATCCCTATTATTGATTAACAAATTGATCCTGACATCCCTAAGTATGGTATAATTTTAAATCTTTTCATATTCTAGCCTGTTATGAATTTGTCACGCCCTAAACAGGACTGTGGGTGCCTGCTCATTCAGAGACAACCCCTGAGGTCAGGGTGTGGAGGTCCCGGGCAATATGAGGCACCATAGTGGAATACAAAGACAGCAGCACAGAAGAGGAGAGCATTTCAGTACTCAGCTCTGTTGCATGTTTATGTCGCTCTTGAGGTCAGAACCACAGGCCTACAGTTTCTCTTGTATACTAAAGCCAGGCTGACTCACATGAAACTGCGTACGGCCAGCTTTGCTCCGACCACAATTTGACAAACTTTAATTCAATTTAATGCCCCATCAACATCCCTTAACAAAAGCTAAAAATTGTTGAAACGTGCTTCTATGTAGAGGTGGGCAATATGTCAACAACTTTTCTTGCAGCTAGATCACAGTTGAAACTTTTATCATGATTCATGTACATTTACTTGTAATTGTACTAGTAATCTCTATTGTGATTGGCTAAATCCATCTGCTACTCACACAGAGCTAGGCTGCTAGGTTCAGTAGGAGGTGTGGGTGGGAAAAAAGTGCATTGAACAGAAAATTATTAAATTACAATATAATAGTTTTGTCACAAAAGCATATTGTCACTTAGCTGGAATCCAGAATTCTTTAATATTTTACGAGGTTGCGAATCTTGTCACTGAGGAATCTCCCTGTTTTCAAGTGGCTGTGATTGACAGGTGGATAAACCAACCAGAGATACACATGATCCATATGTATCACACATGTATAGGACAAAAAAAGTAAAGGGAAAACAAATATCACAGGGGACTGGAGAACATTGCAGATTTCTGTAGAATCAATGAGTGAAGCACTAAACTCTATTAATCTGAGGTGAGATCAAGGTGGTGAGTTGAACAATGAGCTCCTTCATTTCAGATGTGTCACTGAAACAAATGAATCTAATTGCACGCTCACGTTTGGTCGAACTTGAGACGCAAAAGAGGGCATGAGGCCCAGACTGATATCAATCTGTATTAAAAATACAAAGAGACATCATTCTTGATTTGCCAAAAATATTGTCACAGGAATCAAATCACGATTCAACTTTTATGGCATATCTGTGCGCATGGTTTTATTTTAGCCTGTATTATATGGAATTAGCAGCCATAATAAAATTCAAAAATTGTAAATGAAAATCAGTGATAGGGTTAGTATTTCAAAGTGATGATCTTCAAACGTGTGACGTCTGCACTGACCTCTGCTTTGGGCGTTACTCAGGCATCTTTAGGTATGAATCCCCTTTGTGACAGCTCAAGATAATAGATAATAGATAATAGATAATAGATCTGGGTAATAGATTGCTTATTTCAAAGACACAAAACTCACAGCTATTTGAGTCTGAAGCATTAGAAACTCATCTGCCTAAAGACAGTATAAATATTTGATATGTCTTAATTTTACAGGACAAACAGACATATATTGTTGCATTGCAAGTGCTCTTTCAAAACCTTGTGCCATTATCAGGCAACCGGGCCAGCCATACAAGCTCATTATTCAACTTTTGAAGAGGAGAATACCAACAACAATGAAATGTTAAAGGGATAGTATATAAGATTTAGATTTTTAATTTCACCATGACCTATCTGTGGCTTCATATAAGAGAAAAATACATCGCTTTTACTGATAACATTTGCAATGCAGATCCTTTTTATGTAACTAAAACATTAGACATGATGGCCAAGTAGTTTATGTTAAGTTTTATATGTGTATTTTTGCATCCATTAATCATTAACCAATGTTACTGCAGCCTCTGTAGCTCAGTGAGTGAATTCTGTAGGTTTGACATTTCATGAGGCAAGGCCTGTCCATATACTGAGAATAAGTAATGCTTCTACACATACTCTGTATGCAGGTCTGTTGCAACTTTTAAAACTGTAAGATTGTAGATTACATATATAGTTCCTTTAATACACAGTGAGCTAAAAACAACTGGGGCCAGAAGCCTAAATAAGCACATTTGATTATCAGCTGCATGTGAAGTTTATCAGTGTACCATGAGTCAGACTGTTGGCAGGCAGCATGTCTGTCTTATTTTATTCACGCATTATGAAATGTGCTGTTGTTGTCAGAGTTATAGTAGATTTGATGCTATCTACCCATAAGCCTATTATTAACCCATCAAATACTTGACATCATTTTGCTTTTGGCCGCTATATTATATATACTCACACAGTTTTATAAATGTTGATTTAGCTAACAGTAGGGCTGTAGTGTCTTTTAATCAATTCAAGATCCAAGAAGTTTCAAATTGTGAATGATTTGATTTTAATCTATAGGTTTGCAGCCGGTCCTCAGTCAGTAAAAGCATGTGGTTCGCAGCAGAGTTCAGACTTTGGAAGAATAATTTTTTATTTTGTGTTAAATGGTCCTGACAAATGTTCCATGTTTGTGTTTATGAAACTGATCATGAAAGACATTTTTACTTGTATTTTATAAGGAAATTAAAGGAAAAATTTAATATAAAATTGTAATCAACCAATACGCGAAAACAAAATCATTATTTTTTGCCATATCACCTATCACTATTTGGCAAATATGTGCATAGATTAGAGTTACTATCTCCAAATATTAATATTGCAATTGTGGTTTGATGATGAAGTAAAATATCAAGTATATTGTCTAAATAATATAAACCTTTGAAAAAGATTATTAACAATACAATGTTATGTTTTATTTGTGCAGTGCATTTATTTATGAGTTATGATTTGTCAATATCATCCACCCAGAGTAGAAGAAGAAAAGAAAATACAACTAGACTAGTCACACTTTGTATAATGTGCATCCCCAGTGTGCCAACCCCGGTAGCATGTTCTACTCCCTCTACACACACTTATCTGGCTGGAAACACATGTTCCTATATGGATCTGAATATATTTGAATACAAAACAGTTTAATTCTAACTCACACAACTGGAAACTCGTCTTTCACACCATGGCAAACGGCTCCTGTTGAATCTGGGCCAACGGAAGATGACACGTAATCAAAAATGGATTTATCTATCAACACACATCAGTCATTTCTATTGCTACATGTGCCCTGACACAACTGGATTTGATCTCAGCAGTTTCTTAGATTGTAACTCCACAAGCATATTGCTGGATAGTACTCAATTACTCAAGTCCGTATTTGATTTTACTTATGAGTCATTTTTAGAAACTCTTACTCTTACTTGAGTATATTATTTTACAGTGTACTTGAGTAAAAGACTCAGATCTGTCCCCAGTGACAAAAACTTTATGTTGATAATGTTAAATGATTTGAACATTTCACTGCTCCTGCTGATGGGAGTTACTGTAGTGTTTATAGTCTTTTGTGCATTATTTAAAAAGTGATGTATTTTATATTAAATTATTTACAAATGAAGTCATATATTCACTAATTACCCTTCCAATTACCCTTATTTAGTTGAAGTTAAGTAGTAGTTTGCCAAAATACATTTTAACTCTTACTTGAGTAATTCCCTTTTAGACCACTGATCTGTACTTGTAATATTATTTTATAAGTAACAGTACTCTTATCTGGTGAGTTTTTGGCTACTTTACCCATAAGTCATTCTTTGGCTTCTGTTGAAGTTAGTTTGATTATTTTTTAGTCAACACTGTATAATCTTTTGTCAGCAGGTTTTAAAAGGCTTTTCTGTCATGAAGTATGAACAGTACTAGTATATGGTCAAATAAACAACACTGTCGTTAGAATCCTTATAATCCTTCCTTACCATCAGCAGCAGTGGGTTGGTGCAGCAGAGTAAATATGACCTACAAGTGGATATAAGCCCTATAAGCCCTTGTGAAAACATGGTCACCTGTTACTAATACTCTGTTACACTGGCTGTTTACACCAGAAATGTGATTATTGTCTAATTTCTGGAGTAATAAGACAAATAATTTTGTTAAGGAAAATAATGCAAAGAGGCAAACTTACGTGGCAAAGACAAAAATGAAACAGAAAATGTTTGAAATAGAAAAAGTTTGAAAGAAGAAGAAAAACTTTTTTTTTGTTTGTTTGTTCAGATTCATTGTACTTTTTCTTCCAAATACAACAGTTACTCTAAAAATCCATTCATTACCTCAAGGTGTCAGAAGGTGTTTTTGATCATCAGATTTTTTCCTGCCTGGTATTTTATGTGTTTAACAAGGCATGCTCCATAACTGTTGAAAGGAAAATTAACTTACCAAAGAAGAGAATTGCATCCAAGTGCCTATAGCAAGATTAAACATTCTTGAGGAATCTCATCATATTTAAAGGAAAGGAAGGGCCTCAGTTATTTTGGTTCTGAGTCAAATTCAAGGGGCTTGTCCAAAAAAAAGAAAACAATCTGATTACATCTGGAAACATGCCCCTATTTGAGGCTATTTCACAATCTCAGCAGTAGAAATGCTGCATCTAATTTCATCTTGCAACAATGGTGGTATACAGTGTGTTGCTCTTAAACAACCTTTTGTTGCGCCATACACTTTATTCACATTGATACATCCTTTATTGATACCAATCTGAATTAAACACCATTTACTGAATTATCTTTCTGTCTAAAAACCACATGTCATAATGTTGCCATAATGTCTGTTGTTATCTCCTTGTATCCAGTGCTGCTGCCTCAGGTGACTGGAACAGTATTTATTACTTGCACTAAACTCCATATAACCCACAAAGATCAATTGTATTTGTGCATGTGGCAAAAACAAAGTCCCAATGCCCTCCAGTTTCCATTGCCGGAGCTTTCCACTGGCCTTGTGTGGTCCAAACAGAAGTGGCTGAGAGACCCGCCCAGCATCTGGCAACACCGCACTGCTACTGCAGGCACTCCTTCTTACATTCACTGCAGTGTTTCTGTTACAAAATGTTTGATATAGAGTTACCGTTGTGCTTTGAGTTATTTGATCAGCTCAATGGGATTTTGTGTTTTAATGGTCTTTCATTATGGTTTAGTCCCTTTATTGAGCCGATTTTATCTGCCTTGCAAGTAAGACACCACCACATGTCTCTAAGGAGATGTAGCCCAGATTCTGCCATCCACAGTATGGCATTATGGGATTGTTTTTTAATATGTCATGGATGTTCTTTTAACTTACAACTTACAACTTTGTATAAATGAAGTAAATTGATTGATCTCCATGGAGATAAGCAAGAGGTGTCTAAAGCCAAGTTACATGTCTGATCTGTGCAGATGACCTCAGTCTGTACACAGTAAGAACACGTGTTTTTACATATATAAAAATGTGTTTGAGTGTTATATTGATAAGTTCAAAGTTGTCCAGGCGTAGACATTTCCATGGACACAAGCTTGTGATGGACTCAACACTAGAAAAGTTACTTCTGCATATTTAAATAGTAGAACAAGTTTGTGGAAAAGAGCTGAATCTCAAATCGAGCACCAGACAGAACTGGAAAGAGAGTGTCAGTTATTTGTGGTGTAAGAGAGAGATGCCTGAGGATACAAGATATGAGGCAGCAGTAGGCCACTTTATTAGGTATAGGATCTTTCTATAGATGTTTGATTCTATCAGTTTCTATTTAACCCATTCCCTATCCAGGGGCTGTCTAGCACATCTGACTTTATTTGACCATTTCCATTTTTATGTTCTCTTCTACTGGTTTGGTCTTTTTTCATTGATTGTATATGGGAGGTATTTTCAAAAAAAGATAGTAATGAAATTGTTGTTAGGGATAATGCAAAATTAAAACAGCCAAGCATGCAGTTACTGTTGAACTGTTTAAACCTGTTAGAAATGCAGAAAAAAAATAAAAAGAATAAAACATAAAACAAGCTTGTGGCATGTTACCTGTATTATATATATTAATATATATATTATAAACACAGGTATGAAGTTATCTTGGTGCAATTAAATTTTACAGTCTGTTCACTTTTTGTCCAGTACTTGAACGTCAATCATGGCATTCTGAGGCATGTTTTGGTATGTACTGGATGTATTGCTAAAATAAAATATCATCAGAACCATAATAATAATAGAAAATAGAGATATAATTTTATGTCAATTTCATCTACCTCCATGTGGAATTAGCTTAAAGGTTCACTGTGTAACTTTTCTTGAGTTTTTTTTTTTTTTTTTTTTTTTCTACTACAGGTGCTTTTAGTCATTTGCGACCTGTTGACATCACTTGCTTTTCTCTATTGAGACAGATTATTTTCATGCCATATTGAGAGTTGAATTACCATACAAAGCAATAACACCTCCATGGAGACTAGCAGTTGGCAGGCCATAGAAAAGTTACATAGTGCACCAAAAAGAGGAAGTATGCAGTGAGTGGCCATGATAAAAATCATAAGAGGTCATAAGACTGTGGTACTGTGAAGGCCATTGCATTGGGTGCAAGCCAAAGTGCTCTTAAAGGGCCCATATTACTCTGTTTTCTGATCTGTTAGTGTTTCGTCATCGCAAGAGTTGGAGTTTTTTGTGTTCTGCTTCAGTCATACGTTTTAACACAGAAACCCTGAGTTCTTTTCTCAACCAGAAAACGCTCTGTTCCACATTGCGAAGTGCGCCACCGTGTTTTTAAACTCCATATAGCATCACTAGAATAATTTTGAATAATCTCAGCCCTGGAATTGCCAGTTTCTACTAAACAAAAAGTTTAAAAAAATAGCTGTTAACTTGAAAACTACTGCTTCATGACATCACAAGGTGGATTAGAACATTTTGAGCTTCGGAGATGTAGACAGACTAATAATACTAATAATAACTCACACATGTGTGAATGAAACAAAACACAACTCAAGGTATGTTTTTGGGATGGTAGCAACATGGCCTAAAGCTCCAGAGAGTCAATTTTGCGTAATATAGGAGCATTCATAAAATATCCACTTGAGCAGTTTTCTGTATGTTGCTTTGATGTGATCTGCCTTTTTGCACCAGGAGACCTTCCACTGCCCACCGCAGTGACTCATTATACCCCTAATGTAGACCATGACTCAGCCACTGTACCCGCTCCAGCTCTTGTTTGAATTCACCAATAAAGCTCAACTAAACTGTGTGTGCTGTCTGCTCCCCTCACTGCCGGCACTTTGTTTTATTTGCCTGTTTTCATGAGCGCGTGTTGATAGACCATTTGGCAGTAGCTTGTTGTACCAGTCTGTTGCCAGAGAGCCGCTGTGTTTACTGTTGAATTTTCCCGCACTATTTTTTCAAAAGTTGTCTACTAGCAAGTTCTAACTGGAAAAAAATAAAGGTATTATATCATGCAAAATGGATTCTTGTGAGCTTTAAGCCGTTTTATGATGGTGTTACCACACCAAACACAAACCTGGAGTTGTTTGTGATGTCATGAAATCATAGTTTTCAAGTTAACAGTTACATTTTAGTTTGGCAGTTTCAGCACTCTAATGATCCAAATGATTCTAGTGTAGGTGTATTGAGTTTAAAGGTTCTATATTACGTAAAATAGATTCTTGTGAGCTTTAAACCATTTTATGATGCTGTTACTTCATCAGAAACATACCCGGAGTTGTATTTTGTTTCATTCACACGTTTGAGTACCCCTTTTTTGTTAGTCTGTCTACATCTCCAACTCTCAAAATGCTCATGTAGTGGTAGTTTTCAAATTAACAGCTACTGTTTACCTTTTTTAGTAGGGATCGGCAATTCCAGGGTTGAAATGATCCAAATGATTGGAGTGAAGGTGTAGAGAGTGTAAAACAAGGTGCTTCCTGTATTACCGCATGACATCACTAGTGAAACACAACTCCAGGTATTGCAGAGGAAACAACATTATAACATAGATCAGAAAATAGAATAATATGAGCCCTTTAAAATGTGTACTTTTCTGTTCTGATACAGTATATATATTTCACAGTTGTTCAATTTTAGTGCAAAAGAAGGCCTGCCGTGATTTCTTCCTTAAATTATATTTGGAACATTGATTTTTGTGTGTCAGTTATTTATTGTGGATATATTTTCTTTGTACGAGATTGTTATTTTTCACGTAAGAGTTGTAGATGGTTGAAAAAATAACTTCTATGACTCATTATAGATGCTAATGTACTTACTAAGTACTATTAATGTAATACAATAAGGATATAGTGTACAGTAGACTATGTTTTTGCTCTAATCCTGCTTTGGGGTTAGTGTCAGTGGCATAAGTTAGTTTCAGTGTATCATTTATCATCTATATTTTCTTATATACACTTAAAAATATGGTATTGTGTTAGTCCGAACTGAATAAAAGTGGATTCTCAAGTTAAGATGAGTCAACAGTTGGTATTAGTTGTGCTTTGTTTGACAGACATGGATGAGTGAAGAGCATTTGTTAAGATTCTCAAGAACTGCAGTGGTTCCATGTAAATTTACTGTTAGTAATTGACATTGATGGAGTATTATATTTAAGTATACATTAGACCAGAGAGACAATTCTGTAGTAAAGTTGACCAAAAATGCTGTTGAAAGCACCCAAAGGGCACTTGCAAATTTGTAGCGTTGCAACATTTTATCTTTTTTACAGTCCCTGGGTTTGCAGAGACAATTTCTTCTCTCCCTTGTTCAACTTGTGCACACACTACCTTGAAGTTTGAGTTAAAAGTATCCACTGGAGATCTCGTAGAAATCAGTTGCCATGGCGCATCAAAAGCAACTGTAAACATTCCTGGTTGAAATCCCACAAATTAACAGAGGAGCTTTGTTTGAGTGAAGCAACAAAGGCAAAGCTGAGACAAGTCACTGCGTGTTTTTCAGTAAGCGCTGAGGAGAGAGACATGGTTTAGCCCCTGAAAACTTTCTCAGGGTCAAAGGTGACAGTCTCAGGGCTTGTGTAGAGTATGTTAGGTTAATATTTCTCTCAACAGATGCAAAGCTTGCTTCCATTTCTTTGAACATTTCAAAGAAATGTAATGCCAATTGCTTTTAAAGAAAGCAGTTTGAAGCTTTAACAATTAACAAAGCATTTGGAGAATGTCTTGAAAGTCTGACCCTGCAAATTACACTGTACTCTTATTAAACATCTCTAAGCATGTGCGTATTTGTTATAATTGTTGTTGTTGTTATATCTAGGCCAAAAGACCAGAAGCAAAAATCAGTCTTTGTACTAGTGGGAATTTTTTTATATATATATATTTTTTTTGTAATATGATAAGATTTGAACCATAATTTTAAACTAATTACTTAAGTGTCGCAGTCTGCTGTTTATTTAGCTCTATTATTTAGCTTTATTTGCAGCTCAGTCATGAGCTTATTTACGTCAGCAATATATCACATTTAAGAATTTGTTATTGTGATAGGTTTATATGGGTTTGTTAGGAGGTAAAATATGAGCAGCAATATTGTAGCTTTTGTAATAGAGGTATTTGAATGTAGTACAACGTCACTAAACACTAAACTTTATGCTCAACTGTTTTTTGTTTGTTTTTTACATTAAAGGGACCATATTATGCTATTTTATGATTTATGTTATAAATTTCCTCATTACAAACATATCTGGAGTTGTGTTTCCTGCTAATTTAGGCTGTGTTCTTGTCTCATACAGAAAGCACTTTTGTGATGTTATGTAGACACCTTGTGATGTTATGTCGTAATACAGGAAGAGCTCCACTGTGTTTTTAAAGCCCATACATATTCACTAGAATCATTTGGATGATTTCAGCTCTGGAATTGCCCATCTCTACTGAACTAAACATAAAAGGTAGCTGTTAACATGAAAACTACCACAACGGGACAACAGAACATTTTGAGCTTTGGAGATGTAAACAGATAGCCTGATTCATCGACCAGTTTCACTTCGTGGAAACTGTCTGACCTCGCAGCATTAGGATTCGTTCGCTCAATGGTACGTGGGTATTTTTTATTTACTTTATTGAACCAATCACTATTATTTGGTCATGATGTATGTAATGCGCTGCTAACAGGGCTAACTGGTATATTAAGCTTTTCCCAAATCCCGTAGAAAGAAGGACAATCACGTCTTTCCCCTTGATAAAATTCACCAACATTCTCTTTGTTCCGGCTTTAAATCCTCGATCTTGGGAATCGTTGCCAACACAGAATGTATGGCTCTTCACTGAGTGGCTGGTGCTTGGACTCGCACTTCCGGGGTTCTTGCAAACCGTCTAGTGTATTCAGATTCCTGACCTAGTCACTGGAGAGAAATGAAATTGACTGGAGGCTCTAGGTGGCACCAGCCTGGCTAGTAAACAGATGTAAAGGATTTCTGAAATACATGTGAATGAAGCAAGCGTAACTCCAGGTATGTTTTTGAGGAGGTAACAGTATTCTAACATGGCTTAAAGCCCACAAGAGTCAATTTTGCGTAATATAGATCCTTTAACTTCCTCTGAATCTTGTCCTCATTCAACAGCTTACTCCAAATTTAATAGTCAAGTCAGCGTCACAGTGTGATTTTATTTCAAACCAGTGCAACATGATGTACAGCTCATCACATCCTATCGCTCATGTACATTTAGACTGAGATGTGAAATCCTGCACCTCTTTATTGTCCCCTCCCTCTGCTCTTTCTGGTTAGGTTTGTTCACCCCCCCTCCTCAGACATATTTCATCACCACGCTGAGAGTAGGAGGCTGTAAGTCCTCAAGTGGCAGCACGATCCCACTGATGTCTTTTCACTTATGTATGTCCACACTCAATCAAACCAGCATGTTTCTGCAGGTTTATTGAAAACAGACTACACTGTGTAAATATCTCTCACATACAGAGATGGAATGACTCACTATGATTTATACTCATTAACCGCCAAACTGCTTCAAAACAATCTTAAGTAAAAACCTTCAAACAGATGTATTGAAGTTACCCAACCACAGACCTAACCACACACTATAAGACAAATGTTTTATTATGTTTTACTAATTATGAAAACAAATAGCATATAAAAAAATTCATTAAAGTCAAATTATGTTTAGTTATTGTTATGTATTTAGTTGTAATTGAAATGTAAAGGTGCATTGTATAACTTTTCTGGTGGAGCGTTCGTCACCTGCTTGTTTCTATGAATATTCCTTTGCCTGGAATGTTCCACAGTGTGACATTAAACAGCTCTACCTTATATTTATTCAGTTACAGGTGGTTTTATGGCTCAAAAATAACTAGAAACACAGGCATTCTGATTGTTAAGTGATATTGCCTCGCCATATATCTGACGTTTGGCCTATACGAAGATAGAAAGGCTTAATGCCATACTGTGAAACATTCCAGACAAACTATTAACTTTTATTTGGAGAAAAACATTTGACGAATCCTGCACCTGCAAAGTTACACAATACACCTTTATAAAGAAATTATTCTCAGCTTCTCTGGCACTGTATTTCCTCAAGCGTAAATTACTTCTAAAGGAATGATGATGAGGCATTAAATAGTGTGGTTATGACCTATTAATGGATTGTTATTAGAAGCTTTTCCTTTGCACGAATTGACAGACAGGAGGAAGTTCATATTATGCAAACTAGTAGGTGTACTAGTATAGCTTGTCCGTTTTGCAGTCTTTATAGAGAAATCAAGCTCTGCCCTCTTGTGGCCAATAGTTGTCATTACGTTGACATGTCACGTGTTGATTTTGGGGCGCTCAGACGATCAAATACACTCTTCAGGGAGCTTGATCAGCTGACAGTGCACAGTTGATCTATAGCCACTGAGACAAGTTACAGTTCAGATGTGCAGAGAGGCTCACTCACTCACAATATATATATATATATATATATATATATATATATATTATATATATATAGTGTGTAATTGAATGAATGCAAGGTTTAATGCCATATTGTGGAACATTCTAGGCAGAGTAATCTCTAAAGTGCATATTATATATATTTCAGTGAAGGGCCGTTTGTCTTAGTTGTTGGTATCATGCTATTCTTTCTGCCTGGGTGTGACTTGTCTCTTAAAAGTGCTCCTCTTTTGTGTGTGTGTCTCCTCATGCCTCACACGTGCTACACAATCCTCAGTGTGACTCTAATTGCTTTGTGTTCATGATCTGACACCGAGCTCTGAATGCGGTCCGTCCTGTGCCCCTTCAACTGGTTGCTTTAGGCGCGGGACAAGAGCGACGAAAGCTGTGCATGTCAGAGCATTGAAAAACTATTAGCAACAAACAGTTGTGTGTAGGTATATGGAGTGTGTAGTGTGTAGGCATACGCTTTGCATCAATAAAACAAGGTATTTGCCTGTCTCCATGGTGTTATAGCTTTACCTGGAATGTTACACAGTAACATATTTAGAATTTATTTCATTACTTTGTGTTTTCAGTTTTTTTATTGCTAAAAAACTCATTGAAAAACAAGAAGTCTTACTGTGAGCAGAGTCACCTCTCCACAGATTTCAATTTCCAGAAAGTTTCACAATTTCCTCATATAGCATCTATATGGAGACAAGCAGGTGGCAAACAGAAATATTACATAGTCCACCTTTACCATAAATGCACAAAACATATAGGCTTAGTTAAGTAAAAAGTTAAATAAATGAAAAATTTTATTTTTGTAAGCCAAAACATTTTACATTTTAATAATTCCAAATAACATAACAAAAATACCCATATGCATATCTGCCCATCAGTGGTGTAAATGTAAATTTCCATGTAAAAGTGCAGACATAAAAGCAAACACCAAACACCAAGTCATTCTTTTGTTCAGCTTTTGTTTTTTATTTATTTTGTTTGTGTTTTTGTTTGTTTTTGTTTTGTTTGTTTGTTTGTTATTTATGAATGCTAAGTTAAATAAAGTGTTTTGTCCAAGTCAAACAAAAGCCAGTGATCTAATATCCTTTGTGCCCCTTTGCTATCCCCCTCTGCTCCCCCTCTGTTTCCCCCTCTGCACTTCCTGCCCCTCTCCTCCAGGAGCTATGACCAGATGAGCATTTCCACTGAATGTAGTTACCGCACGGAGCTGGAGTGGGACCCTCAGTGTGAAAATACTTCCATGATGAGCTTCGACATGAGCTCACCGCAAAGCCCAAAGTCACCCTCCAAATTCTTTAAGGTTAGTGTTTTTAATAATGTTTCTACTGTTTTTGGAAATCCTGACAAAGTTTGCAGGAGCAGCTGTTCAGTTTAGTTGCTAACTGTGTGCATGCTTCAGGACAGAGTGTGCATGTTGTGCATAAGTGGGCGTAGTGCAGGAGATGTAATGCAATGCAATTCATGAATATGATGGTTATTTAGACGTTAGACTTTGATCCTCAAGGGAAATTACCTTATTACAATATAATTACCAAGAACAAAACAACTGATGGAAATAATATTCAAATGACAAGATTATTAAAGATTTTTGACTAGAAGTTTTTTATTGTTTTGCTGACAATGAAGATGAAGATTCTTTGCATTTCACCAGTTAAAATGTTATTGGAGTGCTAAAATATACTCTGAAATACCTGCATACACACATTACAAGAAAGAACATATGTCAAAGCATTATTTAGCATGTTGTAGTAACAATTGGGAAAACATTGAAGTAATTTGTTTAAATAGAAATATCTCTATATTTATAATAGCTTTAGTTCATAATAATTTGTTTCTTAGTTAATCTTTTTTAACTTTAGTGTTGAGCCTTTTTTCTTCACAGAATTCACAACAATCATATGCCAGTCCTGTCTGTCGTTTACTTGTCCTGTTTTTGCCTGTAGGGGACAGTAGTGTAAACATCCTGGCATGTGTGACTATAGTTACTAATGTTTCTGGGCTCCTCCTCTTTACCATTATTAAACCTGAGGGATTTCTGTGTAAGGTCTTTTTTTGAATGACTGGAACCTGTCTGACCAGCTCATGTTTGTGTGAGTGGGGGTGATAGAGTTTGCTATTACTTATAGCTAATGGTTTTATACAATAGTTCATATCTGCAATTTGAGTGCTTCTCATTATAGTCAAGGTCAGTACATGACATTGTTGACAAAAGAAGTGACTTTACACTTACAGAGTCAACAGGAACTTGAAAACCAAGCTGCTGAATTTAACATGTTTGCTCAGTAAGTGTATAATTTACCCAATGTCTGAGAACAGCATTCATACGTACACAACAGTAAAATGTACATTTGAGTGCTAGTTAATGATGTTGTGTAAACTGGGCAAGACCATATTGAAACTGAATGTATGCGCTCTTGGTTTATGATTCATTGCTGATATAGGCAGATTTCTTTCTGACACATAGGGCACTAGAGATAACAGATTGGTATGGGTTTTACTCTCCTTTAAAACAAGGAAGGGCGGGTTTCCATCCACACCCTTTCATTTTAACAGGATCGGGGACTGTTTGCCATGTGTCTCTGAGCTCTGATGCAAATGACCAGCAGAGACTCCGCAGGCCAGACTGGTGTGTGCAGGAAGACAGGACTATTTTGCCAATCTGCCCCATTTTCAATTTTCTATTTATTTATTTATTTATTTATTTATTATAATCGTGTCTACAGCTGCTTCGGTCTCCATGTGGCAATATGGTATGTTGATGTTGTTTGATGTTGACTTGTCGTAACATGTGTTCACTGGAGCGTGATTTTGCAACACGTGCGACAGCTTAATGTTTTCATTGTTTTCAGTGTACATTATGAGGGGCTTTTCTGAGTTTCTTCCTTCCTTTTTTACTTTGTAAGAGCTTCTGTTTTCATTTTATTTGTAATTTGGCAGTATGAGTGTCTTTATATTGACACCTCTTCCTCATTCAGTTAACCCTTGTACCGAGTTTTATATGGTTAGTTAGTTATTATCCTTTCATTTACACAGATTGATTTGAGGTCTGTCATAACTTAAAAATTAGCTAGGCTTTTCTCTTATTTGAACATGTATTACTTTGATAAGATTTGTCCGTGAACTGTGTGTGTTTTTGACAATTAGAAACAGCACTGTCTCTGTTTTTATCTTTCATTCTTTTAGTAAATCTGTAGACAGGGTGTGCCATATACTGTCCGACCTTCATACCTAACTTATGTTTTGTCTGTCTTCTTTCAGAATTCGGAGGACAAAAGGAAAATGTTTGAGCGCATCAGCAGTTTTTTTACTCCCAAGAAGAAGAAAAGCAAACTCCCTTCAGAATCCTCCACAGAAGCAGAGTCCCCTCAGTCTCCACGATCACCCCTGTATCAGGATGGGTTCAAGACACCAACTCAGTCTCCCAAAGCCAGTCTGCTGGATGTAAAGAAAGGGGCAGAATGTGGAGATAATCTCAGTCAGACGTCCACTCCCAGCACAGCCAGTCTGGTGTCTGTGTTGGCAGGTCACACAGAAGTACCCTTTGCCGACAGCAGCAGCAGTGGAAAAAGCAGTGTGCGAGAGGTGTCCGTGTGCAAAATTAGCACAGCAGAGGGGAATTCTGGGAACGTCACTTCTTCCACTTTTGAGAACATTACTTTGTCTAGTGCTGGGTCCAGCTCTGCTTTAGGTTTTGCTGACTCAGTTGTGGAGGAGGTGAGCAAGAGGTTGCAGGTACATCTGGATGAACACATCTACACAGAGAAACAAAAAGGAGAAAAAACTGGAAAAAAAGTCACACAATTTACAGTTACAAGCCCTTTGTCTCCGCCGAAGTCGCCCAACCTCACATCCATCAGTTTAGCCACAAAGAAGAGCTCAGTGAAGATAGGAGAACATGGACACAGCACAAGTCTGTCAGGAATCACTTTGGGGAGTCAGTCATCCACACCTCACCTCATCAGCACACGGCTGGACCTGGCACATGCGCCAATAGAAACCTCTAAAGTTGTTAAACATATTGTCACAGCCATACAGGAACCTGCTGCAGTGAGCTCTTTACACCAGGAGGATGAGGCAGCCAAGGCAGAGTCCCCTGTGCTTGTCAAAGCCATATGGGTGGAGACGCACCTGGGAGAGGAGGACTGGAGCAGGGAGGGGGAGACAGATGGTTTAATCCGAGGTTCGGAGGAGGGCTTCAGAGAGGACTCTCCTCTTGTGCTAGCTATACCTGTTACAGTCATTCCTGAGGATGACTCATTTAGGCAGAGCGGCACTGACAGACCAGCCACCCCCACAAAGAGCGCACCATCAGGTGGCAGCCTGCCAGAGCTTGCACCCACCCAGGAGCCTCACACAGTCTCTGCACAGCCAGGGAGCACCAGCGCTGGCACTAACTCAAAACCAAGGTCTATTACAGACACATCTCCAGGAGAGGTCCGTGTCACACGTAAGACTGTGAGCCTGCCATCAAAGCATCGCATTTTTGCCCACAAGGTGAACATTAGCCCCGAGGGCAGCTCAGACGAGAACAAAACTACTGAAGAGGAGCACAGCATAAGTTCAAAGGCTGAGGACAGATGCAAGGCTAAATTGTAAGTACAATTTGTTTTACTTTGCTGTGGCTATTGTTGAAAACTTCTTTTGATCCTGATGGAAAAGTAAGCACAGAGAGCGTGGGGGAGCAAAGCTGCATGCAACCTGAGCACTGAGTTCCCATGCTCCTTTGTACCAGCAGAGAACAATACACACTCAGCTGCAGAAAACACTGAAATATTCATACCCAGCTCTCAGTCAGACACACACACCAATGTGATGGAAGCAGATTAACTTTTTAAATATTTTTTTATATTATCTTAATATGGTCTTACTAGTGAATATGAAGGTCAGTCTTGTGTGTGAACTAATGGTGTATTGCCACAGTTGGAATAAGTCAGTGATTACAAAAGTTGATGGGCAACCACTGAGAGTTGTTGCACTGTTTGACTTGGGTTTGCATGGTTACGTTCACACATATAGAAAAAAGGTGTGGCCTCACATAATAAATTGTACTGTGTCATGTGAATGTTACTGTTGTACTAGGTCAGTTCTAAAAGTGTCTGAAGAATGGGGGCATGTTATATTGCCATTTTATCTTTTATTTAACTTGAAAACTGTTTTAATTACATTGTTAATAACTCTCATATAGTTAGATTTTAGAGTTACACTGGATTACTGTTTTATGTTTATATTTTATTATTGTTTACCATTTTATATGATGTGTATGTTTGAGGGCTGCAATGATTAATCAAATGAATCATGAGTAGTTGTCTATTAAAATGATCATTAACATACTGTGACAATGTTAATCATTATCTGGTCTATGCAGACTCTAATACACATGCCCAAATACTTTTTTATATATATAATAAAGACAGCAGCAATGTTAAAACAAATTGTCAAAAGTGAATAACAATTTAAGATTCTTACTATTAGTAAATATTCTCTGCCTAGAACCCTTCAGTCACAATATTTCAACTTTTATTTGTAAAAAAAAAAAAAAAATTGACAGTTTACAATAGAAATACTAAAACAGTCCTTATTTTCAACCCTATTTGAGTTATTATTTTATTATCTAATTTCATATTTCTGTCCCTGTAGACCACCAACTATTCCTGTTAAAGAGGATGTTCCTGAAGAGTCCAAACCAGAGTCGCAGGCAGCTGACAATATTTCAAAGTTGGATTTTAAAGCAGAGGAGCCAATCAAAGCAAAGGAGCCAGTCAAAGCAGAGGAGCCAGTCAAAGCAGAGGAGCCAGTTAAAGCAGAGGAGCCAATCAAAGCTGAGGAGCCATTAGTTATTGAGAAGACTGACTCTGAAACGTCCGATTTCAACGACCCCTCTGTCTTTGTGGAAATGCAGCGAGCTAAGTCTCAGATGACGGGCCAGGAGACGAAAAAGACCTCCACTAGACCAGTTAGGACTTCAGGGTTACAGAGCCCAACCTCTGCAACAGGAGGCAAGACCAGAACTATGATGGTAAAGGCAAAAGTATCCACAGATGGAGCCAAGAAAGACCTAACAACAAATCAGAGAGATAGCAGCAATGATAGAACTGTTTCAATGTTACCAACACTTAAGGATCAAAGTTCACAAAGTTCATCTTCTAGAACTAGGATTCCTAAAAGCTCAACATCACCAGTCACTCCTGATAAAACTTTAGCATCTGAGGCAGCTGGTTCCAGAGTTCGTAGACCAGTCAGGACCAAAGAACCTGTAAAATCTCCAGTCAACACCAAACCAGAAAGAAGGTCTTCTGTAGAGGAAGTCAGAAGAAGAGGAGAGATTTCTCCTTCCAAATCTCCATACAGGACCACTACGAAAACTATCAGTGAAAAGTCAAATGAAGGCAGTACCAATGTGAATATTGTAAATGGTTTGGAAAGCAAAGACAACAGTGTAAAACATGTCATCAACTTGATAGAAAACAAGTCCAGAAGCCGGCTGCCTGTTACCTCTCCAGTCAGAAAGAGGAGTGAGGAAATTCAAGAATCACTATCACCAACTGAGACACAGCCTACTGAAAGTCCTGACAGAGGTGGGCTATGTTTGAACATGCTCCCACTTATAGTATCATATAGTAAATTACCAACAAAAGCTTGGTTTCTTTTCCTTTTGTTGACATGTAACGCACTTGCATTCACTGCTGACACTGCTATAATGTTTTGTTTTTTTTTGTTCCCAACAGGACCCACATCACCCAGACGCTTATACAAAAGAATACATGAAGATGAGACAGCTGGCTCTCCTCCCAAGCAAACATCCTCCTCCAGGGTTAGTGATTTGAAATACAGAAAGAAGGAACCAGTGGACCCCCCATCGCCAGTCAGTAAACTCCCAACGCTCGGCCAGAAAACTTCCAAAACTAAGTTAAAAAGAACTTCCCCAACGACGCCTTTATCACCTACATCCAAACAGAAAGACTCTCCTGTCAAAGAAGATGTTTTAATAGCTGATGTGGAAAAGGACAATAACAGCAATTTATTAACTAAGACAATCACTCCAAATGTTGACAACACCCAGTCCACTGCAAATGAACTTAAGGTAAAGGAAGATAGCACAACACAGTCTGCAAATGAAGAGATTTTGTCAATAGAAAACAGCAGCAGAAATGCCTTTATAGATGGGAGTGGCTCTGCCCCTGAGGGTAAATTACATTCACGAGAAAATGCCTCAGTAATAGATGATTTAAGACCAAAGCAAATTCAGGAAAATCTAGACTCTTTGGACATGGAAACACAAGCTAAAGTAAATAGCCACAAGGATGAAATAGATACTAGCACCAAACCTGTTATGCCTGACGTGACCAATAGTGATATCAAACCAGATCAGGAAGTTGTATTGTCAAATTCAGCAACAAGTGAGGTGGAAAAAGATTTTATAGCTAGTAATCTTATCGTGGAACAACGTTTAAAAGACCCAGCATTGGCACCAGAGCAACCACTGTCATCTGATTCTGTGAAAAATGATTTACTAGAAAAAAGTTGTGAGGACACTGGCTTGAAACCCACTGGTATTTCAGACATTCAAAGTGTGACTGTCAGCGAGACTCCAAGTGATGTACTAAACAAAGAGCCCATTTTTTTGTCCGAGGATGTTACAAAAAAGAGTGAATCACAGCCAGATGACAGCCGTTTAACAAACGAAATTGAGCGTTCAGAAATTTGTAGCAAAGAAGAGCCCAAAGTCATAACAGTTTTGGAAGAAGTAGAGCAATCCACCCCATTGCAAGATCAAATATCAAATTTATCACCAGATTTGTCCAAAGTTCCAACAGAGGATTTGAATGTTCAAGTAGACAAAAGATTGGAACTGGAGGAGGAAGAAAAGGTAATCAGTGAAATTATACCAAAAGCTGAGGCCAGTTTGAAAGAAAATGAAACTAAAAACGACAAACAAATGAATGTGCATATTAAAGATTCATCGTCGGAGGAGAAGAATGAAGGCCCTGGTAGCAAAACTGAATTAAGTACAGAAGAAGTAAGCGATACACCAGCTCAGATTTCAGTTACTGTAAATGACAAGTTAGAAAATGTGGATTTGAATGCTGATAAAATTTTGATAAAAGGTGACACGGCCAAGCAAGAAAACACTGAAACAGTAATCGTTGGAGGACTGTCTCAAGAATCTAAAGCAGTCACGGCTGAAAGTGAAACAAAGGAAAATGCAAAAAATGATTTGTCAGTAAATAGCGTGAAAGAAACTACAACAGATAATGATAGTAAGGCTCAGGTTAGCATCCAATCAGATCAAAAGCCAGCAATTGTTCAGGAAAAATCTGAAATAGTGTCTGAATTAGAATTAGAAATGAGTGGCAAAACTGCAGTTACAAATTCCAGTATTGAATCATTGGACTGTGAAGTGAAACCAGTGACTGAAGACAATACGCCAGTAGCTGACACATTGAGCACAACAATGAATAAGGAAGATGAAAGTGAATTAGCAAAACAACCAAGGGACTCTGTATTTTCTGTTAGTGAAGTTAGTAAGCTGTCAGTAGAATCTTCAAAGACAGAAATTAAAACTGAAGCCCAAACTGACCAAGTAAATGGGATTTCTCCTGTGAAACAAAATGAAAATATCAAATTAGAGTCTCAGAATGCAACTGTTGTCAAAGATGGTGAGAAACCCAAAGAGCCAGCGCCCAAGCTTTGTGACAATGAGAACCAAGAGCGTGACTTGAAATCGGTGACTGAAGATATTACGTCAATAGTAAACACACTGGACATAACAATGAATAAGGAAGATGAAAGTGACTTAACAAAACAACCAAGGGATTTTGTGCATTATAATAGTGAAGTTAGCAAAAAGGAACAAAAGTCCAGTCCAGCAAAGACAGAAATTTAACTGAAGCCAAAACTGATAAAATAAATGAGGTATCTCCTATAAAACAAAGTGAGAGTATCAAACTGGAGTCTCAGACCGCTCCTGTTGTCAGTGATGGTCAGGAATCCAAAGAACCAGTGTCCCAACTTTGTGACAATGAGAACCAAAACCACAGCTTGAAATTAGTGACTGAAGATCTTACACCTTTAGCAGACAAAGTGAGCACAACAATAAGTAAGGAAGGTGTAAGTGAAATAACAAAACAACCAAGAGACTCTGAAGGTAGCAAGCAAAAACAAGAGTCTAGTCCAGCAGAGAAGGAAATAACTGAAAACAAGACTGACAAATTAAATGAGATATCAACATCATCCATCACCACGTCATCAGATATAACACAAAATGAAATTATTCCACTGGAGTCTCAGAGCGCACCTGATATCAGTGGTGGTCAGGAAGTCAAAGAACCAGCGTCCGAGCCTTCTGACAATGAGAATCAAAACCATAACTTGAAATCAGTGACTGAAAATCTTACACCTACAGCAGACAAACTGAGCACAACAATAAATAAAGATACAAGTGAATCAGCAAAACAACCAGTGGATTCTGTACAGTCTGATAGTGAAATTTGCAAGCAGGATCAAAAGTCTAGTAAGACACTGAAAATTGAAGACAGCAATTCAGTGGCAACTGTTGATAAAGCAGTTTCACAAGTTTTAAGTATTAAAGATGACAGCCAACTATCTAATCTGCAGGATGAAACTAAATTAATAGAATCCAAAATGGACATTAGTTCTCAGAGTGAAAAACAGAAAATAGAAGAAAAAATAACTGTACCTCTACAGGAAATTAAAGAACTAGAGACTCCAGAAAAACTTAAAGAAAATGAAAGTAAAATTGAAAAACACACATCAGATAGAGCTCCTGATGGCACTGAAGCACCAGGACTAAAAACAGAGCCAGAAGTGAGAATTGAATCAATTTCCCCGACTGAAAAAATTAATGACATTTCTCCCAAGAAACAAAGTGCACTTGTTATCAGTGATGGTCAGTCACTCAAAGAATCTGTGTCTTCACTTTTTGACAATGATAACAAAGAAGAGGACGATGTTATAGTTGAAAAGATTATCATAAAGATGCATAAAAATGACAAGAACACCAGAGAAATCATCAAAACAACTGAAATTGTGAAACCAGAGATATTAGGAGACAAATCTATGAACTGTTGGACAGAATCATTAAAAGGTGATGACACTGGGAAAGCATCGTTGATGAAGGATTCCCCGTCCTGCTGGTTAGATGTTGAAAGTGGTCAAAAACAGTGGCGAAAGAAAGAGCACAAGCGCAGACTGGATGCTTCAGCCAGTGAGGACGAGTTACTGGACTCAGACGATGTGGAAGATTTTATTAAAAGCATAAAAGAAGGTGGCATCCCTTTCTCACTCCCCCCGAAAAAACATATGGGCAAGAAGAACCTGTCTCCTCCCTTTGCATTGCCAGCAATCAAGGAGGATAACTTTGAGAAAACATTTGATCCAGAACAATTCCACTTTGGATTAGGAAAAAATGATTTCTTCAAGGATTTGTCTCCAGCTATGGCAATCAAACGCGCTGCAGCAAAAGAGGAAAAAACTCAGGAAAATGGATCACAGAATAAAATAGCAGAAAAAGACAAGGCACCTATTGAGGTGAATGGCAAAGGTACAGCTGAAGAGGGGATTTTGAATGAAGGTGGACTTGAAGAGGGAGTAAATAATGGGACTGGGAAGCGCCACTCTCGCCTGGGCCGGATATCCATTCTCTCCAGTCTTCTGTCATCCAGGTCCAACAGGAACCAAAAAGAGGAACTATCCCCTACCCTGAGCGTATCTCAATCCACAGTTCAACAACAGGATGTGCCCATAGGAGAGAAACAGGTCTCCTCTCCTCTGTCTGACATCAGAGCTGATAAGGAGGGCGTGAGGACTCCAGATCAGACCTCACCTTTCTCCCCTTTAAGCGAGAGCACTGGCAACAGTGAGTCACCATTTAGTCCCTCCTCTGCTCCACAATTCCCCGTATTCAGCGAAATCAAACTTCCTGACCATTTAGAAAAGTATCTCAGGAAGACAAAGGGAGAGACAGAGAACCTTAAGAGTTTGGAGCAACCTAATAAACCAAAAATGGATCTTGGCACAAATACAACTGATAAAACTGAGGTAGACACAGCCCTGACGAGCCCAACAACTCCAACGCCAACTCCAAAGTTCACCCGGCAGTCTTCTCTAACCAGAACCACTCCGAAGGCCAGAGCTAAGAGAAAGGTAAGAATCAGACATATTCACTCACATAATGGTGGCTAGAGACAGTATTCACAGCCTCAGTCTCTTTTCTAAGTTCTGTTTGCATGCATCCACGGAAACCTCACTTTCATTTCCTGTTTAATAACAAGGAAATGAATCATCTTCAAGTAGTGACAGGCCAGAACTGTGCCCTGCTCTGAACATTTTGGTTGTGAAATGAAAAGTGTCAGGCACATGCAGAGGGGGCCAAAACTCAGTGCCATTCATTCAAATGCCTGAAACGATTTTGCCTTTTTTCTTTTTACATAGGCAAAAAAACAGTAAGTGCCATACCTGTACACACAAGTAAAGTCATAAATGTATATGCAACAAACAAATTGATACTTCTCCTATTAACATGTGACTATAAACTTTTTTTGTATTTTGCCTCTCTATTCTGCCAGCCTCTCTCTGCACAGTCCTGAAAATATGGAGACGTAATTTACATAAATTCAAAAACGTGAAGCTATTTAAAGTACACATTTGTGTGTTATGACACCATGTTAAAGCTCCATTTAAACTGTGTTAAACCTCCTTTTAAAAACGTATGTGTATGCATGCATTTTTTTTTTTTTTTTTTTACAGGTTCCAGTTATTAGAGGGGTTCACAGAAGACCAGGGAAGGTATGTCTCACTTGTGCATTTATGTGTGTGTTCTGTTGTCATTTTATTAAATTATTTCTTCTTAAATTTGTCTTTGTTCCAGCTTGTCATACACGAACAAGCTGAGTTTGCAGGTGAAGCCTTTGAATTGTACCGCAACGTTGAAGATGCTACTTCACTGAAGCTATCACCTGTCATATCTGTCAGAGTCATCAGAGGATGGTACAAATACTGTTGTTATTCTTTGTTATTAACTAGTTTATAATGCTAACATGCACTTATTGTCTGTATATTGTCTGTAAAATGTATACACATTTGTTTTTATAGCTGGCTGCTGTATGAGAAGCCTGGGTTCCAGGGTCGGACCATTGCCCTGGATGAAGGCACCACAGAGCAGATTGTGAACGTGTGGGCAGAAGAACCTTCAGTTTCATCGGAAAACTTAGATCAGCCCGTGCCCACAGTGCCCATGGTCATAGGGTCTATTAAACTGGCAGTTATGGTAAGTGTGCTTGTCACATGATTTTGGCATATTGTTTTATTATGTAATTTTTGAGTGGTGTAGTTTGTCTCTATGGAGATGTTACAGCTGTGCCTACAATGTCCCATTGTATGCTATTAAGCTTTTCTACATTCATGGAGATTTTTTTCGAGGTATTTTAGAGCAATAAAACGTAATTGAATAGACTTTAAAGCAGCTCTGCTTGTGTACAAGTCTCTCCATGGCTGAGCACCAAAGTACATCTGTGACATGTTAGTGTCATATGAACCATTTCGCACTCTGAGGAGCTCAGGGACCGGCCTCCTGCTGGTGCCCAGAGTCAGGACTAAACAAGGGGAGTCAGCGTTTCAGGTTCATGCAGCTAAAACCTGGAACAGTCTTCCTGAACATGTGAGACAGACTCTTCTGTGACGCTGTTTAAATCCAGGCTCAAAACATTTCTGTTTAACTGTGCATATAACTGAAAGGTTTTCATTCCGCACTCTTCTCTCCAATTTATGTCTCTCTTTTTTAATTTTAATCTTCATGATTATTTATGTTTTGATTTGTTTTTATTATGATTTTAATGTATTTCTTATTCTGTAAAGCACTTTGAATTACTTTGTGTATGAATTGTGCTCCTTGCCTTGCCTTGAGTAAATGCTAGATAGGTCAGTTTAATGCCATACTGCGGAACATACCAGGAGATGCAATAACATTTCCTGGACACAAGCCCCCCCCACACTTTTAATTTGAACATGATGTGGTTTTGTGTTTTAGGATTACACTGTGCCCAGAATCGACTTGTTCTCAGAGGTGAATGGTATGGGAATAATGATGTCCTACGATGATGAGGCTGTAGAGATCGGCTCATATGGAATACCACAAAGCACTGGCTCCATAAAGGTCCATTCTGGAGTGTACGTTCAGTCTTATTTATGTCTTTACTAACTTATGTGATACAGTGTGTTCTGGTCATAAGCCTGTCATGATAAAAAAAATTAAAATTTGAGCAATATTTAAACAAATTTATGCCACTGTCCCAAGAAGAGATTTATACCACAAAAACTATTTCTACATCTACAATATGTTTTGTATTTGTATTCTTTAGTACTTAGCTTGCATATGTAATGAGTCATAGAAGTTATTAATTCAGCTTTTATGACTCAGATCATATACATATTAAATAGCCAAAAAATAACCACCAGTTTCCTAGTAGTGCAAAGAAAAGGTATCCATGATAAATACTGATTCCA
Source organism: Boleophthalmus pectinirostris (assembly GCF_026225935.1). Lineage (NCBI taxonomy): Eukaryota > Metazoa > Chordata > Actinopteri > Gobiiformes > Gobiidae > Boleophthalmus > Boleophthalmus pectinirostris. Next base: position 21,552,433 of record NW_026570971.1, on the reverse strand, counting down.
AAAATATATTGTTCTAACTTTCATACTGAACGATAAGTCAGTATAGTAATAATGACAGGCCTATTTGTGCCTCACATCTGATTAGTATGCTACTGCAGTTAACTCTGTTCAAATCATGAAATAAATTCCATAAGTCTGAGAAAGTTACTAATCTTTTTTAGAAATATCGGCCAAGAAAAATATTTTAAAGCCCCTGGGTCACAGTTCAGCATCTGTTTTCTGTTCATAAAGGCATGCATACTATCAGCTGCAGTACTTTTTGGCAAGAAGATGAAAATGGCATGTTGTCTCAAAGGAAACAGTAAAGTTAATGCCATAATTCTGTCTCAAAAAAGCTTAATTGTCTCTTTTGTCTTCTTAGGTGGCTGGTCTACAGTGATCCAGGGTATGGAGGTTTTGTTGGGGTCTTGGAGGCTGGAGAGTACCCTTGTCCTGAGAGCTGGGGGTTTCCACAGCCTTTCATTGGATCTCTGCGCCCTCTGAGAATGGTACAGATGATTATATCCGCACACTACAGCACTAAGCAGATGTTGAATAAGATATGAAATGAAAAGGCTGTTCACGAAGAGAGCTATACTTTTCAAAATATTTTAACAGCACCAACATTATAGCAGATAAAATACTTAAAGGTTGTATAGAGGATTTTCCAAGGAACGAGAAATCCAGCGATTGTTTGTCCTTTTTCAAATGTTGCGCATGCGTGAAACCACCCCCCCTCCCCCACAGCTCCCTACGTAGAAACGCCTCCTCCTTACGCCAGAAACAGGTTTGTTTACAGTCGGTGCGCTGCACATGACTTGTAAACAACTAACTACAGTGTTGGTTAGGCAAGGCGGAGAAGTGAGGAGCGGGGGGAGCGGGTGCGCGGACATTTCGTGCACGGACAAGAAGTGAGGAGCAGGGAGAAGAGCGGAGCAGGGAGAGGAGAGAGGAGAGGGGAGCGGTACGCGGAGATTCCGTGCCCGGAGAAGTGAGGAGCAGGGGGAAGAACGGAACGGGCAGCGGGGACAGGAGCAGGAAAGGGGTGCAGAGAAGAGTGCGCGGAGATTGAGTGCGAATGAACTAGCTACAACACGCAGCAGCAAGCGGACTCTTTCTTTGCCTTGAAAATTACGTTTTCAGACATAGGATATCGCTTTCGTGTCCTGAAAAACGTTTGACTAGCTCTTGGAAATAAAGTACGTTTTCATAATAAGCAGAAGTGACCTGTCCAGGAGTAATTTGGCGACCAATGCGTCAGTCTTTAGACCCTGCGTCTGCTTCAGTCGCGCCATCGCTGGAATGAATCTTCAAGAATCACCCTAGTTTGGCTTCGCTGCTTTTCCCCTTGTCTTCTTCTTTCAGCAATCTCAAAAACTGACTTTCTTTTGCGGCTAACTGCTCCTGGATTCTTGTCTGCCATTGCAACAAATTTTGTGCTAACTGCGAGGAAGATATAGGTCAAAAAAAGCCGCTAAGAACTGTTGCGTTGGTGGAGTAAACAGCGTCTGTGCGTCTTGCGTCTGTGCGACTGGCTGTGACTGACAGGCGTACGTAAACCACGTAATGGCAGCGCGCAGGCAAGTCAGTTACGCTAGAAACGTAGGGAGATTGATTGACAGCCTGTCAGCTAACAGATAACGAGGCAGTGTCGTTATCTATTGGCAAATGTTTAGCTGGCCCCACCACGTCCAGAGTTGATGAATTTTTATTCTTTTTTTTTTGGTCATCATAATTACAAGGTTACTGCACCTCTATAATGCTATCATTGACAATTTGAAACAAAACAAAAATCCTCCATACAACCTTTAAAATAGTATTATGCAAAACTAAACATAACGTCAGTTTGAACCTGGATTTGAACTTTGTCAAAGGCATCAGTCACATTTTCAGGAAGACAGGAAGTCTTAACTGAAATATTAATAGTGCTAATATAATAATTTGCTTAATCAATGAGATTCAGGAGATTGTAAAACATTTATCAGACTTATAATAGCACTTACCATTAAACTAGAATGTAGAGTTTGAGTCAAGGTCTGTGTATTGTATGTGTAGTAAAAAATTTTTGTTTTTTTTTTCTTACAGGGAGGCATAAGGGTGGATCATCCCAATGAAGTTAAGGTGTGTTTTGAAAGCACTTCACTTAAATGCACCGTACATTACCGTTATTGTTATGGGTAACCACAGGGAGCTTAAAGATGTTTTTATGATATAGAAAAACATTTAGGACTGGCACATAGGATTCTACAAAGAGCCACAAAGTCAGACACATTGTTCAGTTCTGAATAATGTACTGGGCTCTAATCTCAGGTTAAGAAACACTGAAACTTGTTATTGCACGCCATTTGTCTAGTACAATTAACAAGACCATACACGAAAATATAGCAAACAATGAAGCATCTATCATCTATATTGTTCTAGTAAAGAAATTATGTTATGTATTTAATATATCTATGTTAATGGTAAGTTTGTTCAGTAAATATTATAAATCATAACTTTTTATTGCAATTCAAACTCACAAAGATTTTGTAATATGGGCCACGGAATGAATGGCATTTCAGCATAGGACAGGGAAGGGCTCAGAAGTCATAAAGCACTCGTTGAGATAAGAGTTCCAGCTGACGACCAAGTTTAACCCTCTCCTCTCTCTCCAGGCTCTTGTGTTTGAGAAACCCAACTTTGAAGGAGAGTACATAGAGGTAGACCATGAGGTGATCAGTTTCAATGAGATACAAACAGAAGAACACACAGACAACAAGAAAGTACTGTCTTCGGTGGGCTCTCTTAAGATCATCGGTGGACTGTGAGTGTGATTTCAACATCAATCATTTATTTTTGTTTTATAATTAACTTATGTATTAAAATGCTCATATTGTTAAGGAAAGACAGAACAGAGGGTAAATAAAAATGTAATGGAAATAACCTATACAAATTTAAAACATTTAGATAATTTTAGACATGTATGAAAAAATAAACCATCCCACTGCTTTATTGACTGTCAGTTTAAAAACTCATGGTCATGGCTCTAAAATATTAAGTTGCAAAACATTATAGGATATTGATTCTTGTTTACTGTTTTCTGCAGCTGGGTGGGCTATCAGGAGGCAGATTTCGAGGGTCAGCAGTACATTTTGGAGGAGGGGGAGTACGCTCACTGCAAGGACTGGGGAGGGGCTGAGGATGGGCTCCTGTCACTTCGACCTGTTTACACTGTAAGTACAAAATTAGGGCAGATGTTCTTTGTTAATCTCTTCATAACATTGAATTTTGATTTGACTCTGTCTTGCAGGATTTCACCTCACCCCATATAAAATTGTTTGGCGACAAGATGTTCAAAGAGTTGAGCCTCAACATGGACCTGATGGGCCCCATCTTTGACTTTGAACCAGTCGGACACAGCACAAAAACTCAGTCTATCAATGTCCAAAGTGGAGTGTAGGTTTTATATAACAAACACATGTGTACAGAAATAACTGAGTATTGTGTCACTAAATACACACAAGCATACACCCCTCTACACAAACACAGCTACATACATTTGTACTGTTGCAGAATAGCCCATAGCATTAACATATAGCTCATATAGCTCATTTATCAAACTTGTCAGGGAGGTCTTTGCTCAGTCTCACTGTAATTACTTTACTGTATATTTTTCATGTGTCTGTGGCAGTTGGGTGGCTTTTGAGAACCCAGGGTTTTGTGGAGAGCTTTATGTTCTTGAGAAAGGTCTTTACGCAACTCCAGAAGACTGGGGAGCACCAAACTTCAAAATATCGTCCATACAACCTGTGTTCTATGTAAGGACAAAGTTGAGGTTTGAATGTCATTTTAAATGGGCCTTTAATTTAATTATTTTATTATTTTTGTCTTGTCTGACCCTCAGGATTCAATGAACAACCGATCAAAGTTTAAGGTACAAATACTGTAACCACATTACTTGGTAACACTTTATAATAACTGCACTTGAATTAGTCTTAATAAAGCATGAACAAAGACTTAGAACTGGAATTGGGGTTAGAATTATTCAGGCATATTAACAACTAATGACTAGTTCCTTTAAGTAGTTAAGTAAGTAAGTTACTAACCCTGAATCACTGTTAATAAACTATTTGTTCTCTGTGAATTAATTCCTTATTTATTCTTTATTAAGGATAATTAAGGTGTAGTTATTGAGTGTTATCCATTACTTTATTTACAGATGTATCATGATAAAGATATCATCATATTTTTCCGTTTGTTTCAGGTTCAGTTGTTTTCTGAGCCAGACTTTCAGGGACAGCTTGTGCTTCTTGATAATAGTGTGGACACTCTGGATGACTTTGTGCCCAGGTCCTGTAAAGTGCTGTCTGGCAGGTAGGCTCCAAACACAGGAAAATCATTACACAATACGTTATGTGCTGCTCGGACATTTAAAAGGGAATGTTTAACCCATGTGGCTCTGTGTTCCAGCTGGGTGATGTATGAAGGGGCACAGTTCAAAGAAAGAATGCATGTGTTAGAGGAGGGACTGTACCCCAACACAGAGGCTATGGGATTGCAATCTGAAGACACTATAATCCGCTCTTTACAGACAATTGGACATGTAAGTACCAAAATATATATACATGTTTAGAACTGATTCATTGATTTAACCTCGTGTTTTCTTTTTAGGAGTTTTCTCTGCCATCCATAATGTTATTCAGTAAGGCAGGCTGTAGAGGCCGCAGGATAGTGTTGACGAATGGGATTGTGAATTTGAACAAGACAGGACACGATGGATGTGTGCGCTCCCTGGTGGTGGAGGGTGGAATGTACGTGTCTTTAAGCAGAATTTCACTGGTGGTCTTACATTATTTAAAATATTACTTCCTTCTCTCAGTGGGAATATGAATATCTATGTTATGAATATTTACTTTTCCACAGGTGGGTCATCTATGAAAGCAGCAACTACCGCGGTCGACAGTTACTTCTGATGCCTGGTCAAGTGGACGACTGGTGTCAGTTGAGTGGATGGGAACAGATAGGATCTTTGAGACCATTAATTCAAGTAATTAAAATACAAATTTAACTACACCTATTATAAAATGCCAGTAAGTAACTTTTTCTTTTTTTTTGTTTCAACAGAAAGAGCAGTATTTCCGTCTGCGCAGTAGAGAGAATGGACACGTGCTCTCTTTGACTGGAACTCTGGATGACATAAAACTGATGAGGGTTCAAGCTATACAGGAGACCGGAAGCATGGAGCAGGTGTGGCTCTATCAGGACGGGCAAGTCTCCTGCAAGGTACTCTGTTTTGTTCTATAAAAATTAAATCTGCTAAACCAGAGATTCTCTACATATTTCTCTCAATGACCTCTACTATAGCAGTGGATACATTGGTTACCTAAATATCCTACAATATACTGTCTTATAAAAGAAAATAATGGTTTATGGCTAATAAAGATGTCATAGCCCAGTAGTCATAGAAATTTAAAAAAAAATTGTTCAAGATGTCTAATTTAGACCTCTTAGTAATATATTCAATGTGCTAAATACGTGAAAACAAGGGTGTGACAGTAAGGACAATGGAAAAGGAAATAACATTACGCCAAAGTGTACTCCAGAGATTTAACAAGCGAGTTCATTATGTTAAGGGTTCAGTTGTAAGAAAAAGTTAGTGTAATTTAAAAATAGTAGTTAAAGGTTCACAGGTTACTCACTGCAGAGCAATGTTTAAAAAAAAACACACACACACATTATTTCATGCCTTCTTAATAAAATGTAATGCTTGTTGAATTTGGTATATCTGTTTGCTGAGTATTTTGGGAGCCAATATAAATAGGTCAACCCTTCATATGAAAAATATAACATAAATGACATTGATGTGTTGCCTGTAGCTGCTAGAAGACTGTTTCCTGGAGACCACGGGCGGCATGCTGATGGCAGGAAGCCGCCTGTGTGTCTCTCCCAACAAAGGAAAAGAAAACCAACTATGGAACTTCACCCCCGACGGGTTAGTGCGCTGCCATCTGCAACGTGATCTGGTCCTGGAGGTCAAAGGTCAGTCATCATTTTGCCATGGTTTTTATTCCTGTTGCATTTTGTATGTAGGTCAAATAATAAACAAGCTGTTGTAGTTTAATCCAACAGCTCTATCTTTTGTGGGAAATAAGAAATGCAACAAGTATTGCCTTCACCACATCAAAATTAGAACTGAACTTGGGCTAATCCTGGAACTAAACCAAGACTAGGCCAGGACTAAACTAGGACTACAACAGGACCAAACTAAATCTACATTAGGGCCTAAACCAGAACAAGTGTGAAGGCATCCTACATCATTATATTATATTATAATTAATATACCTTTGGCACTGTCTTTCAGGTGGACACCAGTTTGACAAGAACCAGGTCATTCTCAATCAATTTGATAAAAGAAAGTTGAACCAGCGATGGATTTTAGAGATCATCTAAGTTTCACTGCATAAGCATGTCAAAGAGCACCCCAAAGACCTGTTTATGTCATTTGAAACAATATACCTTGATGGTTCACAGTGTAATGAGACTCTGCCCTGTATCATTGCTGCATTTAGCTCCCCCTTGTGGTACTTGTGGTACATGTCAGGTCTTCCAAACATGAAGTCCTGCCTTTATTCAAAATGTAAATGTGGTTTACATGTTGCCTTTTGTAAAATGTTGTTATTTCTATAGGTTTTTACACTTTGATACATACTTTATAACACAAGATTGTATATAGAATATAATGGAAAGCAAGCATTTTGTAATTAAATTTTTTTTAAAATGGCACTGCCCACTGTGACTGTAAATATGTAAATATAAGACACAGCTCTCATGAAACAAAATACCAGATTTACAGATTTGTGTGTATATTTCTTTATTAAAAATTAAATTAGCTTTCTTTTTTAAATATGTACCAATGTCATTATTTTACAAAGACAACTGTCATCAATTGATAGAAATATGTAGAATAAGTCAAAGAAAATTATGTTTTTGTACAAAAAACACACAGGAAAAGCAACAGAAAATGTGATCATTGCAGTAATACTGTAGGTTCAAGTGTATGTAAAGCAGCAAAAAGACAGCATATCACGTGTTATGAGATATCTCCTGGTTTACTGATTTGGACAACTGTTTTTCCTCGAGCGTGTCCTCTCTCTATCTTCTCAAAAGCCTTGGGAACCTCAGAAAAGCTGAAGATCTCCTCAACAACAGGTCGGATCTAAGGAAAAAGAGGAAAGCTGTTTATATCATGTGTAAAGTGTGGCTCACAGTTATTTGATTGATTTGATCGCACCTAAGAATTTGAACTTTGAATAACAGGATCTGTGAAACATGTCACTTCATACCTGTCCTTCATCCACCATTTCTCGTATTTCATCAAGTGCTGGGCCACTTGGAGCAAACAATCCCCATCGATAATGAACTCCTTTTATAAGATGCTAAAGAAAAATAAGAAGATATTGTCACAACCTGCTATTTAAAATGAATCCGAAGAGAAGAGAAAATGTCACCAACTCTTTTGTAGTTAAGACACAGAATTTTTCATTTAAATGAGCGCAATAGGGAAACTGCCCACTAGATGGTGCTATAAGTTTTGTATTAATATGCAGGTTGCAGTCAATTCTCAAACAGTTAGAAATACTCTGTTGTCAGAATTAATTTAATTAATACCTTCTAAGAAAATAATGTATTTAGGTACATCCTTTCTGTTCTGTTGTTTGTGAAGACTGAAAACCTAAGATTCGATTTAAACATCCTGAACAACCTTTCACATGACTGAATAATCTTTCAAAAATAGCTACACTAAGAACAGTGACACACTCTTGTTACACTTGTGGTAATGACACAGGTGTAAAATTTGGTGATGACTTGTGGCAGTGATGCAAAAAACACCAATGCATCTTCTGTTGCAGTGCTGCTGTGGTGAAAACAGTCCCCAAAGCAAACTGTGGCTTCAGCGACAGGAAACCACAAGAACACGGGGGAACAATGACGCTATTTTCACAACTTTATAGATAAAAAGTAAAGACTTTATAATAGCAGATATGTGCAAACTAATGACACTTACCATGCTATGGGGCAATGGTTCCTTTTTCTAATAAATCAAACAGGAAGTTGCTGTGATACGGTATAACTCACTTTGTAACTGAACACTGTATGGCTGAAGTTAGGAAGACATTAAAAAGGCCTAGGATTTCTAGAAACACCACGTTATAGTAATGTAGGGCATTATTGTATTCAGGCTCTTTACATGAGTTTGGGCGCGGGCATCTCAGTGTTAGGTTAAAGCACTCAAGAGAGAGACAGCCCAAACATGTTAAATAATCATGGGGAATGAAACATGAATAAAACAAACACAACTCCTGGAATCTCTTTGATTGGGAAACAATAAAAAGCTTTTAAAGATTGAGCTTGTTTTGAATAAAAAATTATCTTTAAAAGTTAAGTTAACCTTGAGGGCTTTAGTTGTCATGGTAGCAGCGGTCTGCATCATGCCGTCTGCGATCCCAAGTTGGTCAGTGTTCTGGAGGAAGGGGGTCACAAGGGTGACATACTTTGCACCTGTCCATGGTTTCAGGAGTTCTAGTGCCCATTGCTCAGTGTCACCCCCAATGTTATCAAGAATTAGGTCAAATCTGCCACAGAAAACAATAAATACATAAATACATACATACATACATACATACATACAAACATATTAATTCATGTGGTTAAAAACAAATCAGCTAAACTGAAAATATGTCATGTAAGAAATAGATTTTGGGATGTTGGCCTGATTTTGTTACCATGGAAATGAACAAACAAACAGGTGTGATTTATGCATGAAGGGAAAATCCGTGTTGTGTTTTTGATGACACATTTACTTTTCCAATGCTCTAAGGGGCTTCTCCACTGGTCCCGCGGTGTAGTCTACCACATGGTCTGCCCCCAGGCCCCTGACAAACTGCTCGGCATTCTGGGAGCAGGTGACAGTCACATGACCTTTCCAAGCCTTCAGCATCTACAATAAAAATTATCTGAGTAACGTTTTGATCCATAAATGTTTAGTATCAGTATAATCTAAGTTTCATATGTTGTGTTGTCAAAAAGACAGTAATAGACACAAGTAAGACTTAACTACAGGAGCTGTAATGGAGCTGTAACAGAGTGTTTGTGGAGGAGAGAAATGCATTATTGATTTGATGACGTTGTAATGTGAGCTACAGCATTCGGGTCACATGATGGAGCGTGGGATGGTCTGACACTCAGCTGGCCTGCTGTGTAGTCAATTTACACACACTACAATAAATACATATTCAAATAATCTAATTACCTGTATGGCAAATGTCCCCACACCTCCAGAGCCACCAAGAATAAGAATCCTGTAACATATGAACAAGTGTTTAAGACATAAAAGACAGTGGAAAGCACAATAGGATATGTCTTTAAGAATAGTCAAAAATGTGTGTTGACTGACCGCTTATTTGCACAGTTGTCTTTACTGAGTCCTCCAGTGTTGACCAGTGCTGACCAAGCTGTGTTTGCTACATATGGGAGAGACGCTGCTTCTATGTGGCTCAGTGATTTGGGTTTGAGGGATATCTGAGGAGAACAAAAACTGAATAAGCAATTAGCCCTAGTATGCAGTATGAAATTACATAGTCTATTATGTATGGAGATTCATAGTTAGGCCATTATTATGAGCTTTATTTGTGTCACTGGTTTGGTAAGGATAAAAAAAGACCTATCAGGTCATTTGTGAACAGATTTTGACCTACATTTTAATACAACAATGCTTTAACCAATGAATTGCCCCCTATATTGTAGCATAAGAACAAAATTAATTTTGGTAAACATTTTTGTTTAATCAAAGCGTGATCTGATTCTGAGACAATATGCTATTTTGGTGAAATCGTCACAGTGATGTTGAACATAACTCTTCGCAAACACATTTCCTCAAAGACTTCACCTATTAGTCAGCTTCTGTCATGTTCTGAGTAAGATTTATCTTATTTTAAAAAGAAGAAGATGGCTTGTGTTGCCTCTTAATGGCATATACAAATATATTAACTGCATGAATTGTAATCAAATTAAAACTGTGATCATATGCTGGAAAACTGTGACATTATTTTTTGCCATATTGCTCAGCCCTACTTTTGACTGTGAGTAATACCTCATTGCCACTCAACACCACAAATTCAGCCAAACTGCCTTGCTTCCACGGAGGAATGGCCGCCCACACCTGTGAAGTGAAAACAAAACACTAATGTATAACTCAAGTCAAAGCAAACTTCTTCATAATGTTGTGTGGGTGACTGTTGTGCTTTCCTTAACAAAATATAAATGAATAAAGGTTTCAAGACATCTACAGCTACTGAATGACCACGAGTCACTGGGCTTGTTTGTTTGTATAATAATAAGGCTATGCTTCTGTCCAAAGCATTCGTTTACCTCATCACGCTCTTTGAAATACTTGACATCCAAGCCACACTCCATGATGACCCCAGACACATCTCTTCCCAAAATCAGTGGAAACTCACTGCCTGATTGTTTGATATTAAGTGGATCTCTTTTCATTGACATTGTTGCCGCACCATACCCAGCTAAAAAAAAAAAAAAACAGAGGAGAGAGATCTAAAATTAAATAAAATTATTTTATAACAACAACTTCACTAAATTTGCACTAGGAGTTGAATTCTAAATAATATGAATGAATACAGTTAGCTACAGTTGAAAAATGTTCTTTACAGTACTAATACTGTAAAGAACATTTTTCAAATCTATGTGGCAGTTTCTGTTCATCATTTTCCCCCACCCAAAACCACTGTTTCTTCCAAGTTCTAGTGCAGTTGACTCATTTTAAGAAACCACACACAAGTAGGCCTACTGCACAATACTCTTGATATTCAAAACTTATCCATCAGTAGAGATGTCACAACATAACATTTTAGTGAAGCAATTGTGAAAAGAAGAAAATACTTTCACTTACTTTACTATTATAAACACTAAAAACAATGAAATGAAATCATTCATTCACTTTCATTCACATTCCCAATAGATTACTACTCCTCTGGAGTATGTGACCAGTTTTAGGAAATGAAAAGTGAAAAGACAAAAACAGATAAACAGGTAAAATTCTCTAATTCTAATTCTCACAGTTATTCTTTCCTAGTTCTTACTATTATGTTATGACCTAAATGATCACAATTATTGATTATCCATCCAATAATCTTTACATCTCCATGAGTTACAAGAACATTTTCATTCATCATGTTCACGCATCAATTTTGCCCAATTTTTGTTCATTGAAAGACAACTTACCTCTCATCTTGACGTCCAGAGGGTTCAGTCCTGCAGCACACACTTTTACTATCACCTCATTGGGGTAGTTTATTATGGGAAAGGCAGCATTTTTGGTGAACCTTAAAACGTCATTGCCCCCATATTTATCAATGACCCAGGCAGGCATGATGTTCAAACAGCTCTTTGTAGTACTGAACTGTCTCTGCCTGGAAACTACTGAATTTAGACATAACGCCTTGTTTTTAAATAGTAACGTATTGCTTTTATAAGCAAAATGTACAGATCTATTCATAATTTAACTTATAAAAGTAGAAAATGAATGGAGAGCCAAAACGCTACACGGTTAGCTATGTCAACACCAATGTAACCCTTGTACGCATAAACTATTATTAGCCTTTAAATAAAATTAATAAATTACGTCGTATGCAGCTTTAGTTGTTTATAGAATTCATAATCATTGTTTAATTAGAAAAATATGCTAAAAAATAAGCTTGTCAAAATTTCCCTTTTCTTCTAACATGCTGCTTCCGTGTCGTCCTGTGAAGCTGACGCTAAAACGAAATTAACCAATCAAATCATAGCTTTCTCCACCACGGACCAATCAGATAAGACGTTGTTTGGTGAGTGGAATGGAAACAAACATGGCAGCCTCATGAAGTCCTCACATTTAACAAAGGTTGTTGACATTTTAACGATATTATTATAGAAATATCCGAGGAATTATTATGACTATGCTCAGCGTGACAATAAAGGAGGTTTGTACGAGCATATTTTCTTTTTCAAGTCTCAGTGTTCTGTTCATAACTCAAGTGTATTAAAGCTAAAGTTGATATTCAGTGTCGCTTTCTATGCTAATACATTTACATTTTATTCCACAGGCGTCCTTAGCGCTTAGAGAGGGAAAGATCTCTCCTGTTGAACTCTGTAGGAAATGTCTGAACAGAATCAAGAAAACACAACATATAAATGCTTACATCTCTGTGACAGAGGAACAAGCTTTGACACGGGCGCAGGAGGCTGAATCTAGACTTGTTAAAGGTATGAAATTGGCATCTTCATTTAATATTTTCATACTTTCCGATATATAAACTTGCACATTTTTTATCGTCCAGGTTCTCCTAAAGGTTTGTTAGATGGAATTCCTTTTGCAGTCAAGGATAACTTTAGCACACAGAACATCAAAACAACATGTGCCTCCAAGATGCTGAAAGGTTTGTAGAATGTCAACATTATGTTCCACAACACGTAATGAATAATCCAAATTAACATGAACTTGTGTAAACTTATGCTTTACAGACTACACTCCTCCATTCAATGCTACTGTTGTGCAGAAGTTGCTTGACCAAGGAGCTGTCCTATTGGGGAAAACGAACATGGATGAGTTTGCTATGGGGTAAAAGCATTATGTCTTATTTTGCTGTGAAATATATGTTCTTAGTATGTTATTGTATTATGTTATTGTATTATGCTTTTAATTTAGATCAGGAAGTACAGATGGAACATTTGGACCAGTGAGAAATCCCTGGGGTTATGCTGCTCCGTACAGAGAAAACACAGGTCTGGACCCCGACTCTGACTGGGTGGTGACTGGAGGGAGCTCAGGCGGAAGTGCAGCGGCTGTTGCATCACTCACCAGTTATCTGTAAGGACTCAAATAAATACATCCTACTAAGTCCTCTATATAACTTTTCAGGTGAAGTGTACACCACCTGGAGATGTTATTGCGTTACCTGTATTGTTCCACAGTATGGCATTAAATGTATCTTTCTTCCATCTATGAAATTGCAGGTGTTTAAAAATTGTCTTGATTTTTCAATTTTTTTATTTTTATTTTTTTGCTGAGTTGTTTTGCCACAGATCTGATCTGGAACTTAGCTCTAGAATACCATACTGTGCATGTATAACATTCCCAGCAAAGCAATAGAATCTCCATGGAGACCAGCAGGTGGCTGATCTTTGACCACTAAACATACAGTGCACCTATAACCACATTTTCTGCCTCAAATTATTTTAAAATAAATGTTATTACTATTATTTTTTTCTTTTCTTTTCAGAGCACTTGGTTCAGACACTGGGGGCTCTACTCGTAACCCAGGTGCACTGTGTGGTGTTGTAGCTCTGAAGCCCACTTATGGTTTATTGTCCAGACATGGTCTTATTCCTCTTGTCAACTCTATGGATGTCCCAGGCATCATGACTCGCAGTGTTGGTGATGCAGCTTTAGTCTTAGGTAGGAATTGCAGTATGAATTATTTTGAAACCCTTAAATGTGTATATGTGTATTTAGGTGTCTTCAAAAAATACATTGGGAGAAAGTTAAGTTCAGTAACTAAATGCCAGACAACACTTACTTTTATACATTGATAATGACCAGGACATTTCAACAAACATATTTCAGATAATTGTATATAGATAGATTTAAAGGAATGGAATATTCCACATTAGTAATTAAATGAGAAAAGGCAAAAAAAAAACATATACCAGACCTACAACAATCCACATAACAAATCAGCCAAAATATTATATTTATATTGTATGAATATATTTCAAACAGATGCTTTGCAAGGTGTTGATGTAAAAGACTCAACTACCATCCTGCCTCAGTCGTCACTTGCACCATTCCCTGAAGATTTTGATGTCAGTACCTTACGTGTGGGAATCCCCAAAGTAAGTCAACATTCACTGTTACTGTAAATTAGGTTACAAGGCCATTATGAAGCATCATGGCAGTCTATTTATAGTAACAAAGTGTTGTGTGCTGTCAGGAGTATCATGCCCCAGGCCTGTCTAAGGAGACAGTGGAGCAGTGGAGTCGTGTTGCAGACATGTTTGAGAGAGCTGGTGCCCGGGTGGAGCAGGTGTCCCTCCCCCACACTCAATACTCCATTGTGTGTTACCACGTCCTGTGCTGTGCTGAGGTGGCCTCCAACATGGCTCGTTTTGATGGGTTAGAATATGGTATGTACATTCTGCATGTACAGATGTATAGACACTGTGGTATGTTCTGGTATGATTAAATAAACAGTAGAGTTTATTTAATTCTACAGAGTAGAATATTCCAGTAATTTACTATTTACGTGTTGATGACAGGTGTTGAGAAATGTATTTTGATTCACTTTCAAATCACATCTTATTATAATAATAATTGTAAATGGGTTAATCTTTCTGCCTGTAATCCAGTTGATTATTTACCTCACATACACAATCTTTCCATATTTTATTGAAATGTGATATGCCTCCAAGCCAAAAAAGGTGTTATACCATGCATTGTTTATGTAATGTATTCAGGACATCGCAGTGAAATGGACAGCTCCACTGAAACCATGTATGCCACCTCCAGACATGAGGGCTTCAATGACGTAGTGAGAGGAAGGATTCTGTCTGGAAACTACTTCTTGCTTAAACAGTAAGAACAGAGGAAAATCTACTGTGTGCATTACTTGTGTAGCTGTAGATGAATCCCATAATATATTTTTCTCTCAGGAGCTATGAGCATTACTTCTTAAAGGCCCAGAAAGTCAGACGTCTAATAACAGAGGATTTTAAACATGTCTTTAACTCTGGGGTTGATGTGCTGCTGACTCCCACCACTCTATCAGATGCCACTCGATATTCTGACTTTACACAAGAAGATAACCGAACTCGCAGTCTACAGGAGGATGTCTTCACTCAGCCTGTCAACATGGCAGGTACTGTATACAAACAGAATGATCTACTGCATATTTTAGTAATGTTAATGAAATTGTTTGTTTTTGCAATACACTTGCTTTATACAAAATATTTCTAGAGAGAAAGAGAGACACTCAGAGGCACAGGATTTGTTGTTGGTAGCAGGGGTACACTGGTGGCAGACTCACTTCCGTCAGTCTACGTCAAGGCAGCTGTAATTGTAGAAATAGCTTACCACACAAGTAAGGGGTGAACTACTACAGTGTAGCTTTTTGAGAGGATTGTAACACCAATACAGAATGAAGCTAAATGTTATTTGCTAAATGTAATGGCACCAAACAAATTAGCAAAATACAAATAAATTCTCAGTTCAAACTACTCTTAAAAGCTTTCCTCAGTAGTGTATTGTCTTTGTAGGTCTACCAGCTGTTTCTATACCAATAGCTCTGTCCCGGAGAGGCCTTCCCATTGGACTTCAGCTCATCGCTCCAGCACTTCAGGATAAGAGGCTCCTGTCTGTTGCCCAATGGATCGAACAGAGGGTCGCCTTTCCCTCCATCAGTGACTTTGAAGAACCCAGTGAGGGCAGTGAGCAATGCCAAAAGACCATAAGGAAACATATTGTATAATTGTTTAAGACATATTATGGTGACAGTGTGCATAAAACCAAGAATTATGTTTATTATGTAGTAGAGTGCATTTCCTTTACAGCTTCCTTTCTTTAAAGTTTCTTGTCAGGTTATGAATCATTTCTGTATATTCAGGTATATAAAACCACCAAAACCTAGTTAAGTAATGTTTTGTCTATATATGGACATGGCATTAATGAGCATTTTGGTGGAAAAACACTATACAGGGACATTAAAAGTCAGTTAGGATTATTTGTTTTAAATGTTTTCAACAGAAACACAAGAGCACATACGTTTGATAGATCTGCATCTCTCTGAAATTCTCAGTTCTTTACAATCCCCTTCTCTACCATTTTAGTGCATTAACTCCATTTCTGCTTGATTTTGACAATGTAATAGTGAAGTTAGTTTTTATAAACATACTTTTAATACATCATACCTGCTTTGTTGGCTTCTTTCAATGTTTGATTTATTTTTAAACACTTACTTGCTCTTAGGCCCATTCCTGAGTTAAGACATAAAAACTACGAAGATTTTATCAAAGCAATTCAGCAACATGTGACATTATTCCCACCACATTCATCTCAAGGTCAGAGGAACAAAAACAACCCAGCAGTTTCAAGTCAGAACATATAAGCTTCAGTTCATGTGTTCAAAGTTCCATTAAAAGACTATACTATTGTTCTTTTTCAGAAAAATAGCAAGCATAAGCCTCTTCAAGAAAGACTAACAAAATATGTTTAAGTAGTTTAATGGCTATTCAATATCAAGCCATAGTCTGTTATATTTTTATATTTACCTTCCATATTTTGAAATAAATGTGTGCTGTAGTCTATATGTCATATTTTTATTTTTATCATATAAATTCCTTTTCCTGTAACTGTATATGGGCTGTAAGTTGTGTAGTGAAGCGTCATGTTATGGCCTCTCTTAAGATGAGTAGATGTCAATATAGTTTAAGGTACACTTTATTGTCCCCATTGGGAAATTTGTCCCCTGCACTTGACAGACCGATACTAGACTGTCAGAGCAGGCATGGTAGTACCCTAAATAAAACAATAGATTACAGCACACGTATATAAGAGTAGCTTTGGCTATGCTGGTAACTCATAGTCATGATGATGCAACTATCTTCTCCTATTACCTGATGGCTTTTTACTTATTCATAGCACTTTGAGTGAATTGTGAATCTGTGGGAATACAAACAATCAGTTTTCAGTTCTGAATACAGTGTAAAAACATTTGGAGAATGTGTGGAATGCAAAGTCATCTGTGTGTCCCAGATGTCCTTCACCTGTCTGATCCAACCCACCCCCTTTATTTCTTTGTTATTTACTTTACACCACCTCCTTTCATTAACGTAACCTACATGGGGTATCTTGTTTCATTTTGTCAGGGGGAGGGTGGCAGGAAAAGGGGGTTTTAAGTGGTTACACTCTGGTGGTCAGCAAAAGCAGACCTCTTCAGTTTGACCATCTCACCACACTCCACTGGTGCTTAGGTTTCAATGAGCACCTGTAGGAATGTGCCCAGTGCCAGTGTCAAGCCTTGTTTTTCAGATGAAATGGCTGAAAGTGTTGAAAACTGTGTGGAAGACTAAAGCAGGCCAAGATGAGAAGCCCATTCAGAGGTTCTCTAATCCCACTCTGTAGTCTTGTGAAAAACAAGATCAACTATACAATACGACCTTTGTCATGTGATCAGGTGGGGTACAATTCCCACACTGATCTGCAGTGGGCTTGCTTTGGTGGGGGTGGACAGGTGAATTCTACAGGTATACCATCATCTTGTTTAATGGGAAGCCACAACAGTTGGCCTGCATTTTAATGATTTACTCTCACCATGAATAATGCAAAGGTTTCACTTATCCTGTGTACCTACACACTTTGGTACCATGGCAGCATTTAGATTTTTTGAAAATATTTTCTATAGCAACCCCCCCCCAAAAAAAAAAAAAATAAAAATTTTAGCCTGTAGGCCTAACAATCAATCTGCTGTATGTAGGACTACATGTCCATTTATTGTAGAACACCTACCCGGCAATATTTTCTAGGGCTTATGTCTAAATAGACCAACATGACACCAGTTAATCCACATGGCTACAGTTTTCTATGGTGTAGCCCTGTCAAACCCTGGAAACTGGGAAAAATTACACATTCAGGTGTTTCATAATTAGGTCTTTATTGAACTTACAAAACTCACTCTTAAAAGCCAAATCACCTTCTGTACATTTTCATTTTAGAAATTACTAAATTTAAAATCCTTTACATACAATTTTTTATTTAAATTTATCTAAAAGCCTAGGCTCAAGTATAAATTTCAGTGGGTACATGGTAGCCTGTTTCACAGACACGATCATTTCCAGCATAGGAATATATAGTCCATCCAGAGCCGCAGCTTCTGGGCACAGCAGCGGAGCGCATGGGGGTCATGCGCGTTGTGGAACTGGGCATTGGGCTTTACGCGCTTCTTCAAACTCCAGGGAAAAAAAAAAAAAAAAAAAAAAAAAACACGTTTGCGGAGGGATCCTGTCCAATGTTGGCGTTAAGAGTCCAGTGCAAAGATCCAGTCCGCTGGCCATTTAGGACCAGCCGTGGAGGAACCCCAGAGCTAGCGGGAGCAGCAGCAGAAACACCTCCGTCCTCTCCCCAGCGCTCTTGTCCCGAGTGGAGTTCCCTGTCATGTTTTGGTGGCCCATCGATGTGTTCAAAGATACCGTGATCGTGTTAGTGTTCGTGGGAGTCACTGAGGCATTCTGAGCCTGGACCTGTGATCACAGACATTATATATAATGTGTGATTATTCGGCTATAGTCCACTGGAAAATGACAAGTCAAAATATCTTGTTGATTACGCAGAGTAACCTTAAATCATTTAACTATAACACACAATCGTCTCTGAGGCCTCATGATTACCAAAAATGCACTTACCTGTGAGGCGAGCTGGAGCGCAATCAGTAGGGCCCCCAAGAAAACTAGGCACAACTTGTTCATCTTGTCGGGGAGTTGTGACAAAGCTCTGTCTCGACGCTGTCCTGTGCTTCTCAGACGTGGATGCGCTGAATGAAAGAGGAGACGCACACGTGGGTTTTTATACTCCGTGTGACCTCATTAGAGACACCTGCTCAACATCAGTTAGCTTTAGAAACTATCGGAAATTTGGGCATGCTATTATTCTTAGTACTATTATTTTACTATTTTCACTATTTTCACTATATTACAGTTATTTTTCTTGTAGTAGTGTAAGAAAGAAAAATCAAGTCGCATTGCCTTTTGAGTTTTAGCTTAATTATTAGGCCTAGATCTATGGCCATGAGAGTAAGAAATTTTATAACAAATTATTACACTTAGGCAAGAATACACCTGTTTTCATTAATTAGTTAATTAATTGTAGTTAATAAAAAAATTCTTGCAAATTTGGAACTTTAAAAGGACCAATGGGAAATATCGCTCCCTTGTGGCTATTTGTGCATACTACACATAAATTGACACATGTATTTTGGCCTTTACGACTACCCGTAATTGTCCTGTACACAGTTTCTTCCGGAAGAAACACACTGTAGGTAGACAGGTGGAATATACACATATTTTGAAGTGCGCGTTACGTCAAAGGATAAATAAGTGCTTTATTTCAGTCGTTTTTCAGGCCCAGCGCCCTGTCGCTTGCACATGCTGCTGTGCCGGGTTTCTGTGGTGAGCCAGACGCTGGGCAGATGGAGCCGGAGGTCACAGCGGGTAGGCGGCCTGCTCCGCCGCGCTGTGCCGCTCTCCTCCAGCCGCTGTCACGGAGTAAGCGCCGGGGAAGGCTCCGCTCAGCCCACAGAGCCCGCCTCTGTCCAGGGCCTCTACCGGGATTCGGTGCTTCTTCCAAAAACAGAATTTCCAATGAAGCTGGTCGGACAGAAACTTCTGGACAGAGAGGTGGAGATCCAGCAGGTAAGAATAGAGTCCGCCTCGACACAGCATAAAGACATCATATGAACTGGGTTTTGTTTTCAGCACTTGTAAGTTTGGACTGTGTTTCTAGACATGTGGATTTGCAGAGCTGTACTCCTGGCAGAGAGAGAGAAAGGCCAAGAAAGAGTTCTGTCTTCATGATGGACCTCCGTATGCCAATGGTGACCCTCACGTTGGACATGCACTAAATAAAGTAATGCTTTGAATGACACCAAACCAAATGTATTGCCTTAAGTAATATGTATGTATGTTTTAATGGTGTTTAATGCAGATTCTTAAAGATATCCGTAACCGCTTTGAGATGCTGAGAGGTCGACAGGTCCACTATATTCCTGGTTGGGATTGCCATGGTTTGCCCATTGAGCTGAAGGCTCTAGGAGAGCTTGGCACTAGTGGGCTGTCCCCCCTTCAGATCCGCCATAAAGGTAAAACCGCAAGTCTAGACACCAACCAAGTTTTGTGCACATCTGCTTATGTACTTGTTATTTTGTCAGCTCGGGAGTTTGCAGAGAAAGCCATCGCTCGACAGAAAGCTGCCTTCCAGCGCTGGGGTGTGATGGCAGACTGGGACCAGTGCTACTTCACTTATGACGGCACCTATGAGGCTGCTCAACTCAAAGTGTTTCAGGAGATGCACAGTAAAGTGAGGAATCAGGCATACTTCAGTATTAACTTAATACTGTGGAATATTCAGTCAATAATGTTTTACTTTTACAGGAGCTCATATACCAAGACTATAAGCCGGTTTTCTGGTCTCCTTCTTCTAGGTACTTTCCAGTTGACTGCTGCTTTATTATTGCTTTATTACTGCTTTGTTATGTCTTGTTAAACAATGCACATGCGTTTATTTTGATGATAATTTGGAGAACTGTTATTGGTGTGGGTTATCATAGTTAATACAGTTTTCTTATTCTGTAGAACGGCTTTAGCAGAAGCTGAGCTGGAATATAACCCCGAGCATTTAAGCAGAGCCATCTATGCCACATTTCCACTTGTGAAGTTACCCCCAAGTATTACCAAAGAAGCAGGTAAAACTAATATTTATTTTAACTATTCTTAAAAACAGTGTGCCTTACACATGACCTAATTGCTATGTCTATATTAAACAGATGTGGACAATGTGTCTGTGTTGGTGTGGACGACCCAACCTTGGACCATTCCAGCTAACCAGGCTGTTTGTTACATGCCTAATGCCCAGTAAGCTAACAAGATTGTATTTTTGTGGTGTATTTGGAAACCATATCTTATGTATTAATGTTCTTGTTTCATTCTGCAGATATTCTATAGTGAGGAGGCCAGATAATAGTGAGCTGCTGCTGTTGGCCACTGAGCGCCTTGCCAATGTGTCAGCACTTCTGGGCACAGGGCTGGAGACAGTTGCCACTTTCACAGGTAAGTCCTAGTGCTGTGAATCACAAAATGTCCCTGAACAAATGAAGCAATACTCTTGTTATTGTCTTTGTTCAGGTTCCCAGCTTGAAGGCGGGTTCTGTAAACATCCCATTATCCTGACCAAAGAAGTTCCTCTGCTGCCAGCCAATCATGTAACTATGGCCAAAGGGACAGGTCTGGTCCACACTGCTCCGGCTCACGGCATGGAGGACTACAGTGTGGCCTCACAGTTTAACTTATCTGTGGTATGACTTTGTTTTCTTGGACATCTTGTGATGATGTGATTTTCTACATAAGCATAAATGTTATGTGGATCTTTAGGAATGTATAGTGGATGAAGATGGGAAGTTCACTGAATTGGCTGGTCCTGAGCTGCAGAGTCTTTTTGTGATGAGTGAAGGAACCAATAAAGGTAAGATATTAATTATGGCATTTTTAATCTGTTGATTTAATAGAATGAATTATCTTTTCCTCCTCCATCAGTGATCTCCATGCTGAAGGAGAGTGATGCTCTAGTCAAAGAGGAGCAGTGCGTACACAGTTATCCATATGACTGGAGGACTAAACAGCCTGTCATGATCAGACCCAGCAAACAGTGGTTTATCAACACAGCATCGCTCAAAGACAAGGCAAAGGTAAAATGTCATAAACAAAAAATAAAAAGTCTACTTTTATGAGCCTTTGACTATGTCTATGGACCAGTGTTTGCTCGTCATTCCTGTTCACAGAGTTCTACTCTGATTGACTCATGCACATTTGAGTAATCCTGTTTTGTATTGAATTGTATTGACTTGAGTGCTCAGAATGGCATTTTCACTTACCCCCATCTGTGCCCACAGCTCTGTACTTAGTAGCTTTTTTAAGTCAGTATAATAATATAACTGAATACATTTTCAGTAAAAACTAAAAATGCTACTACTTTGAAAAATGGAGGCCTATCTGTTCTGCAGTTATTAATAGGATGTCAATAGACTTATTTCAATTATTTAACTGTTTACAATAAACAAAAAGTTAAATAATTATCTACTTGCTTATAGTTTCAAACTAAATACCTGAAAAAAGCATAACATATCTTCTTGAATAAAATGTTCCTTTTCTAAGGATGTTCTTCAAAAGGTTCGTATCCTGCCAGAGTCGGCACGTGGCAGCATGTTGGCCATGTTGGATAGAAGGACGTACTGGTGCATCTCCCGACAGAGGAGCTGGGGAGTACCTATCCCAGTCTTCTACCATAAAGAGTCTGGACAGCCTCTTATTAACAAGTAAATGCCATTTTCACATTGTTGACATACTTGACACATTTGACCGACCTGTTACTGGGACACATCTTTTCAAACTCGTCAGTTTGCTTTGTCTTTGCAGCCACACTATATCTCACATAGCATCGCTGTTTAAGGAAAAAGGCAGCGACTGTTGGTGGGAACTTCCCATTGAGACTTTGTTGCCTTCAAATGTCCTGAAGAAGGTCCGTCAGAAATAAAATTTTGAATTGAAAAATGTCTATGTTGGTGTGTTACAGGATTATATTTGTTGTTCTATGTTTTCTTAGAGCAAAGCGGGCCCTGTGTCCAACTATGTTCGTGGAGAGGATGTGCTAGACATCTGGTTTGACAGTGGATCCTCATGGGCAGCAGTACTAGAAGGTAAAACATCATAGACCGTTTACTTTTATATGGCCTACTAAATTGCTAACTCCCCTACTCATTATTTTATAGTTTTTCATATGTGAAATGTTAAGAGAGTTTTAGACACACAAATATATTGCCATCGTGCAGCCATTTTATTTTGTGTCATTTTTAGAGGAAATGGAGGAGGAGCCTGAGGAGCCAGAGTCACGTCTCAGCTGGCTCTCTTCTCGACTGCGTAGCCCTTTGAACACAGGTTTAATAAACCAGAGACTGTCTTTTCCCCTTACTCTTTATTTTACTCAGATCTTCCCTTTTGAGCTGTCCCCCATTGTCACTGGATAGTATGAAAGCTATTAACACTTAAAATTGCAGAAATCAAAAGCATTTGAATTTGTAGTTAGGGGAAAAAAAATAAAGCAGAGTTCAGTCCAGGTATTTGCACGCTAAAGGCCTATGTTGTTTAATGGGATGGATCTTTCCTTTGCACAAATGGCTGGATTTCTTTATCTATACTTTCCTGTCTTGCACTGTTTTCCTGTTTTGGAAAGCACTGCACTATTTCAGCTTTTTACTACTAATGTGCTATTTTATGTACCGGTATGTATTTTTATACTAACTAATGACTGATGCCTATTTTCTTCCACTTATCCCCCTTGCTTGTGTAAACCATGTGTATAAAATGCATAATTTTTTTTTTTTTTATCTTCATCTTGATTTTGTTTAGAGTCTGACTCCAGGGCAGATGTGTATGTAGAGGGGAAGGACCAGCTTGGAGGATGGTTTCAGTCCTCTCTTCTGACCAGTGTAGCTGTGAGGAACAAGGCACCATACAAGTCAGTATTTATCCTTACTATGAGGTAAAGTTAATAAAAATGTGTGATTACAGTACAATTGTATAATATTTTGGGCTGTGTTTATAGGTCTCTTGTGGTCCATGGTTTTGCCGTCAGTGAGAAGGGAGAGAAGATGTCCAAATCTCTGGGCAATGTTGTGGACCCTGATACTGTAATTAATGGAGGAAAGGTATTTGTTTACATTATTTGTTATTTTTTTACATATTTCAATACAAAGCGCTAATAGTCTTTTGGTCAGGACTCCAGCATGCCCGCCTATGGGGCTGATGTTCTTCGATGGTGGGTGGCAGAGTCCAATGTCTTCTCTGAGGTTCAAATAGGACCCAGCTCTCTTAACTCAGCCAAAGAAAGCATCAGCAAGGTAATGCTCTATGACGTATGCAGTTTATTCTTATGGTTTAGTATGGCTGTATATTCCTTTAACTATTTGTCTAATATGTTGCTGGCAGTTAAGGAACACTTTGAAGTTTCTACTTGGAAATGTACACGGTTTTGACCCACGCACTCAAGCTGTGGACCCCAAAGAGATGCACTACATTGATCAGTATATGCTCCACCTGCTCCGGGACTTCAGCATCAAGGTATGTCACATTTTAACAAACAAGGTGATAATATTTTTACATATACAAACACAACCTCTCTCATTGTCACATAAAATGTCAAACAATATCTGCATTTGGTTATATCTGCAGGTAACCGATGCCTATACTGAATTTGATGCAGGTCGTGTCATACGTCTCCTCCAGGCTTTTATCACCAGAGACCTCTCTAGTTTTTATTTTAGCATCATCAAAGACAGGTATGTTATGTTGTTATGCACTGGCTGAGTATAAAAC
This sequence comes from Boleophthalmus pectinirostris, assembly GCF_026225935.1. Taxonomy (NCBI): domain Eukaryota; kingdom Metazoa; phylum Chordata; class Actinopteri; order Gobiiformes; family Gobiidae; genus Boleophthalmus; species Boleophthalmus pectinirostris. The sequence goes on along the minus strand of NW_026570971.1, from coordinate 21,528,232 downwards.
TTGTGTATCAGTACTATGTTAATTTATTAAATCATTTTAGACTTTACTGTGATCCAGAAGATTCTTTGGGAAGACGGTCATGTCAAACAGCTTTAGAGGAGATTTTAGATGGTGTAACCAGATGTATAGCTCCCATCCTCCCACACCTGGCTGAAGAGGTGTATCTTCATGCACCTGGTCATGATGGTGCGTGTTCTCTGATAATGTATGACTTTGCTTGTTCAAGATATTACTTGAATACAATAATTTCTTACTTACAGAAGGAGAGACTGTGTTTAAAAGTGGCTGGATCAAGAGCAGTTCTGTGTGGAAGCGGCCTGGACTGGAGGAGGCAGTGGAAGGAGCCTGTGCTATTCGAGACTCTTTCCTCTCGATGATTCCAGGGAAAAATGCTGCTCAGTACGACCTCACAATCACCATAGAGCCAGGCCTACTATTTGAGCTCATGGAGGTAAACTACATGCATGATGTTTTTTTTAATTTGTCAAAATGTATGAATTAAAACCTTTTGTTTCACACTCAGTCTTTACAAGAGGAGCCCATCTCCACCACCTCTCAGCTAGCTGAACTGATGATGTGTGCTAAAGTAAACCTCACCAGCGAGCTGCCCCGTGACCTGCCCTCTGACGCCCTGCGGAGTCATGGGACATTCCTCATTAACCTGGAGGGTAAGGGCCTTGCTTTAAAATGTTCTTATTAATATGTAGTATTTTTAGGAGTGTGGACTTGATCTTAATTGATTTTTATTTGCAGGGGGAATGATCCGTGAAGATAGTCCTTACAGTATCGCTGTGGTGCCCTCCTCTGCTGCTCGCTGCCCTAGGTGCAGGCGCTTCACCTCAGACTCCACAGACTGTTTATGCCCGCGCTGCCAAACTCTCCTGTCACAAACTCAGTGACTGCTTGATCAAAGCTAACAAAACTCACATTACACATTAGGAGAAATTGTTTTGTGATTTAACCAGAAACACAATTTGCAGCATGAAACTGACCTGATTTACATGATTTGAGTGGTTTAAAACAACCTGTCTGTTCCAAATATTACTACCTGGATTTTGCAAATAGATTTGCGAATAAGGGTAGGGAACGTCCACTGAATAATTATATGCTTCAAAAATGAGTCTAGCATACACACCACATACCCCAAGAATTTTCCAAGCAAATACTCCCTCACTTAAATTATTGGAGCGGCTTTAGGTTTGACAATAAGGTTGACACCTTTATTTGTTGGTAGTTAGAATTAAAGTCTAAAGGAACATTTGTCAATTTATAAATGTCACTGTGTGACACCAGTAGTGAGCAATCTGTAAATTAAGTCTGTATTCTTTTTGTGTTATTATAAATGTGGCAAGAAAGGCATTAATACAGCAGTCTTCAAAGTAGAGTTGGAGAGTGACATTTTTTATGGTTTGAGGACACATTTTTGAGAAACCTCTTTATTCTGCATTGATTAGCCCTGTGTGAGAAGATGCATGTTAAACTACAGAATAGAGGGATGTACAGGCACAGCTTTTACATTACGGTCTGCAAATATAAATAAAAATATGTTTTTATAATACATCTGTCCTTACACTAGTCAAGAGCAAAGCAATAACTGAAACATGGCACTCAAGAGTTTAAGTAGTGAGCAGGAAATTTAGAAGATGCAAACATGGAAAAACCCAACCCAAGTGTTATATTAATACACATGCAAAGAACTGACATTAAAAGGGTTAAAAGCTGTTTCCATTATGACCAGCCAGACACTGATGTTTCATTTCCTTTCTGCATTGCAGAAAGTTATGAACATAACACAAAAATAACAGTAAAATACAGTTTGAATGTTTGCAAAGATTTTCAGATATGTGACATGAAAACTTAACACCTGGCTGGTAACACAGGTCCACATTCCATGTGTTAACACAACTCAAAACATGATACAGAGGATGTGACCCCAGTCTGCAGATCTTTTATAAAATAACTTTCTATTGTGATTCTAATGTTTGTCCTGGGTCAATCTTCAGTGGACAGAGCCTCCACAGCCTCCAGAAGGTGCAGAGCAAGGCTGTACTGAGCATGGTTCTCTGGGAGGATCTCAGTCAGGCGACTGATTAGTCTGCTGGTCTGGACCAGGGGCACAGAAGGACAACGCAGCTCACTGGGATCCTGAACACCAAATAAGTCATCACCTTTTAAAACAATAACTTTGCATTAGATACAACTGTTCACCTAAATGAGACTCACCATAGCTTTGAGCCATGTGCAGAGGGTGGGGGGCAGACGGGCCAGCAGCTCCATGGCAGGCTGCGTTTGACTCTGACTGTGCAGCAGAGAGTAGCTCAGTCTCTGTCCAGTTAGAACTAACAACTGAGAGCCAAGCACGTCTTTATCTTCCACCTCCAACATTGCCTGAGAACACACAAAGAATGTTAAATATACTGTACTGTGGGGTTAAAAACAAAACCACACATTGAAATTCTTACATGCCAGTTTCCAATTACAAAATAGTGTTAACTAGCTATATCAAAAATTGATAAGAAATAAGTCATATTTTTATTTTTCTGTACCTGTTCAGCTCTTTGGTCTAGACCCTGATTGTAAAGCTCATACACAAGATGGCGCCGTAGGATGTCTGGATTGACCTGAAGCAGAGAGCCCAGGTCTAGACACAGTGAGGGCCACCAGTCTGCCATTGGTCCATTGGAGGGAAGAGAGGAGGGACCAGAGTCTGAGGAGGAGGAGGGGGTATCTATGGCCTGCACCCAGCTGGTCAATACTCGCAGAAGGAACTGTTAGAACAAACAAAATACAGTACATTAAAGTAAGGAAAAAATGTTAAGTATTTATAGTGCACAAAGTAACATTGATAGTGGGGGTCTGGAACATTTGGAAATGGAACTGGGACTTGACTATGCATTTGAGCTGTTACCTGGTCTGGTGGAGCTATTTGCTTGTTTCTAGGGAGATGGATAACTTTTAATGTCATAGGGCAGAACATTCCAAGCAAAGAAATAACTCATGGAGACTAGCTAGTGGCAGTCCCTGCACCAGAAAAGTTACATAGGGCACAATTCATGTTTAATGGGTTCATTGGTTCATTTCTTACATCTTGACGCAGTGAGACAATTGCAGGATCCATATCTCCATTGGGCATCAGCTGGATGGTTGTTAGATCTCTGAAGAAAGCATTCTTACCCTATAAGGAGACCACATGCAGAAATATTCACATAGGTGTTGATTTATTTTGAGGTACAAAACTTATACAAAATAAAAGTGTGAGATGTCTACCTTGCTGTCAAACAAGCTGAGTGGTTTGACTTTCATACTGAATGTCATAGCCATGTGCAGCAGAGAGGCAAGAAGGCAGTGATGTTGAACAAGAGGGTAATGGACCCCCCTCTGCTCCAAGGCCAGCTCTGCAATGGAGACTGGACCCTCCGCTCCGCTCCACACCTCCTCCACAGAAAACTCAGGAGCTGGAACCTCCTCAACTGCAGAATCAGCCTGCAAACAGATAAACAAAATAACTTAAGAAGTTTTGGTACTTTATTTGATTTAAATACATTTTCTTTATAAATTCAACTAAAACACTCCAGACATTTCAGTTTCACAAGCCCTGGCCATTAAGTTGAAGTATAATAGAGGCCAAAAATATCCCCAGTTTTGAGTATTGAGTAGTGATATTAGTTAAAACACAATATTAGTATTCAAACATTTTCAAAACTACTTGGGCTGGCCATGCTGCATTCAAATCCAGTCACTGCCCAGTCTCCATGCTAAGTCTCAGAGTACAGTTACTTACAAAGTATTTTAAAAATGACAAATGGTACTCATTCTTAACCAATTGTCCAGTCACCTCCATCAGGATCTGCAGCAACTGGACACAACTGCCGAGGAAAGAGGTCACTGCTTTGTCTCCCATCCCCACGTCCTGAACACAGACATTTGTCATAAGAAATATCTGAAAATACAACATATCTTTATGTGTTAAGAGAGATACATACCCGCCGACATAACCGGTCTTTCGGAGCCTTTCCAACCTACAAGAAAAGAAAAAACATGGTATAATTTGGGTTTGAATTAAATTAAATCTTCAGTAGATAATGAATGCACATATGCATACTTTTTCCATAAGAAAAGCAGCTGAAGAAAAACGTTTGACAATAAATGTACTCCACATCATTAACGAAATACCTAGAAATATAAAAGAAATTGGCTAGAGAGTGCAGTTAAATGTTTTTATGACTAAAACAGAAGAAATGACAAATACCGAGTTGAATATGTGGATTGGAGATCAGTTTTAGATGTTCAACAGCCCAACACAAATAACGGCCCTCCTAGAAAGAGACAATAATGTTTGTTTAAGACAGAACAGATTAAACAGATTTGTTTTATGATATTTGTACCTCTGGGTCCTTGTTCCACTGCACCACATATTCCCAACAGCAGTGAGCGAAGAGCAGATCTGGAGAGAGCGAGTTTGGAAAGCGCTTGCACAATGCAACCAACAGCTCTAAAAGATAACAGATAGATGTATTTTAATTGCATTCACATTTAAGTTGTAATAATTTCTCCATGTATGTGGTGGTGTCAGAATGTTCATGAGTTGTTTCTAACCTTCACTTTGATCTTTGTCTTCTTGACTTTTGTTTTCATCCGTTTCTTGTTCAGTCTCTGTATATTTTATATCAAGAATTTCCTTCAGTCGCTCAGGAGCTAAGTTGTGTCTAAATACCCACTTTGAGACACTGTCTGCAACTCCACCTGTATATATATAGACAGAGAGAGAGAGAACACATTTAGTGTGTAGTAAAACTGGTAAGATCAAAGTCTCTTTGAAGGTTTTATAGACCTCACCAGCTCCTCCTTCTAAAAGTGTTTTAATAGAGCACTGGGTTACAGCTCCCCCTGTGGACCCCTGAGGTGGAGGCAGGAGCAGCAGAGTCTGCAGCACTAGCACATCCTCCAGCTGACGCACGCACACCACCCACTGCTCCAGCTCCAGAGACACAGCCTCCCACTCTGACTGCAACTGTCAGCGAAACATGTTTCATGTTACACACAAAAAAATCATTTTCCGTTTAATTCAGTACATTTGAGTGATCCCTTACCTTGCTGTCAGCTCGGCTCGCTATACTGGCCTTAGCAACACGATGGGCCACAAATGCAGCCAACAGAGCTGCAGCTGCATTGTGGGACTGGACACAAGTGTTGCGGACCTGCTGCCACCAGGGGGAAATAGACTGGGTGTCCCATGTTTCCTCAACAGCTCCTAAAGAGCAGAATAACATGTATTCATCAACAGTACGTTAATAAATACATACAGAATGATTTTTAATATGATTTAAATCATACAAACCCTTCATATTGCTTAGTGTTACAAGTAAAGTGTGTAGATTTTGAACAGTCTCCTCAGGTTTCTGCAGTATCTCCTTCTCTCGCAGTAACCACATGCTCAGCAATAGAGACTAAGAAAAAACATACATTAGCATATAAATGAGCTGCTAAGACAACATCAAATAGGTTAATCATATATTAGCATAATGTCACATACCAATAACTGTTGTGGAGTGATCCCGGCTTGCTCCAGTGTTTCACAAATTTTATGTAGAGAACTTTTCCCACACAGGGAGCTCCAAAAGAAGAAATTACCTGAACAAGTATTATGAAACAACAATAACACAAACAGCACAATGCAGCTAGTACATCTCCAATTAAGTTATCAATCACCCTGAAGTACCTAGCCTGTTCCATTCACTCTCCTCTTTGCAGCTGACCCTCAGCGCACCCTCGTCTGTGCACGCCATGTGTGAGAGAAAGGCTGGTGCTGTCAGGGGCAGGTCTGGGGAGTCCTGGGCAAACGTCACACTGGGTTTGGTGTGGAACTGAGCATAACGCTGCAAGATGGGGCCCACGCGGGACAGGTCAGCATTAATGCCCTCGAGAGAATCAGTCTGAAGAAAATACCATTAAGATGTCAAACTAATATAGAGACACAGATTTTAAATGATAAACATTCGACTGTTTACTTCAGGGGAGGATTCTATAGTGTCTGTGCAGGAGTTTAAGTCCTGAATATCACAATAAAGTCTGAGCAGTTTTAACTGTGAAGAGCAAAACTGGAGTAATGTTTCATCAACTTGATCTGGATCTGTGGTCAAGCAAGACAAAAATATTGAAATTAGAAAAGACATACCAAGAAAAAAACATCTCAAAATAACCTCATTATAAATTAAAGCCCACCTTGGTTTTTGAAACTGTCATATAAGGTGCTTGTGATATGGGCAAGGCATGAAACAGGGGTGCTCCTGAGGGACAGCAGAGACTCTAAAGCCTAAAAGAAAAAAAAAAAGTTATTAACTCATCTTTATATGAACTTGTATGCATTTATAGAGTATTCTACCCATTTACCTGTTTCTTAATGGCAGGATGTTTAATATCAAGAAGCAAACTTTCAGCTTCACTCTCCAAAACGTCTACAAGTAAAACATGAACATTTTACAAACTCTCACAAAAAATAAAACTCTTTGCAGTGCAGTTAAATCTCACCAGGTTCTAGGTCTTTGCTCTTAAGCAAAGTGGTAAATTTCTTCAAAAGGTGCATATCTTTGGCCCGTTCACTCTTCTTGTCACTAAGGTAGGAGAGATAAATAACACTGAGCACATCACTAATATTTAATTGATCAGCATATTGTCATGGGAACTGACCTGAGAGCCAAATGGAAAGGAATGTTGACAGTCCTCAGTGCTCCATTGGTGGGGTCCAGTAGACAGACCTGCTGCGTGTGGAGCTGCCAGCCCTGACTAGTCACACTGTTCACTCCCATCAGACGATAGCCGGCATAAAGTAATCTGCAAATTACACACAATTACATACTTTTTCACCAGCAAATTCTGCATATTTATTTTTATATTTATTATATTTATGTGTCTATATTAAATCGCATAGTAAATACCTGCAGTGTTTTCCCACATTAAAAGCTCCAACTCTTGGTCCTCGCTGCATCGCCCAGACTTCCAGAATTCCTCTTCTCGGAGCATAAATGATTAAGAACAGGGCATGCCTTTTGGGAGTGGGAGCAGAGGAGGCTTCGCGAATACCTCTCTCCTCTGCAATCTGCATCCATCCCAACTGTGCATCTCGATAACCTGTATCACTCATACATACCAAGTGTCATTGAAAAGAACTTATCCAAACTTCATTAAAGTGACTACACTATTTATTCATATAATTAAGTAAAATCTGTTTTGCCTCAGTAGTTATATTGTAAAAGCAGCTCTGGGGTTTAAAACAAGACCGCTGTGTGCACCACCATTTAATTATAAAGCATCTTTATTATCCGTGGCCCAGTAAGTAATACTGGTGTATCGTTAGCATGCTAGTTGTTCTGCGCATCTTCTGAAAGTATTGAAGCATGCTTAATAACTCATAATGGTGAATAATTCGCATGCTAGGAATGTCTTAGGAAGGTGAGGCACAGCTCTGGACTCTGCACTACAAACCATTAAAAATAAACTAGCTGTGTTTTTAAGTAAAATCATATAGAGTTTTTCAGGGAGATTAAAACACAAAACTGTACTCACCTTTCCACATTCGAATAGCAATCCCTCTGGCCAGGTCCAACAGAGTAACTCTACCAAAATCATCGGTCACTCCAGCCAATGTGTTGCAAGGGGAAAGGCAGATAGTCTCCCCATGGCGCCGAGAGTCAGGGAGACCAAACCTTAAACAGAGATCGAATATTAATGAAGGTCTATGGCAAAATGAGTCCACACATATAACTATAATAAAAATTTAAATTAAGATTAAAAACACTACCTGATGGGAAGGGGCGTGGCAGGTTCTACTTTAGGTTTTTGCTTTTGAGCGACTTCTTCTTCAGCTTTGTTTTTGTTCTTATTCCAACCTAACCATCCACTGAAGTTCAATTAATAAAAGAAAGAAAAACTCAGGCTACTTTCACACTGTATTGGTGTGTTCAGATAAGAATTTAACACGATTTATTTACTCTTACCTGGCTGCATTAAACAGCGCTGATGTAAGTTTGCTAGCCACAGCCATAGCCACATGAGACAAGAGAGGCTGGGAGTTGCCCTACAGACACAAATGGAAAATATAAATTCACTTATCATTGATCTGTATTGATTTTTTTATTGATTGATTTTGTATTATATATAAAAATGGTTATAGTATATTATCATCTTACTTCTACTGCATAGAAGAAGCCTGTGTATGGTCCACTCCCCACAGTCACATACTGAGACATGGCAGGAGGGCTGCCTTTAATGGAAGCATTGAAGCCTCCAAGAATAGAGGCATTTTTCATTTGGTCAAAAACGGATGTCGCCATTACACCTGGGAAGAAAAATGATTATACAAGGACCACAAAACAAGAATCATGTAACTATTCATATTTCTTATTGGAGAACAATATAGTGGCTACCTGTGTGTATTTTATATCTGTATAACTTACCTACACTGCAATGATCCACAATGTTGTCCATCTCCTGCAGACCCCACTTTTTATAAGCCAGAGGAGGGGGCTGAATAACATCATTACCTGCTGCCGTAGCTGAACATGAATAGTGAGGAAATTTTATTTATTTAAAATACGTGAAAGGTTGTGTAAAATATCTATAGTTATCATGTTTCTCTACCCCAAAGCGATGGGCTAGGCTTTAACTAAGTGGCACTACAGAAAGAGCATTTATAGCTACAAAGACTGCTGTTACTGCCAAGGAAAATCACAATAAACAAATGCATTTAAATAACTGAATGCTTTGTTGCAATATCTATCCATACACCATGTAAGTGAACATAACATGTTATGTTTACACACTATCCATTACAAGTTATTTACTCTATTACCCTGCATTTCCACACAAAACAAAATGCAAAACACTACCTCTTGCCACCTGATTCCTGCAGGCTCGCAGAGACTGAAAGAGGCTGAAGCCATCAATGGTGACGAGAGCAGCAGGATAGAGGATACTCAGCTCCTCATGCTGAGACAGAACCAATCAATAGTGTCATAGTAGAGATATTTAACAGACTGGGCCAACAGTGGAGAGGAGGTTGTGTTACCTGCTCTGTTACTCCAGGGTGACGGGGGATCTCATATGTTCGGCACTTCAGCTTTAGCGCAGGGTCCTCGTGCAGCAGCTGAGCCAGCAGCAAAACACCATGCTGAAAAACATTTTGGTTTTATTTTGATTTTATTTTGTGTTGGGAGTTTGAGCATACAAAAAAGTGATGCACCTCAGTGTAGAAGCGGACATAGCCAGAGGAGAAGCCCACAACCACACAAGTCCAGTCAGGACGCCCCGTGGAGCTCCTACACAGAGACCATGTGATTAATTCAAAAGCTATGTGTACAGAAACACAACCTTTGCAAAAACAAGTACCTTTTTTGACTGGCCAAAGGTATACAAATGGCGCTGCTCACACACTCCCTGTCAAAATAGGATTATAGTTATAAATATATTTGTTTCTTATATTGACCCATCAGTTATCTGTTTTTCCATACCCTTCTTCACTACTAAGAGTTCCAGACCAGGACACAGCCAGGGTCATCTCATCTCGACCACTGTCATCTGTACGCCACTTGGCTGTAAAACAAATTAATTAATTAAATCACTTACACACTAATCAAGAGCTACAGTTTTATGTATGTATTTATCATCTATATATTAATGTATATCTATATATATCTATACCAGAAAGGAAGACAGCCTTCTGTTCACGAGTCACAACCAGCAGATCTGAGCAGGGTGACAGAGCCACAACACAGTCCTGTAGCCAGCCAGGTGCAGTCTGCTCCACACTCTCCTCCGCCTGAAAAACAGCAGCCTCTTTACAGTAGGTGCATTTAACAATGGTTCATAAAATGTGTTCAGCAAGACACATTTTAAAAAATGTTAAAATCTATATGAAGAGAAGAAAAATATTACTGTAGAAGTGGGAGTTGTCGCATTCTCCTCTTTGACATCATTGTCCCACGCAGACTCCCAATCAGAGGTGTCCCAAGTCAACTCATCTGACCACAAATATATTGTCATTCTAGTCACTGTACCTTTAGAAAGCCACAATTACTGGAAGAAACTAATGCTACTTTTTATCAGGAGTCATTTACAAGCGTAGCCTATCTTTCTGCACTTAGGATGAGTCATCAACTGAGTGGTCCACCGTTAAGAGACCTTCAGTCTTACCTTTCAAACACATAGCTAAGTTTTTAGCAAACACTTCAATTGCTAATTTTCAACCCATATTCACGGGTCAAGTTTTGCAACTGGACATTTTACCTGTTTGCGCTTTGTCTTCCTCGGCCTCAGTGTTCTGGTTTTGGAACAAATAGTCCCGCACAGTTTTCAGCTCCTGGAGCCGACAAAACTCCAATAAGCTACAAGACATTTCTCTTCCGTCCCGTTAGGAACGATGGAGAAAGGTTGAGCCCAATTAGCCTGGTGGCTAAGGCTAACCCAGTTGTCAAAGATTAGCTTGTCAATGTGGTTCCTTGATTAAACTTCTCCCTGCGGGACAGACATCCAGTCTAATACAGTATTTTGACTTTTACTTAAAACGGAAAGCCTAATTCAGATTAACACGCGCGATAAACTTGAATATTTTCCGATATTTGCAGCTTTTTCTGCTCTGCAGATGACACATCGCTAGCATAATAACATAGGTCACTTCCGGCCAACAATGTGGCTGGTTCTTTCAAAATAAAACGATGGATATATTTATTTCACACAGAATGTAGCTACATGTTGGATTCTATTTGCATAAAGGATACATAGTACTGCTATATAAATCAAACATCAAGCATTGGTGCTTTTTGATTCTATTTTATTATATAGTCGTTTTGATGCACAAATCAACAATAAAAACACAAGGGGGCAGTAGAACACTGTGGTGCAATGAGTTTAGGGCTACTCCCATCCAATGCTTTTACATTACTGCAGAAAGTTCGAAAGTTCTATTGTGACTTAAAATATGCTTTAAAAATTGTGCATGTGCCACATGAACCCTTGGACATCATGTTTGAAATGGCCTTTAAGTTATGACTCAACTTAAAATACAAATGCATGTCAGTGGCACTGTGGACACAATAAGGCTGGTGATTGTATGTAATGTGTTGTTATTTACTATTTTGTTTGTAAAACTTCCTCGCAAACTCTATTTATTCATTTAGGCTATTTATTTATTGTGTTTGGCAAAACTTCCTGCATCTTTACTAACAATCCCACATCATTCCCTGTCCCAGAACAGTTCATACAGTAAACACACACGCACGCACACGCACGCACGCACATACACACATACACACACATACACACACATATGAGCTCATCTCTGGGGGGTGCCCAAAAGTTTCCGGTTCGGAAGGTCGCACACAAAACTTCAGGAAACAATCGGGTGTCAGAGAGGTCCTTAGGCCAGTGCTGGTGCAGCCTCTGTGTGTTACAGGAGCCAGGGCACAGGAACAGCTCCCCATCTGGTTCCCCCTTCCTCTGCTGACAAGGAAATGAGCTGGCATCACTATATCCCCAGACAATTATGATACTGATGCACAATAGGTGATGGCTATAGAGGTTTTATTTTCTCACACTGATGAAATAGGCTACTTCTTATAAAGCCAGCCAAAAATAGTCAGATACTGTAAAGAAGAATCCAGGAGTTGATCAAATTGTCACTGTCAAATGTGTTATATTCTACTTACAAATATCAAACAAGGAAACAGTAAATGCGGTTTCTTGTTTATTTAGTAAATGCTAAACCAGAGGATTACTGGTTCAAACCCTGCCCCTCCAGTTATACGTCTAATCCTGTTGTGTCCTAGGGAAAAATACATCATCCATATTACCTGCATGAATGTGACAAGAATAAGACTCAACATTTTATCAAACTTTTAGTCAGTTATGGAGCATTTATTACTTTATTTTTGGCCACAATATACAAATACTTCAAGTACCATAGTGTGTCAGATTTCAATAGGCAACAGGTGCATTTTAGTGTACAGTAATATTGTCTTTGAATCAGACTTGAGACACTCTGTACTGACTCCTGGGTGCTGTGTGACTTGAGCACAGTGTGTGTGTTAGCCAGTCTGGCCATAATGCGTTCTCAAGTACACTCCACATCTGGAAAACACAAATTGTAGAGGAAGTGCTCTGGTGCGAAAAATATCTCTAAAGTTCAGATACAGTTTGAATTATATCTAGAGGGGAAAGCAAGGTGTCTTCTGGTTCAAAAATATTAAAGAAGGTTTAAGGCAAGGCTCCATTATAATTAACTTAAGTGGTATGCACAAAGGCTTACATGCAGGCTTATCACTGAATTATACTGACATAAAACAAAATGCATAAAACAAAATAAAAGCAAACTATTAAAAATAAGATAGAGAAGAAGAGGGATATGCATGAATTTATCTTAATCTTTTTTATGTTAAATTGCTGGGTTTCAGAAGACATCACAATATTCCAAAGGCCAATAGTATTTCATACAGATGGAAGCTAAAATGAATATTATACTATATTTTAGAAATTAGAAAGTATCAGGTTCAATATTTGTGAATTTACTTTTTGGACATTGTAATCAATAGGAAAAACTGGCTCTTGCCTTCTATATGGGGCTTTTTTCTTTTTCTTTTAATCCAAGCTACTGTATCTTGTGTGATAAGACTTTTGTGTAACTAAACTAAAATTTGAAGGAACAGCACAATATTAAATACGTCGTGCACAGTTTGCACTTTATAAAGGCTCCAAAGGTCACAATGTAACACCACTGTTATGGGATTATGATTCATCTTCTTCTGTTACAGTCTTTACAAAACTTTGGAAACATGTTATATTTCATCACCACAGAAACATGCCAGAACAATCCAGAACTCTGTACGAGCTGTTTTATTTGAAACCAAAAACCGAAAATTTGTTACCAAAAGGTTTTTAGTCTTGGATTGAGCTTACAGGCGACAATTGAATGGCTTGATTTATGTCTAAGGAATCCCACAGAAACAGGACACTTTGGTTTCCATTGGCCTCAGCACATTTTTGCAGTCTTGCTTCAGAAGCTGCCATCAGCAATGACATGGACGTAACTTAAAGCTTGTTTTCCAAAACCGAAGATGGGGAATTATTTTGTTTATAATTATAAATTGTAAATAACACACGCGTCACCCATGTCAAAATGTTTATATTGCTCAACTGTAAATAGCACAATGTCACCCATGTCAAAATGGGGGATTTACTTGTTTACATGGAGATGAATAGAAATGGTTAGCTCTAGAGTCTATGGTTATGAATAATAGGTTATGAAGCAGTTACAGATCAGTAGAACTTACAATTAATAATGTTCTGTTTGTTTTGAAGTAACTCGGTGAATTTATTACTATGAATTGTTTCATTTTATATTTTCACTGAAATTCTCGTGTCCTTCCTATAGCCTATGTATGACACCATTAAACTAACCTTGAGGTACACATGCCTGATAAATATGTACTACACTGATAATTTTACATATGTCAAAGAGTAATGATAAGAAATGATAAACTTCAAAGAAGAAACAACCCAAACAACTATGCATCCAGTAAACAAAAGAAGTCCACCGACACAGTATTTTGTTAAATGTTTATTATATATAAATGAAATGTACAGCTTAACATTCATAAAACATCAATAATTTAATGATAAAAAAGACACGACAAACACAAATATCGGAGTCACACACAGTAGAACCACAATGAAAGTCAAAGGACACGTGGACTAACGAATGTGTCTCGGTTAATCCAGAGACATGCAAGAATTCAGTCTTCACAAGTACCGGGGCGGTCCTTACACGGACAGTGTAAGATACAAGAGGTGGGTTTGTGCTTGAATACTGAAGGAAGAGGAACAAAAGCCCCTGTGTGCCCATTATGCTCCTTCAGTGAGCCACTAGAACATTAAGTTTATACTCTGCTGTGCAGATTCAAGGCGTTTGACTGCAGTCACCTCTGAGCACATCGGACAGTGTGGTCTGCTGTTTACACAGAGCTACAGAAATACACTTTACTAGTCATTCAATCTGGCAGAAGAGAGGCCACTAGTTGTACAAAACAAAATAACACTGGTTCAAGTTTTCAGTGCATGCTCTAGGCAACTGGAAAGCAGGCTCAACTTGAGTGAATAATATTCCCACACACAAGTCCTGTTCTGACAGCTGTACAGTGAAAGCGGGAAGTACAGCTGCCCCTGTCCCATGACCAAGCACACGTCAGGGGCATCGATTTGTTACAGGTTAACTTTGGTCGGCTGACATGAGCGGCTCTTCAGACACCCACGACAGAGCAAGACCTCTACAAACACGAGTAACAAGGCCACAGAGTGTGGCTCCTGACAAACAGCAGCCAAGTGTGCGGGGAAAACAACAAAGAAAGTGAAAATAGTGTCACTGTGAAAGCCCCATTACTCACCCCCAGACGCACAACCCAAAGGCACACCACGAGCAGCAAACTATTCACAAGTGTAGATAAAAACAGTCACGGGCATATGGGAGGTTCATTTGTGAGTAAACCCACATGGAAGGCAAAGGAAATTCACTTTCAAGTCTGACAGCACTTTCACATTTCATCACATGACTTCCATGTGCATGACAATGGCTAGCTAACATGCTAAATATGTTCTTCAACTTGTTCCATTTTTGTTTGGTGACCTTAAGCACAGTCAAAACTGTATTGGTGTGAGTCAAAACAACCCTCTAACATTCTGAGAAATAAGAGCAAGGTTTTCACTACAGTCAATAGCCCTTTCCGTTTCTTCAGGAACAAATGATTGGCTCAGTTTTTTAAGACTAAGGTGGACTTTGAACTGTCCTTATTTGATGCGATTGTGCAATAGCAGTGACATAAACCCTTAACAAACCACAGTCCTTCATTAGATTTTTTTTTTTTTTTTTTTTTTTTTTTACAAATCTCACCAATATGATGAATAATAATAAGGACTGTCATTTCTACAATTGTGCACAAAATATGGGTGCTAAGTATGAATATGTTAAAAATATAGATGTGTTTCTCAAACTATAAAAAAATACATAAATAGAAAATATCAGACTTGAAAGAAAAGTGTTGCTAGTTTTAAAATTTGAAATGTCAAAAACAGAAACATTCACTGAAATATTTGATTATCTGGCTGTGCAGTCTTACCATTCGACCCAAAAGTGCAATAAAATGTTTGATTCTTCTTAATATCAAAATAAATGTCACATATTTTTGAAAATGTGTAGACTTAATTTGTGTCCTTGTGTCATGTGTCCGTATTGTCCTCCTTTGAATATTCCTCTACTAGTTTCTCATAGGAATGGCTGTGCTCAGAACAGTCACTAGTAAAGACAGATTCATCCGACTCTGATCCTTGCTCTTCTTTTGAATTAGTTTCAATATTTTCATCACATGTCGTTATAGACAGTTTTGCTTTTGAATCATTATCCTCTTCTTCCTCCTCCAAATTACTGCCTAAAAAGTTCTCTTCATCAATAAAAGTTATATTAGCATTCTGGATCGTGAGTGCGTGGTATTCCTTGTTGTCCCATGTTCTTTTAGCGGAATCGCCCAGTACACCATGTTCTATATCTGCATCTTTATCAAGCTGGTTTTCAAATATCGGGTCAGGGCTCCCTTCACCCTCCACATGGTCTTCAGTTAGCAGTAATCCGCTATCTGAACCCAAGAGGTAGTTCTTTGATTTTGAGAAGGCCACAGTCACACGGTCACTAAAACTATAGCGCCTCTTTTGACGTGGAGACCTGTCTAGACTTAAAATTGTGTGACCATTAAATACTGGGGCATCATTGCAACTCTGGGACCGGCCCATGTCTTTTGATTTGGCTCTGTTGATAGCATTGATAGCTGAACCGTTAGGCCGACTGTCATTCTTATTGCCAATCTGCTTGATCAAGTCATTATAGCCTTCCTGCTTTTTGGACAGGAAGCCAAATATATTGACATCATTTGGAGTGGGTGGCAGTCTGAGAGAGGCTTTATGTGATTGTTTATAATGCTGTAGTTCATCCAGGGATAATTTTCGGAGTTTGCGGCGTTTCTTCAAAGCCTTGTGAGCTTCTATCACCATACGCACTTTCCAGTTGAAGAAGAGAGAGAGCCAGGCCAGGCCAAGGTAAATCCACACTTCCACAAAGTAGCGGTACAGAGTTGGGTATTCCTTGTTGGGTTCCACTCCTGTAGAGATAAGAAAATTCTGTTATTTGAAGTCTATACAAATAAACACATAATAGGGAATTATTCTAGACTCAGATTTTTCTAATGCTAACCCAGAAATGTCCTGATTGAGACACAAATCATACATTATACATCACATTTTCTTTAGTAAATTTTTGTTTAGCATTAGTTATGTCTAAAGGTCTAGACATTGTTCTCATTTGCCTATCATTTTAATGCCTTGTAATTAGGGATGGGCATTCGACGAAATTTTCTTAATTGATCGTCAGAAGAAGTAACGATCGATTATCGATTAATCATTAATGTTTTTATATTAAAATGATCATCATTATTATTACTATCTACACAACTAATCTGCATAAATAAATTCAACTTTACGACATATAAACTGTAACGACTCTAGAGCCACATCAATCCGTTTTAGATTATATTGTGTTTAATTCAGTTTCGTCATCGACATTGCGCGACTCTCACCTGGCAAAGCTTTTTCCCACTGGACACCGAAACATATGTGCTGCTTTATACACTGTGCACATGGACTCACACTTGTCCCGAACGGAAAGCGTGGAATTTCTTGTACAAGTCATCGTTGCACATCGTTCGCATTTGCACTTCAGTAAGTTGCAGACTGACCGACTGTTTGTGTCTCGCTCCTTCTGATGCAGAGAGCTACATGTACGGACTCATGTTTGGGCACGCTACGCTACGCAGATTCGGTTTGTCGAGTAAAATGAACGTAATCGATGAAATTCTTAATGATCAATTATCGATTAATCGACTAATCATGCCCATCCCTACTTGTAATAGATTTTTGCTAGTTTACAATTAATAAACAAATTATACTTTGCCTTGACTGCACTCTTGCCCACCCATACCAATAAAATAAAAGTTAAAAATAAAAATAAATAAATAAATAGAAGTTCAGTTTTGTCATTCTGATTTGCAAATTTGTCATAAATACCATAATAAACAGTTCAAAAAAGAAAAAAAAAAAAGTGTTCTGCTTCCATTTTTCCCCCAGAATGTTTTGATTTTTGTTCTCATAGCAGTAGATAAAGTCCTGTTGTCAACGTTCATCAAAGTGTAAACTTACCTGCCACCAAGTCTCCAAATCCGATTGTGGTTAAAGTGACAAACGAGAAGTAGAGGCCTTCAATGTAGGTCCAGCCCTCCTGGGACATGAACACAAAAGGTGGGAGCACCAAATGCACCAGCACACCCCAGAGGAGGAAGATCGCCGTGCAGGTAAACTGAGCCTTCCTCTGCAGCACAAGAAGAAAGCAAAAAACAAAAAGGGTCTTAGATAAAAGGTCATGGGATAACAGGGGTGCAACAGGAGTCAAAAGCTTAAAGACATACCAGTGAGAAGCCCTTCTTAGTGAGGTACTGGCCGAGGTGTTTAGCTCTGCCTCCGAAGAACTTTCCCAGCTCACTGATCCAGGTGAGGCACAAAGGAACACCAAAGAGACCGTAGAAGATACAGAAGACACGACCAGAGGAGGTTTTAGGGGCAATGTTCCCATACCCTGAGAGAAGAGGCGATAGAATATGTTTAAAGAGTAAAAATTTGACTTACCTAAAAGTAAAAAAAAAGCTATTCAAAATGTTTTTTCGCAACACATTATAAGTACATTTTCAATATTTTTTAGAAACAATTATTTGCACCAAGCATGAACAAAATCCTAAATTGTCTATTAGGCTATTCAATTCTAGCAAGTCATTTAAGATTGAAAATGGTTTAAGGTTTTATTTATCATGACTGAAAATAGAGATTCTCTCCAAATTAAGTAATTTAAATTCATCCACAGCCCTTGTTTCACAACAAACCTATAAAAGAGCAGCGTAGTCACGTTTTCAGCAGTTATCTCTTTGCCCTGAAGTGTTCAAATAAAGCTTTTTGGGTATTTTAGGCAGATCACTTAAAACAAAATAAACAAAAGAATTGGCCTGTGCTGGATTTTTTTTGAAAAAGGCCGATAACCGATATGCTAAAAAGTCCAATTGAAATATACTCGGTCCAATATATGCATTATTAAATTTTATGTTTGACACAATTTTATATACATTTTATACACTGTCCCATTACTGTTATGCTTACCAATAGTAGTGATAACAGTGGCTGCGAAAATGACAGCATTTGGCCAGTTCCAGTTGTTGAAGGTCTTGTTGCCAGTAATAGTCACTCCTTGGCCTGCAGCATCTGATACTACCTGTGTAAAAAAAAAAAAATACAGATAAAAAGGGAAGACTATGAAATAACTTTTAAAAAATTATTGTAATCAAGCGCAAACTCCATCTTTGAAAAAGGAAGACAGGAAGTATGTGCCATTTCTCTCACCACATCCTTCCTGTGATAAACTGATGCTATCACCAGTACTACACAGTGCACCCAAGAGATCAGCTCTGACCTATGGGGCTCAGGGTTTTAACTACTGCTTACGGCATGTGTGGAAGAGGAAACAGCACATTGCACCTAAACAGCCATTTCAGAATCGTGATGACGTAGGACTTCTAAAGGAGCAGGTACAACTTATCATTGAAACTAATCCAGTGCTTATGTCCATTATACATCAGCTGCTAAGCAAAAGTTTCAGTTGGGATCAAAAGAACAAATAAGTAGTTTTGGTTGATTCTTTTTGATGTGTAATTAAGTAAATGAAAAGCCTTTACCCCTGAACCAGTTAATTACAGTACAGGTTGGCACTACATCTTTGCAGTTGCAAGACAGGACCAGTCTTTGAAGAGGCTTCCAATCTCCAGGTTCTACAGACATTGTTGCATCTTTTTCTATCTCCTTAAAACTAACTTTTGCGCAATACCTTTTGAACACCTTAGTAAGATAACTTCATTGCCAATGCAACAAATGATTGATTCAACGAAATTACATTTGCCCCATTCTAAGATAGTGGCAAACAATGTCAAGTATTTAAGCACAATTTTAAGCCTCAAGAAAATATAATCTTCGTGGAGATATGCAGAGGTTTGCAAGATGTGCGTAATCCCCAAAGTGGCAGAATATTGTTGGTTGTTTAATAATGACAGGTTTGGGACTGCACAGCTCTGTAATTAGCAGCAGAGAGGGGGCAGTCTTTTGTCTCCTAAAAACAACACTGCTGCTCCTCTGGACTTTAGGGAGACATCACCAGTGACAGATGAGAAAAACATAATTCCACAAAGAGACAGGCTTTGCAG
Source organism: Boleophthalmus pectinirostris (assembly GCF_026225935.1). NCBI lineage: Eukaryota > Metazoa > Chordata > Actinopteri > Gobiiformes > Gobiidae > Boleophthalmus > Boleophthalmus pectinirostris. Next base: position 21,508,850 of record NW_026570971.1, on the reverse strand, counting down.
TGGAAGTAAGGAGTAAACCGACAGTGTATAAGGAGTAGTGTGTGAGGAGGGCTGGGTTCTGGGTCGATTTAATCTTTCAGATAAATATGAAAGGAGTGGATTGCATCATTACAAAATCAGATGGATGTAAAAACACCGAGCAACAATGACTTGTACAATTTACAACTTTAGAAAGTTTTCTGCCAACCGCTCTAGTAGTAGTAGTTTTTAGTTTAACAACACTAACTAGAGGTCCAACATTTGAAAGTCCTTTATTACACAAAATTGAGTCTTGTGAGCTTTAAGCAATGGTATAATGTTGTTATCTCCTTAAAAACATACCTCAAGTTGTGTTTTGTTTCATTCACACATGTAATCCTTTATTATTAGTGTGTCTACATCTCCAAAGATCAAAATGCTCTGTTTCACCTTGTGATGTCACATAGTTGTAGTTTTCGAGTTAACAGCCATCTTTTACTTTTAGTTCAGAAGAGATTGGCCTTTCCAGGAATTCCATCTGAAATGATTCAGAAGATTCTAATGAAGGAGTACAGAGTTTAAAAAACACAGTGGAGCGCTTCCTGTATTACCACAGGAGTGTTTCTGTTTGAGAGAAGAACCCAGTCTAAATATGCAGGGCTTGTGTGTTAAACAAAACACATGAAACAAAACATAACTTCAAGTATGTTTGTGATGAGGAAACAACATTATAACATAGATATGAAAATAGTGTTTAAATAGTGCCTTTTAAGTGTTGCTTGAAATAAATAATATAGCTATAACATAATAATCAATCACTTTCCTATACTAACTATAATGAGTAAAACTCTAAAGAGTAAAAGTCTACTATAATGATCTAATGATAAGATAAACATTCATGGCACAAAAGAAAACTAGCACTGCCCTTTTAACACACATTACCAATCTCTAGGTCATGTGGTGTTTTGATACATTTTGTTTCATATCCAAACAGACACTGATGCTCTGACATTTCTGTCTCAAGAATTCAAAGTTTAGCTAATCTCTCTGATGATTTATAGTCTTCAAGTATCTGCAACTATGTAACTCAATCAGCATGACTTGCACATGTCAATCTGTTATGCAAAACACACAAAAACGCTTGAGTTTGAACACTAAACTGCTGAAAGACAAAAACTGCTATGGGGGCAGAGAGCAGCCATCACGGAAATACCAGCTAGACCTTACGCTGCTGTTTAAGAGGGAAGAGGTGAATGACCTTAATATTACCCAAGGAAAATGTATACGGTTTTGATAAATACAATTATCTTATAAATGTCCTGACAAAATGTTAACACACCCAGTGTGCATTAGGCAAATGCGCACTTTAAAAAGAACCACATTAACTTTACTGTATACAGATTTTCTGTAGAGATGCTCATTATTCTATTAAGTAATTTCTGTCATATTGAAGATGAAAAAAGTGTTTTTTTAACAATAATTTCTTAGCCTGATTTATCATCCGGTTTTCAGCTTTCCAAAAATATTGTAAAATATAATGTCATCTATAAAATATTGTGACACTAATATTCCCAATATTGCTACATCCAAGTTGCTGACACCAAGGACAAAGAGCGGTCCTTTGGCTAGTAAATATCCTACAAGGTTGCTCAAAGGTCAGAGATCATCCTGGGGTCAACTCATACCCATCACAGGTCGCAGATGAGCCTGAGAACAAGAGGTGAAAACTAGCCACAGGAAGCAGAGATAAAAGAGACTTTGTGTGTAAGGTTGAGTAGCTCCAGAGGAAGTGGCAAAACTAGCTGAACAATCTGTGGGACTCCAACACCACTGACCGCCAGTGGAGTCTGGTGTGGTCTGTGTGCTGAACAACCAAAAATATATAAAAACATGATCACGTTACCTTTACATCTGTATTTTTGCACGTGTTATTAACCAACATAGTCAATAGTCAATATTATATTATCATAATTATTAGAATGTATTGGGAGTAGAGCTGTACAATTAATACAAATTTAATTAAGATACAATTGTTTCAAACTGTCAGTCATCAACTTGGGTCTTTTTACTCTGTCAGAAAAAGTATTTGAGCAGAGTTCAGACTTTGGAGGAAAGATTTTCACTATTTTTTTTGTTTTGTTTTAAATGGCACTGATTCAAAGTCTGCCTTATTAGTAAGTTCATGGAATGCATCAACTATTTAGATGTTTTCCCATATTGGCGCAGAGCTAATTGGACGTTTAACAAGTCCGGGTTTTAATTCTCTTAACAATAACTCTCTAGAATTCTTTCAGCGGTCATTTAAAGGATCATAAAAGATGCTGACTCCCATGTTTGTACTCACAACATTGGCATTCTGCTGGCAGCTCAGGGTCCTAATATTGAAACTAAGACTGTATCACGTATGGTAAATATAATGCAGAGTAAGCACTTGCGCCCATTTTGATAACTACAGCAAAATTTAAAATAAAAAACACTGTGACGAGACTGGTCCTTATCAGACCAGCTGCCACAGACCACTTGTGTTCCTATTGGGTTTTTTTTCCACCTCAAATGGTCAAACACAACATTGTTAGAATTGCACTCACTGTTAACTGCAGGGTAAACATGGCCCGTCTAGCCATTTTTGTGTCAGATTAGCTTTGTAACAGCTTGCTTCTGGAGCTGGGAAACATTTGACACAAGACAATTCCAAAGAAACAAAAACGGATGCCAAAGTTTTATGAATAATTTATAGTACTTTTATCTGACTTATGTTTTTGGTTACTCTTCCTACTATCAGTAAGTCTAATATTAATATTATCAATATGTCAATATTAAATGATTTGAATATTTGTGTTTCTTCCACTGCTTCTTTTGATTTTATGTTTTTTAATTTTTTTGTGGTTTATCTTACTAATACCAGATTTTATGCATAAATACATACATAAATCAAATCTTACATCCAGATATTCTTGAGTAGGAGTTCCCCAAATACTGTTTACATTCTTTCTTGAGTCATTCTTAAACCAATGAGTTTTACTTCTACTTGAATAATTACTTTTAAAACACTACTCTTACTTACGTACAATTTTTGGCCACTTCATACACTTCTGAACATCATACTTTCCTTTGAAGGTTTTACATTTTCGTCAAAAGTGCTACAATAATCTTTTAATTTCAGTGATGTCCAGTATTGTAATGCCATGTAATGAAGATTGACTGGAAAGTGGCCATTGTGAATCCATCAAAGACAAGTCTGTTTGGATAATTCATTACTTTCACCTCTAAACTCCTGACGTCAAGACCAATCACCTTCTAGCGCTTTGAGCTATTTATTTACATTCAGAATAAAGACTGGATTTCATTGGACCAGCTCTTGGAGCACATGACATGTCGGCTACTGAAATAAACAGTGAGTTGCTTCATTCATTCTGACCTGACCACAGGCTATGGTAAACCTCAAGCATGTGATTCCACTGTATTGATGAATGCATTGAAAGTGTCTGCAAAACTCGACCAATAAAAAGTTGTATTACAGTCATGTGCAGCCAGGATTCTTGGGGAAAGTCATTAGTCATACAAAAAGTCAAAGCTGATTATCTTTCCAGTGAAGGAATTGGGTTAAGGAGGAGTATTCAAGACAGTGGATTTATTGCAACTGCTGATTAAAAAACAACAAAAAAACATTTGAGTAAAGCCCATGTAGTTAAGGCTGAACTGTTCTGGACATAATATCTAGTTGTGCAAAACATCCATCCTGACAAGTATTGCTTCTAGAATTATGCTTTTGACATTCAGTTAATAATGCAAAATAGTGGAGAAAAGAATGATATATTACCTGCAAAAATAACTGCCCAAAACATGTTTGTAGACGTCCTAGCTGCAGTATTTGCAGGCTGTATTCATAATAAATCATAAGACATACATTTTGTAACAATTCCAGCCTTTGTATAAACAAGATTCTACTTCCAAAAAGGCATTATGCAAATAGTAACACTTTTTAAGAACTATAATAGACCATAGATAAAAACAAATTTTAACTATTTTTTCTCCTCAGTGATTTTTGTCATTTTTTACTTTCAAAAACAAATTAAAATTGTCTGTGTTGATTTCATGAACTGAAGTTAGCATTTGTAATTACTTTGGCCGATCCAGCCCTGTTGTATTGTCACAGAACACCACTAGATGCCATCTATGTTACTTATGTAACGTTACTTTACAGCTGTCTGACAGCCAGCTGAAGAAGACCAGAAAGCCCAGGTGAGCCTGAACAAAGTGACGGGAGGGTGATTTCATCTATTGGTGAAGAGATGGTAGCTTTAAGGAAGTGCCATTCAACAAAAAGATTCTTCATCCAAAGTCTTAACTCTGCTCCAAACCACATGCTTTTACTGACAGAGGACTGGCTGTACACTTCTCATTTAAAAAGCCCCAAGCTAAGACGATTACAAACCTTGAGCTCGATTAAAAACTGATTAATTTATCAGCCTTGAAATATTGTTCACATTTTATTTAAATTGTTTAGAAATCAACATAACTTTACCAGAATATTCATATTGTCATGTTGTGTGATAGTCAACATACAGCAGCACAAACAGTTTACATTTGCCACAGATAAGTGAACACTTCAACAGCCTCACAAGAGCCGACACTGATGGGCCATAAAATCCAATCTGCAAACTGTGACCACTTCAAGGACTGCACGGTTAATAGCAAACTCTCTGTTATTGAGACACACAAGACTAACTTTAACAAGACTGTCGCCTTCACTTGTAAAGGCTGCTTATATGTTTTTAATTGCTAACAAACCAAGCTGAGTTTCCATTGTGGAAATCTACTGACTTTGAAGCTGATAAACGTTGATACATTTGAGCGTCTCGCGTGAGTAGGTGCCTTTGGTGAGCGGGTGGTTCAAATGAAAACAGTGGAAAATTAAATACACAGAGTAAAAATGTAAACTGAACTTTCTGAATAGTAAAACATGTGGTTTAAAATTATGGTTCACAAAATGTGGGAAGACAACCACTTTAGTAAACAGGCTTTTTACAATGGTAACCAATTGCCTATACAGTTATGATTTTGTTTAATTAGGTGATGGTTTGACTTCCCATTTATACTGCAGGGCTGTTACAGAAAGGTTGGTAACACTATAAACCTGGCCAAACTTATAAAAAAATGCTTATTTTGGACAGTCACTGTGGGAACTTATGCAACAGCAGAGCCTGCTCTGGAAAAGTACGGAGTGAGCTTTAAAGAATAGGCTAAGTTTACGGTGAGCTACACACTGGACAATAAGGCTGGTTTTACTGGGCAACATATGAGGATTAGCCTCCTGTTTGGGGATGGGGATTAAATATAATCTGGCATTTTCCTTGGCTTAGACTTGGTTTAGCTCAACATTTGACAGTCAATCCTCAATTATTTCTGCTTTAACACAGGTTTACTAGTTCAGCTTCATCCAGCTTTTGTTATTCAGTCTTATTAGTATTAACTGGTAACTGGAGGACAGAACTGTTAAAAACAAATGAGTCCTTTGATACATGACACTGCAGAGAAAATGGCTAATTTCCACTCTGCGATGACCCATCCATGAATAACCGAACCAAAATCACTTTTCTTTCAAATCCAACATTCTTTCCAATGCCGAGAGGCCATTTTGGGCCAGTGCTGGGCTCCAACTGTTACTGAGGTGCCATGAATGGGGGAGGTTCATGGACATATTCCCTTTCAGAGACCCCCAAAGACAAAAAAGAGGCAGCAGGCAGCAGCCGAAGTGGGGGATGGGCCATAATAAATCTTCCCCAATACAACTGTTCCTGGGCCCAAAAAGGGGGACAAGTCAGAACATGTTCCAAAGTAATACTAGATCATAACAGTTTTTAATCTATATCTAAAAAACAGTCTATATATGTATAAAAAATAATGTAAATGAAAGATTTTCTTGGTACGCACTTGTCACACGGTCCTATACACACGTCTGTGTATAGAGAAAACTTGGACACCTGCCAAGGCACTTCCTTTCACTTGACATGGTTAAGTAATGGTTATACAGACTTTTAGTTGGGGTTAAATGTTTTGCCCCATAATTAATAGCAACGTTTAATGAAGTAATTACAGCAGGTGATGACCTTAATACACTGTGGAAAACCTAAATAAACATAAACTGGTATAGGCCATGTTGTTTGTTTACATGTTGAGATCATATTGCAGGATAGGATCAACAACTGGAAAGGAGCAAGGTCACAGAGAAGCTCCTTGTGAACAAACAGTGTCAGGGGCCAAACACCTGTGGACTGCACTGTTTACCCACTTTGTATTCATTCAAGGCTGACGGGAAACGATCAAAATCAGCATCTCTACAGCTGGTTAAAGGATTACAAATTTTACAAGACATTAACAGAGGAACACTGTGTCTTTTTGTTTATTGGGAGGAATGACTTCACTCAGAACATCCAAAAATCATAACTTTCTGACTATAAAATATTTGAGAAAGGTTGGTCTGCAAGTTCTGATGGTAACAAAAGCCATTCATTGAACTATTCACTTACGGCAATATTAGCAAACTGTTTGACTAATCATTGTTGGTAGTTTAATGCGAAATCCCATCTTGGTAAAGTGGTGCAGTTAGCCAATTTGCATCAAAGGCATGCCCAAGCAGGTGCAACAACCTTGTGCAAAACAGACGATCCTGCTTATTTTCTTCTGCAAACGCAAGCACTCAATACCATGTAGTAATGATTAAAATTGTTATTCAAGTATGTAACTCCTGTTTGTGCTTGCTTGATATGATAGTTATCTTTTCAACTGTGCTCTTTGACCAGTAATATGATTTTTACTTTACAGTTGCTTTATCAGATGTTCCAAATGATGAGCCATTAAAGGTTTTGTGAATTACTGTGCACAAATTCAACTCAAGTGACTTATAGATTATTATTTATGTGCTTCAATCAAATGTATTCGAACAGTGTAATTTAAATGTGTGAAGTTGATGCTCCATACCTCTAAAATTCTGTTCAAATCATCTTTCGTCAGACAGGGGTAGTCCTTGAGAATTTTATCCTTTTGGGCATTGTACTGTCTTGCAGCCAGCTTCCAATTAGGCTCTTCCAGAACTTGAAAAATCGCTGCCCCAATGGACAGGTAAAAAATAATAGCAGAAGTCAACAGGGGGCCTTTATCTACCATACTTCTGTAAAAGTGACAACAATGTCGACAGCGCGGGCCGGGGGAAGAGAAGACACAGAAAAGGGGGGTAGATAGCGACAATGGCCCAACAGACAGTTTTTACGCTGGAGGCATTTTCACGCTGCTTCACCAAAGTCACCAAAAGTTTCTTCTTCCGCGCCGTGGCTCTGGAAAGTGGGAGAAAAGTTTTGCCGCGGACACCATTGGGCGCGATACATAACCAGCTAAACTTGAGCATTAACCGTGAGTCGAGGAGCCGTTGTTAGTCTTTCTGTCTGTCTGTCTATCACCGCCTCCACGTGCGCAGCGGGAGGAGGACGCACTGGCAGCTGCTAAAGTAGTGCGCTCAGAGAGCGCGCACAAGATCCGCCCAGAAAAGAGAAAAAAAACTTCCCAGAGGCAGTAGCCTAGATGGGGCTCACCACCCTGGGCTCCTGTGTGTCCACCTTATCTACAGGTGTACGGCTACTGAAGCTGCGGTCTCCAGGTATGCGGAGGGACTGTAAAGGAACAAAGCTGAATGCTCCAGGACTTTATATTGTTGTTTAATCTGATAAATGTTTAAGCCAAATGTGAATCACGTGGTTTAGTGGCTAAAGCATAACTGCTGTAGCCTCTTGATCTATAACCCCACAGCCAATAAAACCACTGCATTTCATGACTGTAATTAGGCCATAGATCTTTGGTCTTCTTTTAAGTGGGTTATAATTCAGATTAGAATTTGTACATTTCTAAAACTTCATTCCAAAGTTAAAATACAATAATTGAAGTTATTTAATGAATTATTAATGATTACATTATGAATTTTTACATTTATAATTGTATAATTGGATTTGGGCACTAATGCATTAGATTTTATGATTATTATTAAGTAATCCCTAACCACTATTTGTATGACCTGAACTGTGCTTGTCTGTAGAATATTGATAAAAATATAACATTTTATTATTATAAAGTGTTTGCACAGAGGATTTATCAAGTTTTCTTTGTTTAATCTCTGAGTATCAAAGATGAAAACCAGTGAGTTTCCTATATCCTCATAAATACACCTTACTTTATCTATTTATTTGATAGGGACAATGCAGATGTAATGAACATCTGGATTAAATATGTAAATATGCCTTATTATAGCTACTAAGCACATTTACATCCGTAGTACTGAGGCAGGCAACAATACAACACACAAATAGAAAGTTAGTACACAACACAAGGAAATGTGAAAAAGTTTCTGAGTAGTGGTCAGACTGTCAAAACATTGTGCCTACTATAAATAAAGCAAAAACAAAACAGCAGAAATCTGGGTTTAGAAAAAAAGAAAAAAGCTGCTAGGAGATAGAAGACGCATCAAACCGCCTCTGCCGCCCTCACTGTACTGTGGTCTGTGGATGTGTGGGAATGTTTGGTATGCAAGACGGCAAGGCATTGCATCATGTACTTTTGGCCTTGGGCATTTTTTTCCCACTATCTGTGTGTCTATTTACATGCTTGACCAAAAAATGACAAAGAAAGAAATTTTGATTGTTGGCTAAGTAAATGTTGTAACTTTGATCCACTTTTGGCAGAGCCTTCCTTTCCCAAGTTTATGTCATGTTGTGATAACCTGGTTCTTATGTTGATGGATGGCTTTTGGCTGAACCACTTTTTTGAATCATTGTCAGGGTTTCTAGATCATATAGGAGACAGTGCATAAATCCAGACACTAGTGAGAGCTCCATAGTTTGGCAGAAGATGCAGTCGTGCGTGTGTCAGCATGTCGTCTGAACAACCCAAAAAGGAAAGCAGTTTGGAGACTTCATTTAATGTCAAGTTGCCCTGAGGTGAGTAGATAGGACACATGCAAAAGTACACTCTGTATGATTGGATTGTTCGACATTATAACAGTTTCAACTGGGGGCATCATGATGCAATCTGTATTCCAATAGAAAATATACAAAAGGATCAAAAGTATTCTGATTCCTAGGACATGCATTAACCCTTAGAATGGTCTTAAAGGTTTATTAAATGTATTTTAATTGTATTAGATAACAAAATGCAATTGAATTTTAGGTTTATAACGCCCCTAATATCAAAACATAATATATTAAACTTTATTATCTCATTTAACATTGTTTAAAAGTATCATGTAATATGCATCCCTGTATATGCGTATTACCAAGAAGTCTGTATAATATATTGCAGTATTGATATTTTGAGTACAACCCTTAGGTGTATTGTACTATTAATTTGATTAAACAAAAAGTACAATAATATTTTGGTACTCTATAGATTTTTACAACAGCAAATGCTGTTTATTCACCTTCAAAGGCAAAGAGTAAAAGTTATTTATGACAGGATGAGACAGAGAAATGTATGGTGGTGCAGCAGCACTGTTACAGACTCAGCTGTGTCCTGGTGCAGGCGGTGCTTTTCGTCTGCGGCACACATTAAGACCAGAGCTTACATAACTTCCATACCAGCACTGCATTGGTTCCTCCCCACATCCTAAACATGACCCCATTACAACACAAGACAAATACTACGTCTGTGCTGAAATTACTCCCAGTTAAAAAGTGAAGAAAATGTCCATTAATTATCTTGATTCTTTCATTAACTGATTATTATTGAGTAGGATTCTTGCTGCATAACCAAAAGGCTCTGGGTTTGATTGGTCTATTTAGCCTCTTTTCCACTGGAACAGTTCGCTTGGGGAGTTGTGTGGAGTTTGCATGTTGTATGTGTGGATACATGCAGGTAAACCACCTGACTTCCTCATACAGAGAATACAGAATACAGAGGGGTAGTCTCCAAATAACAACAAAAATATCCCTAATATATGGCTGATTAAAGCTGGAATTTAATTGAAATTGACTAAAACCTGAACTGAACAAGGATTATATGAAATAAGAATTTGCTTAAAATCCTAAAGCCTTTTCACTTAGAGGTCTCAGTTTAAAGAGTCCACATCAGGGTTCACTTTGGGTTCAATTATTTACACCAGAGCTTTACTCTAATATGAAGCTCTGTAAAAATGTATTTTTCATAGACAAGAAACAAGATTACAAGTTACAAGTTCTACACAATATTAGATAATAACAAAAAAAACTTGTATATTAATATATTAATTTATATATATACAAACTAAGGTTAACACAGTTTGACACACTTCAGAGTATAAATAAAAGAGCCCATTTGTTTATGTTTAGTTTTATAGACTTGTTATATTCTGATGTTATATTCTTCCACCAGTTTTACTTGGACAATCACGGAAATGTGCTGTACATAACTAAAGCATTTAAGGAGTATGAGGCTGTCTGTTTTCACATGTCACTGCGATGGAGATTTGACGTCATGATTGTACATAAACTAAAGTTGACAAATGAGCTCTTCTTTCAGTTTATAAAAGGTCACCAGAGCAGATGGCCCGCGATTAGTTCATACTGTAACACTGAAGAGAAATCTGCTGTGGTGGTCTTTACCAGAAAACCCACCGGGATCCAAGGGGACTTCCGGAGGTTTACTTTCAGTTGATTAAACAAACCGGAAAGACAGCATCAGATAAGCCAGGATACAGTAGATGGTTTGTATTGTATCTATGAATGGGAGTAAAGTGGTTAGTATTACACATGAAAGGGTAGCTGTTCAAACCTAGCAAGAGAAGATGTATTGTTGTCAAGTTGTGTAGTTATCTAGTTTTCAAGACACTGGATTCAAATTGCCTTCTTAATTTCCGAAGTGGTACTCAATGAACAATACATTTTTACATTTCCTCTTAAAAAAACATCTCACAAAATTTAACAAGGAAGCTATTGCTTGCTGTTACTGTGGGGATCTCCATCTTCCCTTTCATAACTAAAGGCCTTGTGTTACTTAAGAGCTTGACTGTAAATAGCTCATATTCAAATTAAAGTGTTTAGGTAAAAAGGTTTCAGTGTTCAATGACATTCTGTTTTGCTAATCACAAGAAATACCATTAAAAAGCAACAGTGACTGAATTTGAAAATAAAGCTGTTCTTCTAGTGTTAACCACTAATGTGAAGTATGATTATAAAAATGAAACTGTAATCTCATTTCCTATATTCTATAGTCTATTTTGATAAAATTGACATATCACTATTCTCAAGTTTCCTCTTGAATGCAGCCCTATACTAAAAAAAAAAAGAAAAAAAATTCTCACCCACATCCTTAATAGGGCAACTTCAGTAATGTCCTATGTTTGTGACAGGTGGGTTTACCCAACTGTAATAAAGTGTGAACTTTCAGAAGAAGCAGATTACAATAGTTAGGTCTTCAAGGCAGTACTGAGAGGTAAACAGCTATATTTTACCTTTAGTTCTGTAGCAATTGACAAATCCAGGGCTGAAATCATCGAAATTATTCTAGTGAAGGTGAGTGTTTTCTGTTTGAGAGAAATACTCTGTAAATATTGTTTTACACACGTCCAGGTATGTTTTTGATGAAGAAACAACATTATCATCAGAAAACAAAAAAATGTGTGTCCATTAACATCACAAAATTAATGAATAAATCAGGTCAAGTCCATACTGCAGATGACTTGAAGACATTTGCAGATCTGCTGTTATAAAACTTATTTTTCACAGTAATCTGGATTCACACCAAAATGACTCATTTACTCCTTGACTTGTTACTTTTTCCCCCAATAATACATAAAAGCATACCACAATCCATGACTAACTAATCATACAACACATTGTACCAATTTATTATTTTCTAGGCAAAGAAAGTTTAAAAAATGAAAACAGGTTTAAATGTGCATTGTGTAACTTTTCTGGTGGAGGGTTCATCAAATGCTTTTCTTCATGGAGATGTCATTACTTCGTTTGGAATGTTTCACAGTGTGGCATTAAACCTTTCTATCTTCATGGAGACCAAACTACACCAAGTTACAGGTCAGATCTCTAGAAAGGCAACCTTGCTCACAATATTTTTGAGTTATAAAACCACCTGTAATTGAATAAATGTGAGGTAAAGCTGGTTAATGTTATACTGTGGAACATTCCAGGCAGAGAAATTACATCTCCAGTGAAACAAGCAGGTGATGGAGTCCCAGCAAAAAAGTTAAATAGTCCACCTTTAAGTTCTTTCCCTATTATCAATCGATGTAGCTCACTTATAGTACACTTCTGCAATGTTGTTAACGGTGCATTGTGTAACTTATTGTGGCGGGTCCGTCAAATGCTTTTCTCCATAAAAAATATTATTACTTTGTCTGAAATGTTTCACACTATGGTATTAAACCTTTCTATCTTCATGGAAACCAAACCAGACCAAGTTACAGGTCAGATCTGTGGAGAGGAAACCCCGCTATCAATCAGAATACCTGTTTTTCTAGGTATATGCAAAGAAATGACATCTCTATAGAAACAAGCAGGTGATGGACCCTGAACCAGAAGGTACAGAAGTTCCACAATGCAGCTTTATGGTGGTAATTGCCTATGTAATGTAATGTACCTAAACACATGCACTGATTGAAGTCTGTGTTTTCTAGGTCAGTGAAGGGTCAAGTTTGCCCATTGCTCAACAGGTTACTCACGTTCACCTCATTGACTGTTTTTGATCGCCACGTCTGAAGTGAAGCCTGACGACCTATGACCCCAGGTTTGCCCATTCTAACCAATCAGCTCTCACTATAGCCACACACATCTTTTGTCTAGAGTACATATTTCCTGTTTGTGAGGCAATATTTTAGGACATCCTCCTGTAAGGCATATTTTTAGCCTGTGTAGGTGCATACAGTGATGGGAGTTTGTGAAATGACTGGAAAAAAGCTTCCTTGTACCATTGTTTTGACCTTGTGTTGTGATTTTTCCACGCTTCTCATGGGAAGGAAATACGCACAGTCACTTAGCTAATTTGCTCCTGTATTTACTGCTCTCAGAGACGTGTGATATATGTACTGAACATTAGAGTGTTTATATTAGATAACAAATGAAAATAAATATTGTGATTGTGGCTTCTACAATAATTTCAAAGGCAATTTTCACACTCTTTATTTAATAATAATTGTCTTTCGAACAGCCTAACATGCAATAATTTTTTTTTACTTTTTTACCACAATGTAAGCTGAATGTAATGTCTTTGTCTGCTATTGTTAAAGGTCTCCTATTTTGTGATCTACCACTATATTATAATGTGTCCTCATCAAAAAACATACTCTCTTTAACTGGATGTGCTCCGGTGTGTTTTTAAACTCTATACACCGTTACTAGAGTAATTTAGATAATCCCAGCCCTAGAATTGCCAATCTCTACTGAATATAAGGTAAAAAGTAGCTTTGAACTTGAACTGCTTCATAACATCACAAAGTGGAACAGAGCATTTTGAGCTTTGGAGATGTAGACACACAGATAAAAAAGGGTTATGCATGTTTGAATGAGACAAAACACTACTCCGGGCATATTTTTGATGAAGCAACAACATTCTAACATGGCTTAAAAGTCATGTATTTTTGCGTAATATAGGACTTTGCATAATATAGATTTTTCACTTGTCACTTGACTTGTCAAAAGCTCTGACACACCCCCAGTATTGATCTAAAACAAGTCCACTGACTGAAAACTGCACAGCTAATAAATCAAAACGGCAGAAAACTTGTGGGTGGGAGGGTAAATGACATTGTCCTCTTTAAAAGTGATTATAGATTTTAAGATCACCATAGCATATATTTCTTCTTTTCTGATGGTTATTATATTATATTATATTATATTTATACAGGCTTGGGAGTGACTGGCACACTGGGTACATTGGACTGACAAATACTGACATCATGCGGCACAACTGTAAGTCTCCATGAAAGACATTTTACTAAGTTGTTTCTAAGAAATATTTTGAATAGTGAAACCTCTTTGTTTACTATTCAAACTAAAAAAGCAAGTCATATTTCCAGAGAAGACATTTCACATGCACACAAATCAGCTAAAGGTTAATTTAAGATTAGCAAGGAACGCACCCAAATGTTACGATCTTATTTAAATGAATCTGTTTCTCCTAAAAACAATACGAGCTATGAAGAAACAATATAAAGTACTATAAAGATAACACAATGAACAGCTATTGTTTTTGCCAACTTTGTAAACTAGATCTTTCTTCCTCATATCCTGTTTTGTCTTTACGAAAGCTTTTTTTCTCTGAAATATGTTGGATTTCCTATCAATATTAGAGATGCCAAATACAAGACAATCCACCATAAAGGAACAGGAAAATAGTTTAAAAATGGGGTTATTATGTAGTAGAACAGCCAGATACACATGTTTAGGTGAAATTAAGGAACAGTCATTGAATATATTGTTGTTGACTGTCAACTTGTTTTGGGTTCCAAAGGTGGAATGAATCAAAGTCTGTTGCAAATAAATTGTGACTCAGATCAGTTTGTGCGTGCGTGTGTACAAACAGCTTGAAATTGGCCTGATGTGCCAAAGAGGGTAGAAAAAAACAGGAGTTGTGTTGTCACATCATGAAGACTATATTAGCGAGTGAACAGCAGTTGTCAATACTCCTCAAAAAATTGCTTTATTTTCTTTCATCCTGAAGAAGCAAAAGTTAATATTTTTTGTCACATGTTCTTCCCCAAAACACCAATTAAGTTTAAAAACCAAAATCACTGAATTTGCACTTTCTAGTTTCACTTCACTGTTGTTTTGCAGATGTCTAATTGTTTAAATGTGTTTTATTTCTACTTTTTCCATTGAAAAAAATCTGGCATTTCAGGGCTGTAAAAGTAAGATAAACACTGGCATGAAAACATCACACCCAGGTCACAAAAAATCTGATTTGACCTGCAGTGTGAATGTAATCTCAGACCATATACTATAAAAGTGCAAATAATATGTTCCTTATCTACACCTTTATTAGATTTAATGTGCTACTATTACTGAAATAGTTAGTTTGTGAAATTGTTTGGTGGATGTTCTGTAGAGTTGTTTACGTTGCACTGTTCTCTCCTGCAAAGGCATGTCCGTGTCTGCTCTGAGCCCAAAGCCCAAAAGGAAATGTCACTGGAGCCTGGTACTATCACGCTTTGCACTGTACACTATGGGGACTTTAACAGCTTTTCCAGGGATCGACTGCGTGGACATCCTAGAATAAACCTCTATAAGCCATCTGGTTATATGAGAGTCCAAAGAGTATCCACCTTATCTGTAATCTAATTCTTTATTTAATAGCATTATTGCAAGATAGTTGATATAATAAAAACAAATATGAGGTTCAGTGGAGGTTTACTCTTCCTTATTGTAGTTCATCAAGAGTCTAGCATGTGCTTAGCTTCAGTCTGTAGTTAATTCACAGTTTTTACCAGTGACAATAAAACATGTAGTTAAATCTTGTCTAACCAATTAACTTTTATAAATGAGTCAGATGGTTATCTCAGATCGTGGAAGTGAAATGGTCTATGTGCTATATCTGAACGTTTGGTTGTGGAATCACTTCTCTAATCCTGCATTGCGTACTTTGATTGTGTCACTGGGCAAGATACTTACTCCTTCATGGTGGATAGTACTCCTCCTTGAGTAATATATTTTACCATGGCATGCAACAATACTCTAACATGAGTCAAGATTTTGGTTTACCTTTGTACTGTGAGTAAGACTGTGTCAATAGCTTTATGTATTTTATTCATTAAACATTTCTATAACAAATAACACATTTTGAAGTGTGATATAGTGCTGAAGGAAATAACCCAAGAACAGGTTTAAAGGTGCATTGTGTAACTTTTCTGGTGGAGGGTCCATCAAATGTTATTGCTTTCTATCATTATGGAGACCAAGTCAGACCAAGTCACAGGTCAGATCTGTGAAGACTGAGAGGTAACACACTCAGTCAGAATGCCTGTTTTTCTAGGTGTTTTTGACTTATGAAATTACTGTAATTGGATAAATTAAAGTAGAGCTGATTAAAGTCATACTGTGGAACAGAGCAATGACATCTCCAAAGAAACAATCAAGGGACTGATCTTCCACCAGAAAATTTACACAATACACCTTTAATCATAAAACATTTCTAAGTCTAAAATATTGTTAGAAAACAAGACCTAAATAAATAGCAGAATGAAACGAATGCATCAGTTTTATATAGCGCTTTTCTGGACACTCAGAAGGGTTATTTCCTTCAGCAATATATCACACTTCAAAAGTTGTTATAGACACTTATTATCACCTTATTATCATTCACTCCATACCCGGTGGTGGTAAACTACTATTGTAGCCACAGTTGCTCTGGGGCAGACTGACAGAAGCAAGGCTGTCAATCTGACCCATCGGCCCCTCTGACGACCACCACCATCACGCCCTCCCACACCCACACACACACGCACACGCACACGCACACGCACACGCACACGCACACACACACACACACACACACACACAACTTTGATACTAGGCAATGTGGGTGAAGTGGAAGGACACAATGACAGTTTTTATGACTGGTGCCCCACTGTGGCACCTGATTTTCCCAGTGGTTTCCCATCTAAGTAGTGATCAGGCCCAGCCCTGCTTAGCTTCTGAGATCTGACGGGATCAGGCTTTGACAAGCCCCTATGGCCACATCATTTGGCCTTTGAAACATTTGTATTTGTAATGAATTAAAGACATTTCAAACATTTACAGCTCAAAGCTTATTGCCATAAAAATAACCAAATATTTTCCAGTAATGCCAAAAAATGTGCACGTGATAAATACTGAGCCCCAAAATATACAGTTTCATCTTTCATGTTTTGAATGGTAAGTATCTAGAGTCCTATCATGACAGGCCTAGTTCAGGCATTCCTTCAAATATATTAGATTTTAAATTTAGTTTGTTATTGCTCACCTGAAGATACCACATTTTGTGCATGCATGTTTTGTCCTTCTAATAATACACACAGTTACTCCTATAAATGCTTACTTGAGTTATAGTTCCCCCAAAACTTTTAAACTCTTCATCTCTGGTCACTCTCACCTGTTCATAGCGCAGATGTTGGTGTGGTAATTGTTCTGTGGTTATTACGTAAAATCTCCACGTGGCATCAGCTGCCCCTAAGGTCTTTCATTCAGGCCTATGTCCTTTCAAATTACAGTGTTATCCTTTTGATTTGTGTAACTAGGGCATGAATGATAATGACATATTAATGAGGTATATTCTGGACGCAATAAAGCTCTGTTATAAATAACCAATTACAGAGATAGATCATTTATGGAGATATAACATGGTATTTTCCTGGTTGCTATTTATCTGATTAGTAGACGTGTTTCTATTGGACACTTATTATCAAAACTATGAACAGGACCCTCTGGTTTTGTGGAATTTGCTTAGTTATAAGTGTCAATATCCACCACAGATTTCTCCTGGTTCCTACCTTTGTGACACCATGGAGAGGTGAAAGAAGACAAAATATTTTACCTGTTATCTCATAGCAGGGCTGTCCCTGTTTGAGCATACACATTTGAGTAGGTTACCTTCATTTGTGTGTTTAAACTTGAGGTTTTCACTAATCTATGAGTGTGCAATCTACTCTGTACTGTACAGTAGGCAAACACACTTGCTATTTGTCTATAGTATTTGTTAAGAGCAGATAGATAGAAGAGTCAAAAAAAGAGTGTAGAGTCTACATATCCTTCTGTAGTTTTTCTTTGGGCATTTTTCAACTGTTTAAAGACATACGTGACCCACTGGAAATGGTCCAGATATAAGCCACCTCATGCCCAAAGCAGTGTTTTTCCCTCACATCTGCTCTTGTTCTTACTGTGTTTAGTTCTTTGTGAATTAGACTTCAAAGAACAGATATTTTCTGCATGAATAGACTCGGGTCCTGCCAACTTCTCATTGGTTAGACAGTTATTCCAGGCTCAGCCAATTGACAGCAATCCCATTAATTGCTCTGCATTACTTTGGTATTATTCAAGTTTACTGGAGGCAAAACCACCTGATTCTTATAACATTGACTCTTATAACTTTGAGTCTAACTCTGTATGTTTAGCAGGATAATGTAATTGGAAGATATCATATACATATGGATATTAATGGCTTTTGAAATTTCACATGGTATATTCAAGCCTGTGTTAGACATTCACTGGTCAAGAAAATGTAAGCTAAGATAAATATAGTTGGTGCAAGAATGAAAAAAACTAAGGCCATTAAAAGATATTAAATCCATTCTCTTCAAATCAGCTGTTACCCTATGAAAACTACTGTTAGCCTTAATGACGCACTTCAAAACCTTGACTTGGGAAACCTTGGGTCTGATGTAACCTAACAAATAAATGTGAGTCTGTTGGACCTAAATGACCTAACGGTTGTACATACAAACCACTTCATTTATTATCCAATAACTTCAGATGGGGTCTTGTATAGTTTGGAGAAGTTCGTAGTGGCTTGTTACTATGATGGGAGTGCGATCTGGCCAGACTGTTTGTCCAGCAGGTAAATACACTCACTGCTGGCAAACATCCTGCTCATCAGTCACTCCACTTGTTTTGCATAGAAAAACACACACGTACAGTGCAGTGGTCGTGGTCAGAGGTGTGTCTGGTGTCAATGTCCCCTTACGCCCCATTCCCTCTTCCTATTGGACCCCTTGTAAGTGACTCATGCACGTGTCAGTGTTTAGTCTGCCCCCTCAAGCCCACTCTAGTCCAGGTGCACGAAGAGACATTAGTGTTTCTTCAGTAAGTATGCAAGCAAATGAAATGTCGGTAAGTTAATGTCCTTTAGCTCTGGCGCGTGTTGCAGTTGCTGTAGTCAGCTGGGCACATGCCTATCATCTGATTAGTGTAATTGGTGGGATTTTAGTGGAGCAGCTGATACGTTCTGACTGAGTAAACAGCAGAGACAACTCACAGAGGTCAACTGCTTTCTTCAAGTTTACCCCAAATACATTCTCAAAGGATGTATTTAGCCTAGATTAATGTTGAAAAGTGATTTCATAGAGATGATACCATAAACAGGTAAAACTTAGTAGTACTTAACCTATATAGAGTATGTTTAGGGCATGTTCTGGTTGGTTTACACATAGTTTAGCGATGAGGCCCCCAACCCCTCCCCCCGCCCTGTCCGCACGTGCCTAGGACTGCCCCTGGTGATAATTAAGTCCTGGTTTAGGCATTCAACGTCCAATGTTAGGCTTGGTTCAGTCCAATTATAGTCCTGTTGGTACTTGGAATGCCAAAAACATGAGGTGAGGTGGTATTTGACGTGAAACATTTGAGAACCACTGGTCTACTACATAAACATCCCAGGTCAATATTTGGGTTGTGATTCAAATAGCATCATGGTAAAAAACATTTAAAATATAGTTTCTGTTTAGACAGCTGTTGAGATCATGCTTTGCAAACAATAAATGACACATGTTAGGTATCTTCCATTATAGTTTTAAATGCACAGTTCACTTTGCATATTGTCATTGTCAGTGTTGTGAGGAGGCATACACTTGATTAAAACTCCTTATGATATTGGAATTTGGAGTAAGTTTATAGTTTGGTAAATACGCTCAGTTTGGAAAACATTTCAGGAATTTTCAAATGTTTAAAGATGTGCATGAGTCACATAGTGCACATCATACAAGGATGAACTGGCACAGGGACAGGACTGGAGGCTGCCTTGCACTTGCGTTCCTCCTATTGGCTCAAACATCAGAGTCCAGGTCCAATGAGGAGGATGGAGACAGACACGCAACCTGCAAACATGTCACTGCCCAACACTGAAGATACAACATGTGGGATAGTCAAACTGAAACTGTGAACCATGTCCAGTACATGGTTCACAGTTTCAAAGAGACTGTAGAGTCTGAAGTCATGTGATCAGTTCACAAAGACTAACAACAATGTTAAAAGTTGTTAAAATGTTAAAAGTTAAAGGTTTACCAAGTCTTAACTCATTTTAAACCTTGATAATAAATAACCAGAACCAACTCACAGCTTCAACCAGGTGAAAACTGGTACTAAATCAGAACATACCAGACCTAAGCATAGAATAAATCAAGGTCCATTATGTGGACCTTCTCATAAGGATCCACTACCTGAATGTTTCCACTGAAATTATATTGCTTTGCCTGGATACTTCCTCTGTATGGTGTTAGGCATCTTATGGCTGGTTTTTAATATCTCATGATGCACTTTTAAATTTGTAAAAAAATTTTTACTACAAATGACAGGAAAACTAACCTTACCGAATATCTATCTCTGATTATTTAATTATATAATCACCGGTTTTATTACAAAGAACTTACCTGTTGACCCAATAACCTACTACATGGCCTTGTGGCGTCACCCACTTCTCTCCATACAGATAGATCAGACATGTCAAGCTCAGGCCTGGGGGCCAAATTTGGCCCACAATATAATTATATTTGGTCCGTGAGATCATATCAAATATGTATTAGAGCTGGCCCGTCTGCTACAGATAGACTATAGAGACATTATTTATTTAAAATCTTGTTATTATTTTATATGATGCTTGTTCTGGATTCAGTGTTTAAGTAAAACTATTATTAAACATTTATTTTAATAAGAAAAAGTTTAACATTACATATCTCAAAAGAAGAGAAAGCATGCAGATGTTGTTGAAATTTTTCAATAAATATTTAGTTTGGCCCATGACTCAGTTCCAGTTTGTAATTTTGGGTTTGACACCCCTGAGATAGATAGAAAGATTTACTATCCTACTGTGAAATATTAAAGAAACCAAAATAGGACAGAAAACGTTTCACCACTTGACTAGAGTAGGAAAGACTAGAAAACATCCTCAAGAACCATACATATGACATGCATGCACCTCAGTTTGAGAAGCAATGACCTAGGACATACAGAAAATAGCGTCACTGAAGTTCCTTATTAGGTTTTGCCCTTGAAATATTTATAATTCACCTGGCTGTGGTCACACCTTCAATAATTAGCCTCATAACATCTTGTATCAGTCTCTAGTTCACTGTTATCTATGGAGCATAAGATCTTTACTGCGGTTATATTGGCTTTATCTACCACACTTATCTTTGTCTGGCTCAGGGAAGAACACAGCAGATGCTTAGACTGTCAATGATTGATAACTGCAGAAATGTTGACAAGACAACTAAATGGGTCACTTGAAAACTTGGGAGCTTAGTGCAAGTAACCACAAGTCGCTACTGTGCTCTCTTTTTTGTGTTAGCCTGCACTACCTGTGTGAAAAAAGGAGATGGATAGGTCGGCTGCAGGGTATATTGCGTCAAAGTATCTTAAGGTGTCCTATTTAAAATTAGGTCATTGGAATGTATTGAACTCAAACTTGAATCACAATAATTTATCAAGTGTAATTTATTTATTTGCAATAAAATATTTGTGATCGTTTTATAAAGTTATTACATTTGATTTATGCCATACATTGCACATGATCATTTCTACTAACACAAAAATATATGCAGGATTTATCAAGCCAGTTAGTAATATGAAAGATGAACTGACACCATTGTTTGCACAGGTCTGCTCAAACATCCAATGTCAGCCTGTATTATGTCATGTAAATTGTGTCAGTGTACAGGCACTCCATAAAGATCAATGGAGGGTAAATAAAACAGCTTACATAAGGATTTGCATTTATTAAAATACCAATAGTAAAAACCAGATAATTGTTTACTTAACTTAAAGGTGGTTGAGGGTCCATCACCTACTTGTCTCCATGGGGAGGATTTTGCTTTGCCCGGAATATTTCATATTAAACTAATATATCTCTATGGAGACAAGCAGATGATGCCAAGATACAGATCAGATCTAAGGAGAGGAGACTGCTTTCAATTAAGAATCCGTATTTTCAACATATTTTGAGCCATTAAGAACTCCTCTATTTGAAGTTTAAAGGTGCATTGTGTTAGCCAGATTCATCAGCCAGTTTCACTTTGTAGAAACCGTTCGACCTCATGGCATTAAAATTTGTTCGCTTGACGGTAGGCAGGTACTTTTTTCATTTAACCAATGGCTGCTATTTGGTCGTGAAGTATGTAATGTGCCGCTAACGGGACTAACTGGCATATTAAGCTTTTCCCAAATCCCATAGGAAGACGGACAGTAATGTCTTTCCCCTTGAAAAAAAATTTACCAAACATTCTCTTTGTTCTTGCTTTAAATCCTCAATCTCGGGAATCGCGGCCAACACAGAATGTAAGGCTCTTCGCTGATTGGCTGGTGCCCGGACTTACACTTCCGGGGTTCTTGCAAACGTCTAATGTATTCTGAGTCCTGATCTATTTGCTGGAGAGAAATTAAATTCAGCAGAGGCACTAGGTGGCGCCAGCCTGACTAGCATTGTGTAACTTCTCTGCTGGAGGGTCCGTCAAATGATTTTCTTCATGGAGATGTTATTGCTTTGTCTGGAATATTTCACAGTATGGCATTAAACCTTTCTGTCTTTGTGGAGACTAAACCAGGCCAAGTTATACGTCCCAACTCACATGTCAGAAAGTATTTTTGAGCAATAAAACCGCATGTAATAGAATAAATGTAAAGTAGAATTGTTTAATGTCATACTGTGGAACATTCCAGGTGACAGACCCTCAACCGAAAACATAGTGCACCTTTAATGTCTTACTGTGGAACATTTCAGGCAAGACAATAGCATCTGTTTAAAGACAAACAGAAAAGTTACATAAATTTCCTCCTTTCTTTTGTCACATTTACAACACAAAATAATGCGGCATGACAAACTGAAATAAATGGGCCTATGTAATTTGACTAACAATGATTTCTTTATGATCGATCTACTGCAGTATGTCAAAACAACATTCCTCTGGACCTAAATAATACAGAGGAAAGGTCAATCCAGTGCTTGTGACTGTCCTGCTATGGAACATCTATATGCAACTATGTACTGTGTTGTGCAAAAGACTGAAGCTGATATGTTAACAATAGTGTAACAAAAGTAATAATGACGTATCCAGATCAGTTTTAAAAGATTTTGTACCATTTTAAGGTCCACATGTTGAAGTTTAAAGGTGCACAGAAAGAGCAACAGAAACACACTTAATGAATCAATTCGAGATGTATATGATTAAATGTTATAACATAGACCATTCTGGGCAAAGCAATTACATCTCAGAGTTTTTTTTGTTTTGTTTTTTGTTTTGCAAAGCTTCAAAAAGAATCAGATTTTTAAATATTGCTGTAAGTAAAACGATATGTCTGCATAGTGTATGTTGCAAAAGACTTTATTTTAATACTCCCTTTTCCAAACTGATATTATTTGATGCATTGAAAAACCTTTGTTCCTCTTTGTTCATAGCCTACAGATCACGTTAGAGCAGCACTACTTTATTGGATCTTATTTCTGGGTTAGGTGGATCACACAGATGATGATATAACAGTTTACTTGCAGCTGTATGGAAATGCATGTATGTACAGTAGCTCAAATACCAGCACTGTCACACCTCTCTGACAACTGGGAGGTGTTACATATAACTGACAAGTTCAAACTCATTTGGTGACCCCCACTGATGCCTCAGCCCACATTTACCAGGTCAAGGCCTTATTAGCATCTGTGCCTTAATATAATAAGCAATATATTTGTCATGATCATAATTTATATCTGTGTAATAAAGTGTAATTTATACCCCGTCCTTAAAGTCTCTACGTGAAAACCAAAGCGTACTACTGCCCGAGGAGACTTTATCTGTTACATAAAGCATGCAAACACTTTTTAAAGGTGCACGATGAAACCTTTCTGATGCTTTGCCTGGAACATTAGCATTGGCACAGGGGCTTCAGTTGGTAGAAGTCAAGTCTATGGAGAGGCATCCCCACCCTCAGAATGCGATCATGTGTTTCAGTGTTTTTTTTTTTCAACAGTAAATAATGCAAATTAATAAATGCAGGATGGAATATGTTTAATATACCTGTGAAGCATTACAAGCAAAGCATAAACATATCGATGAAAACAAGCCAGTAGCAAACCCGTCCTCCAATAGAAATGTTACATAGTGCACCTTTAAGCTTTCTCTCCTGCAATAGATTAGGTATGTGTTCTGATATAAACCAAACTGCTCTCTCAACAGAATTGTTAGTTTGTTTCAATGCATGAATCTTACCTACTATTCTGCTTTATTATTATAATTTTTTAAAATATCATATATGGGGTATAATACAGGGTGTTTTATAACTAGCACAAAATGTTAAATAAACTCCTGTTACATTTCCAGTTACTGTGTTTGAACAGTGTTTTTCAAGAAGTGATCGTTCCAAACTCAAATTAAGGTAATTCAGTTTCGGACGCGGTTAAGGTTTGGCTTGGCCGTGATCTTTTTCCATTGAATCCTGTGTCGTGCCCGATCTGTTTGACCTATTACATTTTCTGGACGGATCTTGGTTTTACTTCTTGGTTTAGCTCTGAGCAAGTTCTAGTTTAGTCCTGGTTTAGCCTTTGTTAATCCTGGGTAAATCTGTTTAATCCTGTTTTAGTCACGTTTTGGGAGAGTCTTAACATAACTATGTTCAATCTAATCACCTAGACATTCATTTTGGTGCGATGAATCTGGTGTCCCAAAGAGAGGGGCTCCGGTGTTCCCACACATAGTGCACCCTCACTGAACCGTGGTCAAACAGTTATGTGCTGTTTTCTTCTACAGGGCTTGCGGTCCTGTCACTCTCACTACAGTCGCACAACTACAATGTGCACAGAAATTCCACTCATTATCCTCCGGTCTGGAATTTCACTGCTTTCACTGTTTATTTTTCCAAGATTTTTCCATTTTCCAGCAGAAGTATGGACATCTGTTTTTGTCATTCACTTGTTGCAGTAAGCTTCTGTGTGTTAAATTTACAGAAACAGTGAGTTAAATTAAAACAATTCAGTTTTATTTTAGTGAAAAACCAAAAGTGCACAAGTTTACACCACTGATTTCACAATTAGCATTTTGAGGCCTTTGAGGCTTGGGTAGGCTGGAGGTCTGTACCTCTGCTCAATGGCATGTCTGGAAAGACTAGTTACCTCAAAACATACAGCACGTCAACACTGCCATCTAGAGGATCCTCTCCTAAATGATGAGAAAGTAAGTGACTTAATGATTTAAAGTCAAAATTACAAGTTCCCATTTAGCAATTTTGCTCAAAATAGAATAACATTTTGTTGCCACTTTGCTGTTTGTCTTGTTTTTGACGGCAGATTATGCAAAAGAACCATTAAAGCGTCAAAGGTACTTTAAACAGAATGTAAGGAAATACATGTACTGCTAATGCTGAAAGTCAGTAGCATTTGAAACTTTCAATATAGTCACCAGAAGTAACCAATACCTACTCAAGTCTGATTTATTAAAACATTAATATTACAATATACTATACACAAATATTCACTGCTGAGGTAAAATGAACTATTACCCACCACCTGAGTAACACAATATTTTGTAACATGTATTTACAAACTGACTATTCAACAGCTTATTGAGTCTATAATCTCCAATTCAGTGCCAAATGTTGAATAATTAGCCAAAAAACAAACAGAAATGCCATTTTTACTTTTTTTCCCCAGTGAACTGAGCACTTTCAGTTTTTGTTCTTCAAATCTGATTGGATCATTGGTTTCATATGATGTATACTAAGAAATTGCATTTGCATGTGACATAGCAATTGTAGAAAGGTAGAAAAGGTTACAAAGGTAATTTTCTGGACACTGTTTATTTACATGAACTTGACTAAAAGCTGAAGATGCAACACTGATGCTAAATGACTAAGTGGAGTGCGGACAATCTACTGTCCTTCTTCATACTCAGATGGAGATGACCCTCAGGACTCAAGTCTCTCACAGTTTTAACATGTGCTTTGCTTCATGTTAAAGTGTGCTCCATGTAATTCCCAGGACCATTACCAAACTCACTCAGGTGTGTTACTTGTGTGCAGAGGTCTTGTCTTCCTCATCCTCCATCTGTGTCTCAGGATTGTCTTCACCACTGGCTGACCCCTCCTTGCTCTTATCGCCCGCCCACCATGCCTTCATTTCGTTGTTGATCCGCTCCAGGATGTCGATGGAGTGGTTGATCACTAAAGCCAGCCAGGCCAGGCCGAAGAATATCCAGCAGGCTGTCATGATGCTGTACCAGTCCGGGTAATATCTCTCTGGATTATTGTCTAGAGACAGAGGACAACACAATAAATTCAACCCAAACAGCAAGTAATGTACATTTTCTCTTCTATAGGGCTTATTTGTTAGTATGGTGTGTTACCTGCTACAAAGTCTCCAAATCCAATGGTGCTGAGGGTGATGAAGCAGTAGTAGATGGCCTGTGAATATGTCCATCCTTCTTGATTTTGGAAAACTAGCATCGGCACCACAAAGAAGAGGACCACTCCACACAGGTATGATATAAAGTGGACAGAGAAGCGCACACATATCTAAAAATACATCATAAAAACAAATGTCACTGTAGAACTCAGTGTGATGCTGTGGTCTTCAGAATGTCATCACCTTTTTGCCTGATTTGCTCATTTTGGTCTCGAGAAAGTCAGAGATGTTCCTCTCTATCACAAGCATGTACTTGCCAACCCGATTAAGCACTACAATGTTGAGGGGGATGCCAAACAAAGCAAAAAATACACAGAAGATCTGCCCACCTGTGGACCTGGGACTTATGTTTCCATAACCTGCAAAACAAGTTAGTAAAATGTTAAAACACCAAGCAATGATGGTGAAGTTGACACATTTTCCAAGGTGTCTCTCCTCCTAACAATCATACATACACCGAAACTATGAAAGAAGTTTGTTATAAAATAATAATATAAAATGATCTAAAAATGTATGATTAGTTACATTTGAAGCAATTTTTTTAAACATTTGGCAACCTATTATTCTTAATTGCGATGTTTAATTGGTCTCACATAAAAGCTTTGTTTGTTTTTTTTGCCCTAGGGCTCAGTTATTCAATTGAATATCATATTTTCATGACTGACCCCCTCTTACATCTCACCTATTGTGGTGACAACAGTAGCAGCAAACACAGCGGACGAGGTGAACTTCCAGAAACCATCAGTCGTGTAGTTACTCTTCAAACTGAGGCCTACTTTTGTTGCCTCTTGGACAACCTGAAAACAAACAAAATATAAATATAGTTTAGGAAAGTATTCCTTAGTATTTATAGATTTCAGTGGGTGGGTTAAAGTCGCTTTGACTGACTTGACTTGAACAATGCAAATGTGGTGTCTGGTTGATATCATAAACTTCATGTTAATGTTATATTTTAAAATGAGATTAAAACAATGTAATCGTTTAGTGAAACATATGGATCAGTTTCAGTCCTGACCATATTATTTTGAATTATTTAATTTAGTTGATCTTTAATCATGTTTTGACATGACAGTAGGCAAAGCAGTGCAACTAGAGGAAAGGTGGTGGAAGCGAGGATTTGCATGGTACAAGATTTCTCTTTTTCTTTGTATACCAGTGCAGACTGAACTATAGGGGAAAATTAACATTTGACCAAGATAAGAACATTATTAGGACGGATACTTTATAAAAAGAAACAAAAACAACAAGTTAGGTGTGTAACTAGGTCAGTGCTGTCCACTTGAGTGATATTGTGACTTCTATTATGGTCTGAATTCAAATGTTTTGGTCAGTCAGTAAATCCCACTAGAACAACCACAATTGTGCAAACAGTGCTCCAGAGACAGTGCCTCCTGTGTTTGCATATCTGTGTTATCACAACAAAACAACTTTTTATAGCAAATGGTTCAGTTCAAGTGATGGGTGTTTCTGATGCTGCCGCTCACCTTTGCGACTTCTTGTAGGCTCTCTGGAGTCAGACAGGTGTATTTGTCTAGCAGATTTTGTTTTTGTTCAATTATATATCCAATGTCCCTTCTTCCGAGCTGTCCTTCTAGATGCCAAAAAATCACTCCACCAATCAGAACATAGGCCACATAGATTGCTCCAAGCAGGAGGATGGAGGGCACCCGGGCCAGGTTGAACATCTCCGTAAATCCCATTGTTGTCCACTAAAAACTTTTAACATTTAAGTCGAATTGAATTATTTAGTAAATACGTGTTTTCTTGCCGTCTTGGGCGTCCTGTCTTCCCATAGAACACAGGCAAATGAATCTCCACCTGAGCTACTGTTTGAATCACTAGTTTGGGCTCTCATGCAAATATACAGAGAGGCACTTGCAGAGGTGGGGCCATAGGTCAAAATCAAAGAAAAAAATATGGAAATTGTGGTTTAAGGCAATGTTTACCACATATTTGAATTTCACAAACTTGTATACTAAATTTTCATTAACTCATGTGTCTTGTGGTGATGATACCGTAGACTGTAAAGCAGGGAGGATTTAGAGATTAAAGAGATCATCGTAAGATTAAACAGAAGATCATTTATTTGCACAGTTTGTCTTTGAATACATTCAGAATAATTTTTGTATGTTCCACTACATTTCAGTCTACTCCAGAACAGCTATAGCTACGATAGTATCTTATCACCACCAAGTATTGAGTGAATGTAAAGCACTATGGGTGTCTTGAAATGCTCTGTATAAACCCAATGCATACCGTATTATTATTGTTTTTTTTTTAAATTTCACATGTCAAACCACACAACCAATCACAGTCATCAATAATAAAAATAAAAAATAAATAAAATGCTCACATTGCTTTTTGAGATTCTAGTCACAACTCAAACACTTCTCGGCATTCAGTTTGAAAAATATAGAACATTTCAAAGCTGAAAATCCAAACGTGCAGAAATTTTGTTCAGTCAGAGTCAGAAGTTAAGTGACCATGTGACATTTTGCTGCCCACTCAGCCAGATATTATCCCTCTCCAGCTGGTCCAGCGTGTCCGCTGTTTCACCTCGAAACACCATCTTGATTAATGTGTTTGTTTTAGATATCTCTTTGTGCTCAATTCACTGGAGCTTGCACCAGCCCACACCCACAAAATGGCAGCATCATAAACAAGGGATGACTGAACAACAGAAATAGGTAAATGAAAAACAAATGCACTGTAAGGTGTTCATAGAAAATGAGAAAACATTTGGAACAGAGGTAGCATTTTGGACAGTTTCTCCTCTGACATATTAGAAAAAAACACACACACATTATCTTGAATTTGTTACCACAACATAAATATTTAAAACATTGTTATTATTAATACACTGACTGTTTATTGCTTATTTATTGCCATTTGTCAAGTATGTCTCCTTTTGTTTGGACTCACACTGATTTTATGCAGCTGAAGAAGATCCTCAAAATTTTGAGTATCATTGCCCCAGCATAATATTGGTGAGTTATTTTTAAATTTCCTCTTGAGTAATGTTTCAATACTTAATGCAAAATATTATTTACACACCCACACCTACAGTGAAATTAATACTATACAGTTCTTTCATTTACAGTCCTTTTTAGATCTTGGAAATGTCTTCTAGTTTAGTTGATGACACTTCCTCATCTTCCTGCTGTCTTTTGAAACCTGGATGTGTCAGAACAACTATATATTCCATTATTCTGGCTCCCATGTTGAGAACTAGAGCGAGCCATGCCAGAGCCAAAATGATCCACACCCCAGCCAAGCTTCTGTACAGAGAGATGTACTCTTTGTGTGGGTCAGTGCCTAAAACATTAGTGAAAGAAAAAATGTAAATGTTATGTATTTTGAAAGGGAAAATGTCCTCATAATGTTGCATAACAGGAAGCTGAAAGCCATAAATAGGAAATTATGTAATGTTTTATAACTAAGCAAAAGAAGTCTTACGGCGGGACAAGATCTAAACATGAAATATGTTTTTACTAAACTTCTACAAAACAGCAAAAACAAAACTGAACTTAAAGTCTAAACCACAACTACACAGAGACTGACACAAGGACATACAGTAGTTGTACATTATTATTGGACTTCTTTTCATGGGTTTCAAAAGATGGCAATGGTCCACCATCGCCATAGTAATAAAGCAATTCACATCAAAATATTATTATGGGGGAAATATAATAGGGGAAGTCCATACAAAGCCTTCAAATCAGGAAGGCATTATTTATAATTTTACTTACCAACAACATAATCTCCGAAGCCAATGGTGCTGAGAGTAATGAAGGCAAAGTAGAAGCCCTCTCCAAATGTCCATCCTTCCACATAACTGAACAAGAGTGGAGGGATGATCAAAAACAGCAGACTGCCCGAGAGCACAAACAAGACCACTGTCAGCACCTCAACTGTCCGCTAGGAAACAAACAAAAACAACATGTCACAAATGGCATTCATAACAGAGATTTAATGATAATAGGAGATGCTCAAACACCAAAATTGTTGGATGATTCATTGTAATTTAAACCATGTTTGAATTAAATTTTCTTTAAGATGTGTAAATATAATGCATGGCTATAATATTCATTTTTTTTGCAGTCATAAGGTGGAGGTTTTAATATAAGCCCTTTTGGATTTGTTACCTCTTCCAGCAACTACTTCTATCTAGTGTGCCCTTTTTATTGTTATATGTTGTTTAAAGTACAAAATAAAGAAAATTGAAAAACAAAACCTTGTGTGGGACGACTGAGACCATTCCCTTCTCCATTCGACCTAAATGGATGATGAGGCACTTCCCCAGCTGTTTGAGGAAGGCCAGGTTCAGGGGGATCCCAAAGAGGGCATAAAATACACAGAACACCTGCCCACACACTGTGCTGGGGGACAAGTTCCCATAGCCTGGTAGGAATAACAATATTGTGAGGTAAATAATTAGAATATCGCACCAACAATTGATATTGGCAACCCAATATCAAACAGTTTTGAGATTAATAAAGTACCTATTTCTCTCTCTTGCAGTTTACTAGCATTCTACCATTGTATCTAGTTACCAGTTCCATAATTGTAAAAGTTGCCAATATTTGTGGAGAATACTGTATAATGGTATGCCTTAACCCACCAATGGTTGTGACTACTGTTCCTGCGAAGAAGAAGGAGCTGCTATAATCCCAGTTACTTGGGTTGGTGGAGTTTCCTGAAGGATTCACTCCCTTTTCCCAGGCGTCCAGAATCACCTAAAGCACACACAATTGTAATATCAACATTAGTATACATTCGTACCAAAGCCTCAAAGCCTCATTCCGAAGTGGCACTTGTGCATTGATGCACATAATTAATATACCATTTCATTGTATTTACTATAAGTACTATTTGATCTTGTCCAAATCTCTGGTTAGTGAGTAATCAGTTCTACCTCTTTATGCTCTGCTTCCATACATATTTTCTAGATATGTTTAGATACACGAGAGAAGTCAATCAAGAATTTTATATTAAATCTTTTTCACACTATTGAAATGTGAAACTCATCATAGACCTCTCACCTGGACAAACTTTTCCAAAGCCGGCCCATCCAGACAGGTGTAATTTGCTAAAAAGTGTAACTTCTCCAGCTGAAAATGATTGCGGTTGTTGCTCTCGGCTTCTCTCTCCAGGATTTGGAAAATAGCAGCCCCCACAAGCAGGTATGTGAAGTAGGCCAGAGCCAGGATTGCTGTCCAGCTGACTTTGAGCTGGGATAAAGACGCCATGAACATCCAGATACTAACACTGGTGCCCAAAAAGCCCTCAGCAGAAAGTCATTAAAGAAGACAGACCTATAGCCTTGCATTCAAATTACATTTTCATCAGTTTAAATAATAAAATAAAGTAGTAATCTTCTACGTCTGAAAAGAGCTAAACTTGAACAACATGAGGTGGTCTCTCTGAGTGGGCATCTCTCCAAAGAGTCTGCATCTGAATCCTTGCCTCTTTTCTCTGATTGGTTGAAAGACGATGGATGCCGGGCGATGATTTATAGGTTTCCATGGTAACAGTGCAACCAGTCCCCTCCATTAGTGAGACATCTGGACACACTTTCCAGCAGTTTCCACTAATAAGGAAGCTCAGGCAGCATCTTGTCAGCAGAACACAGGTTAATGTTTGACTAGGCACCTGCTAGCATATTTAAAAAGCAATATTTGTAAGAGCAAAAACACACTATTGAAATATATTATAAGCTCTTTTATTTCCTCTAAATTGGAAGTTCAAGTCATTGCTTAAACTATTTCCATTCAGTTACAAAGAACACATTCGTTTCTGGTGAACTGAAGACATGATATGTGTACAGAATTCTTCTCAATGGCAATAAACCCAAGAGTTATTGAAGTTTTATGAGGTCCACTAATGAAGTGGCTTTCTTAAATATGATTCACTTTAAGAGCTACAGATTTAACCATAAACCAAACATATTATTATTGAAAGCAAAGTTAAAGCATGTTATTTTGAAAGAATGCTTGAGGCTTTTTATTAATGGAATACACACGAATGTCCATGCAGCCCTTTATGGAGCTGTCACCTTTGGCTGGTTCACTGTTGGGCAACTGCAGACCAGGAACAATCCAAATGAGTCAATTCAAATGGATTTAATAATAATAATAATAATAATTATAATAATATATTATTATTGTTTTATTTATTTAAGTTTACTTGGATCTTGCACAAATAGAAATTCCAAATCTAAACCAGATCTAATACATTACTACTGTAGGGCTAAATTAGGGCTAAACCAGGTCTAAAATATTATACTGAAAAGCTAACTGAAGAATCAGAATACCACAGTTTGAGAACCACTGCTATGAGTCTTTCATCTTGATCTGTTTCTAACCTGTCCAGGACACGGTGTTCTCTATTGGCTTGAGAAATCCCACCCACTAAAAGTCGTCATGACAACCAGAAGGAATTTCAAATTTCTATGTTTTTATCATGGTTTTGATGCATTATCAGTAAATATAAGTAAGTGAAATATCAAATTAAATTATTATAGTTCATTATATTACATATTTGTCCTTAGCTTCTCTGGCCTGATGCAAATTTTCAAGATGCTTTTTGTAAAGTGTCAAACAAATTGATGCAAAGCCATTCAAAGAGGCTGCAGTGTTTAGGAAGGTACACAGCAGTGAAGCCAGGGTGACACGATCCTGAGTTCTCATGCAAGGATGGCCAGGAATAGGGAGCGTCCAGGAACAATGACGAGAAGCTTACGAGTGGGATGGAGACATATTTTAGCTGGAAATGACCCATTTGCCCTACTCTTGTACCCTTCTGCCATCCAATTATAAAGTTCTAATTAGTTTTCAAAGTCAACCTAACACCTTGGAAAAGCATCAACTTAACACTGGAATGATTAAAAAAATATATATATATATAAAAATACAAGACATAATCTAAATGTTTTTCCTGGTGTACTTTTGGAGGTTCCTTTTACAGGTGTTGCCTGAGGGGTTTTCATGTTTGTTTTTTTTTAAAACAGTACATTATATGTGATACTATTTATTATTATTCATAGTTTCACCCACAAGAGGTCATTGTTTTATAAAAAGAAAGTTAGGGGCAGCCATTTCATTAATAAATATATTTGTTTCTCTTGGCAGTATATTATTATCATACATAATTGCACAGAATATTAGAAATTACAAAATGTATGATTGATTAAGGTCTTTAAATAAACACAGGAGCCAGCTGTTTTCCAATGGTTCATGCCCAGTCGTCACTCAGTCCCGCTGATATCTAAAGACAACATTTGTTCAGATCAAACCATTCAAATAAAGCTGTGATTTATACCACTTCACATCATGCCACTGAACCACTGTGTGTGTTGGTGGACAGATAAGGAGACACAAGGAAACAGGAAGTGGTGTGGCTAATATGACCATCATCAAACAAATAAAATAATATATTACTTACCTTGCCGTTGGTTTATTCACCATTTCCTTGTGGAGCTAAAAGCTATTTTGGGTGCTGCCCTAAGAATCAAATACATAAGTTAAATACATGTATACTACTTCAGTTGCTAATAATGTTATGTATAAATGCAATTGATTTAGTTGAATATGTCCAATCTAAATTCTATTTTGTATGTATCAAAACAGTAGTAGTTAATAATATGTCTCTACAATGCATGTTTTTGTTATGTTGTAAATACAATTATTACAAGCGACAATGCTAAACTCTTGTAATAACAGATTGTACCACTTGGGGCCATTGTTGTCCTTTTAATATGGAATCACATCCCTGCGATTGAACTTACTGGTTTTCTGCAGGAGTTTCTCTCTGGCTTTTACAAACGCCATAATGTCTGCATCAGCCTTCTTGTCTCCAGTCAGGGGAATAGAAGATGTGATGCTGGTTGTGGATAGATCCCTTGAATACACATGTCACATTGTACTTATATAATACTGTAAATACATAGCACTGCATTGCTTACAGTACATTAAGATATGTGGCCCAAGAGTTCAATATAATCTCTAAATCCAACATTCGACATTACATTACACTAAATGTTTAAAATATTTCAGCTGAAATTTGTCTTTGGTGTAAAAACCAAAAGTGCTCAACATCTTACATCTCATACAGAGGAACCTACACGTAAAGCACTGATTATTTTATTGATGTGGTTAGGAGGGTTTAGGTAAGTCCATAAGTGTTTGATTTGTTAAAGGACTTTAGAGACATTACTTCACAAAGAAATAAAAATTTATGAGCCTGTTCATAAGTGGAAGGAAAACATTGGACTGCAATAAAAACTATAGATCCAGCTTCAATCTATAGATTTACAGCCCCACCATATTGTTTGCACTCATGTAAAATACACACATAATGGTTAAAACATTTGGTTTCTAGCCCCGACAGAACATAAAAGTTTAGTGCTTTTTAGTGAACATGTGGGGCATATGGAAACTCCCCTGCAACTTTATGATACTGACATATTTTATGAATAAAGTAATTCAACCTGTTTAATACCTTGGGTACTACAAGCTTGCATACCTTAATTGTGAAGAGGATTTCATGTCCGAGATTGTTCTTTGAGCGAGTTCATCAACCCAGGCTGGAACAGTGGTCACGGGAGGTCCCCTTTTTGGTGTTGGGCTTCTAGAATATAAACATTAGCTGTTCACATGAGCTACTTTGAAAAATAAAATGTAAATACAAGTTGATTAGGAGAAGGACCTGAAGTTTTCTG
This sequence comes from Boleophthalmus pectinirostris, assembly GCF_026225935.1. Classification (NCBI taxonomy): domain Eukaryota; kingdom Metazoa; phylum Chordata; class Actinopteri; order Gobiiformes; family Gobiidae; genus Boleophthalmus; species Boleophthalmus pectinirostris. The sequence goes on along the minus strand of NW_026570971.1, from coordinate 21,473,800 downwards.
CAGAATAGGTGGGGTAATCCAAGTCTCGAACTTGGCCTGTGTTATAATCCTGAACAGCACTGAGTGTGGAATTAGATTCACTATAAATACAGAGAAACAGAAACTCATACTTAATTTATAGGTATAAACTTTTCTCAAACTGGTATATTATAAAGACAACTATGGAAGTGCTACGAGGGCAATGGGAGATCCTTCATATACTGCTATCAGGCATGACATGAACATTAATTCTCCCAAAAGTTTAGCCGAACATGTTACCTGGAGATGGGTGAATGAGGAGATGGTTGCTTGGTCAAAGATGCAGTTTGATTTCTTGCCATAGCTTCTGATTCCTGGTGAAGGCCAAGGAGAAAAAACATAATTATGTTTGTTTGTTTGTTTGTTTGTTTTGTTTATTTGGATCCCCATTAGCCTTTGCCTTGACAACGGCTATTCTTCCTGGGGTTCATTTATAGTTATACTGGATTAAACCAGTGTACGGACTGAAATGTGCACTGTGCAGATTTTCTGATGTGGGGTGGGCCAGCTGCTTGTTTCCATAGAAATTATTATTTTGCCTCAAATGTACCAGTGTGGCATTAAACATCTATTCTGCATTTATTCAATTGCAAGTGTTTTAATACATTGAAAACGGGTTGTGAGTGGGCCTACCTCTCTGGTAACTTGTTTGATCGTGCCACCTGTCTGTCTCCATGGAGTTTGATAAGTTTACTGTCACACTGTGTAACATTCCAGGCAAAGCAATAACATATGCATAGAGACAAACAACCTTCAACCTTCAATGAAAAGAAAATTACCTTTACAGCTCAAAACATCCTACACCAACTTGAGTGTGGGTCTTGATGTCTGACAGTCTTATTTACATACCCACATGCTTTTTCTGTATAAGTAATTAATCTCCATTCAAAGACCTACTGTACATGCTACCCATGTCTGCTAGTCAGATGTGGCTGTGGCTGTAATATGCTGTTCAAACATCCTGCCCTTGTTTGAGGTGAAATGTGGACAACAGATTTGATGATGTAAGTGACTTGCCTCTAGGATGCCCCTCAGGATACAGTTTTGTTAATGCTCTTTGTACTGTATGTCCCCCCTCCAGGGCCTGTGTATTTATGATCCATAACAGACGCAGCACAGGTCAGAACTCTGCCACAAAACTCCCCGAAGATATGCATATCCACTGACACACTAAACAAATGTGCTCACTATGGTTAGCATTTAAAGATGACGAAAAACATTCCTAAATGCACACGCCAAAAACATTAACTAATGCTTAAAACATGCATGCCAGATTAGTTGGGGCACTGTCTCTGGTATAGTTGAGTTTTATGTAGTGTTTTCGTACAGACAGATAAGAGGAAGTAGGGGTCCTTCACCTGCACACGGGATGCCTCCTCACTCCACCATTTCTGGAAGTCCCTCTGGAGTTTGACCTTTGCCCTCTCCAACAGCAGCTGCAGGTGCTCAATCTCAGTGCGTAATGCTTTAAGACGGGCAATAGTGCTCTTGTAGCTAACAACACATATTAACAATGCATTAGTCTTGAGAGGATCTGACTGTGTCCAATCAATCAACGTGATGCTAGGGTGAAGATATTTCTCTTGTAATATATATTCTTCATTCATCTTTCTTCTGGCATTCATCTGGCATTTAGGGTTGTGGGAATTAACTGCAAATTTTTGGGATCTTGGCATTATTTTTAATGGAAAACACAGAGAGATGGTACGAAATTTAAATTAAACTCACATCTTTTTTTCCTGTTCAATCTGCTTTCGTAGTTTTTCCTCTACTGGATCCACATCGTCTTGAAACTCCATATGATTTTCAAGAACCGCTGAATACCAAAACATCAAAAAAGTTTACAAACCAACTGAATATATTCACTATGAAATATACAAAAAAAAAAAAAAATCATGTCCTTTTGCTATTAAGATTTTATTCACAATCATGAATGGCGATAATAGATACCAGGTTTTCACAAATGCCTTTCAAAATCCCTTTCTTGAAATAACTAAACAGCATTGGGCATCAGAATTGAAGGGATATGCTTGCATGTTTGAACCAGATTTGCCCTTCAAAGCAGTTGGTGGCTGATCAAATGGTCAGAAAAGAGCAGATGACGGAGGAAACTGGTGGTGCCGCCCACAAGTTGGTCACCGAAGCCTGCTGCACCATTTTTGAAGTGGCCAACCAACACACATTACAAAGCTTCCACAAGGCTCTCACAATGTCATCTCAATATGGAAGCAACAAGATGTGAAATGTTTAACTGTAGCTTACCGTGAGCCGCCATCTGCCTTCTTCGCAATTCTAACTGCTTCTTCAACTCATCTGGAAGAGTAGAGATAGTAAATGTCAGTTTATCTTTGTGTACAGCTGTGCACATGGCTCAGTCCTGTTTCTAAGGATACAGCCAGATTCCAGGGCCCAAGTCTTCACAAATGAATGAAGCTCTGCTAAGACACTGTCCTATCTTGCAATATTTTATGCACTTAATAAGTCAATCATCTGTTTCAGGTGTGAATACTTTTTACTCTGAACTACAAAACAGCTTGCTATGTTGGTGTATAATATCTTGAGTGGTGGAACATAAGGTATCTATACTTTAATTTAGTACAATTAAACACTAATACTTTTATTTCACTACTTTTGAGAGCAGGTATCTGTACTTTCTACTCCACCACACTTTTGAACAGGACTGAAAAGGAACTATAGTATAGTTATTATAGTTTGAGGTCTGCTGAAAGGCTAAGGGTTTATTTTTAACAAGTTCATAGTCTGAGCAAACAAAATATACAAAAATAAAAACAGCTTGGAAAAAACAATTGATTCAGCACAAATCCTTTATATTATTAACAACACTATTATACTATACATTTGAAGCTCTTTAATACTTTTAATTTTTTCATGTGATAATTTTACTTAAGTATTTTTTGCTCAGTAACAAAATTGAGTACTTCTTTCATCATTGAGTATATTTAATAATTTTTTGTACTATACAGTCTTTTCCATAAAATTTTATTACTTAAAGCATTTTCAGTAACAGCACTTACATTAGCTAGACAGCAATTATATCTAGACTCCCCCATACCCTTATTCCAAGCTAAACAGTCTAATCGTCTCCATATTAGGCAGAACAGGGTAGAGTTGGGTCCATTTGGGTCAGTGCCTTTCTTGTACTGGGTTAACACATGGACAAGTCATTTGTGTGTGATCTGCTGTTTTTCTTGTCTTCCCGGCCACTCATTCAAATAGTTAATTGGTCAATTTAGCAAATTGATTTAAAGTTACAATGCTTTTGAGGCCAAAGGATATTACGCACATATTCGTAAATGATTATACTTGATTATATAAAAAACACACAAAGATACATTTAGTGAAAGAAAATGAAGAAATAAGGTCAAAAGCAACTCAGGTGTCATATAGTTGGTCCAGTAAATGACCATATTAATTATCCTCTCTTTGGGTGATACATAAAAGGGGTAGATGGAGAGCTAGCATTACAGTCCCCCAGGTTCTGTACACTTGTTGTAATCCAATCCTGTCTCCAAAGTAAAAGGTGAGGTTCTTACAAGCAAAAACGAGAAATCCAGATGAAGTGTAAAATAAATGGAGTGAAAGGAGACACTTTTTCAATGCACACCTCTAATGGTGCAATAAAACAGCTGTGTTAGATCAGTTACTTTAGTATATTGTGCAGTACGACCCCAATTATATGACAAGAGCTGTGAGACTGTAAAATTATACCTTAAAAAATCTCATTAACTATATTATGCACACAGTGTTAAGACAATGATTTCTAGAGGAGATCAAAAGGGATGTAACAATATACGAAATATCGTGGTATCATATCATCACAGTCCTCACAATAATATCGTGGACAATCACAATATATCGAATTACAAGTCTCTTTGCTTAAATGAAGAGTTATGGTGCAGCAATAGCTTAAAAAAAGACAGACAGAACTACATAGACCATGATCCTTTGCTCCATTTCAGGGCAAACTACACAGAAATAACAGTTCTAAGCACTTTTAAGTCTTAGTTCATTGGATTAAATCTTGCCAAGGCATTTTAAGAGGAAAAAGTAGCATATTAACAGTTTTGTTAGCCTCCACAAAATATCTCAATAAATATCATACCGTGAGATGTATATCGTGAAAATATCGTACCAAGATTTGGATATTGTTACATCCCTAATCATGAGTCTCCCCACCATATGGTGAGCTTTCACACAATATCGCAATAAATATCATACCATGAGGTTCATACCGTGACAATATCGTATCGTGAGATTTGTATATCATTACACCCCTAGAGATCAATATAGTAATTTCCAGAATTTTATCAGACCTGTTATAATATGGTATATCATTTACAATAAGGATCTTAGTTATGGTGAATTTGTAAAACTCTTAAAGCCTTTTGCCTCCATCAAATCAAAGTGCTCAAATACTCATTCAGTTTTCTTATTTGTGTTAGGAGTGCTGCTACTAACAAGCATTAGTCAGGAAAGCTAGTGAAAGAACATCAATATTAAAATTATACAGTCGTTCACTAAAATTACTATGGGCAATATTTCTTTAAGAGATATACAAAATATTGAATATATATGTCTATAATAAAAAATATTACAGCCTGCTAAAAGAGCTGATAAAAAATAAAAACAACAGAAACAATGCAATCTGAAACTCTTACAAACAAGTAATGTATAAGATGATGGGGATAATATATTTTTTGTTCAATATTGCCTATTCTAGTCAAGCAAAATAATTAATTTAAAAAAATAAATAAATCATAAACGTTGAACCTGACCATTTCTATTAGTGTCTAGACTTAAGAACTCACTGGATTACAAGAAGAGTCTACATTTCAATATAGATTTTTTCATTTTAGCTGCCCCCATCTGTATTAAGAATTATTGGCCTATAGAATAATGTGATGTCATCTGAAACTCAGCAATATGGTAAATGTCTATAGTTGTATCACTTGTTTAAAGCTAAATAGCAGTCGTGGTGTTTAAACTATATCATTATCACAGACTTCAGGTGAAAGGGACCCCGGCTCTTAGTTTTAGGCCGATGAATCATTTTTTTAAAAGTGTGTATACAGTGCGTCTAGTGCCTCAAAGAGCAGCTCATCTTTCAGAGCCCTTTACATTAGCAGACCACTTTGCGGAGAACCATTCGACGGGCCAGACACGAACAGATGAAGTGAAACCCTACAAATGACACACAAGACATGTACTGAACGCGATGACAGTGTTTTTTCCTAATAGTTACAGACTGAATTTAAAAGTCCTGTTTTTAGACGCCATCGGTAGTTGGAGTAAAATTTAAATGAACTGAGACGCCCAATGGTTTACATTATGGTCAGAGAGGTACCCAAGACTCAGAAAAAGAAGTCATATGTGAGCCATAACTAACTTAGGCTTATTCTCCAACAAGCCTAGAAGGATTAGGAAATATTTATGATATAAGAAAGTTATTCTGACAGTTTAAAATAAGTGGCCATTATGATTCATAGTATTTTGTTCAACATGACAAATTCTGAATTCTCAGAATTTGTCATGAGAAGTAATGTGTTCAAATTTAAGACTCATTATTATTGGGGATGCACTGATACTGATAGTAGTATTGAATATTGGTGCGGATACAGAAAAATTAGCTGGATTGAATATTGGTTTCATTATATTGGTTCAGCTGATATCCTGATTGTACCTTTAACTGGATGTAATATGACTATTTACAGGCTGATTTTGGCTTAGAAAGTGAGCTTCAATCGGTTCAGTAGTGATGTGAAGGAGAATTAACAGTTACATAACAAAACTGGATCTCTTGTATAAAGAGTGAATTGTATTTTAAGGAAATAAGTGTAATTTTCTGTACCTACACTGGTATCGATTAATATATAATAAGTATCAGACAATACTTTAAGTATAAGTCTCGATAATGATATCGGGACTGAAAAGCTGCATTCCTAATTGTTATCCCAGGACATAGTGGATACATGGGATTGTGTCAGAGGGGCTTCTGAACTATAGGACAGCAGATCTGTTATGGTGACATAAAACCAAAAGGAGGTTCCAAAAAGAAAGTAGAGGATTGATAGACAAAATGGAGGAAAAATATTCCCAAAGAAAACATACGGTAGCTCAAGAAGGACATACATACATATAGAGATTTCCTATTAGGCTTCCAACTAAAACATACATATTAAAATATTTTGATGATCGAGACACTCGATCATCAAAACTTGACTGTCGTCAGTACTGGGCAATAGTACTGACATAAAATGAGTAAGGGCCACACAAAAGTATAACCTCAACACCACAACTTTCCAAATACTGCCGGGTTTCCCCCAAACTGTGTTAAGAGACGTGTCATTGTCCTACAGAAAACAGTATCGGGCTACAGCTTCACTAAATATTGGGTGATTTTTGAGGCCTGGAGGTTTAACGTGATATGCCACATCAGTACCACAAAGGGATCAATGCTCAGCGCCTCATTATCTGAAAGGATGATAATTCAAACACATTTGGTTTTTGTACAAAGAAGGGTGAATTCCAGGCACCCAGGGACATAACTATTATTTCTACAGGCGATTAGTAGGCTGTGTTCATTGGAATAAAACTGAACCGCTCTTAGATACAGCAAATTTGTTGCTGAGGAAATTGTAGAAACAAAAATAAGAAGACAAAAGCAAATCATTAATTTTACAGATTTTGTTTGCCCACAGAAAGAATAATGTTGACAGATTGTTAGGTATTCTGGCTTTTTAGATGTATCATTTGGACTGGTACAACTATGTTAATACAGAAAAAGAAATTGGTTCAATATTTCAGTTTTTTGTAGAATAGACTTGAATTATTGGGATAAAAGGAGGGCATCATTTTGTGAATGAATAAAACATTAATCAATATTTCAGTTGAGGCAAACATGATACAGTACTATAAACCAAATTATTCAAAATAGTATTTATCAAAGCCAAGGTACACTTTGCAACTATTTTGGGGGAAAATTTGTAGCCTTCCTGTCTCCTAAGCCTAGGGGATGTTATAGTTATCATAAAATGTCCTATAATATGTCATAAAACATATCCATCTCCGTGGCAGCAAGCAGGTAACACCACTAGGCCAGGTTACACTGTGGAGAGCAATTCATGCTTTTCAGCATAAGGCAATAAATCACCTTACTTGACCAACCAGAACCACACTCTCTGACAAAACTTCATAAAGACGAGTGGATCTGGAGAAGCATCATATCTTCCTGATTTCAGATGGTGTGATTGACAGGCAGATTAACCAATTGAATGGTCCTTTCACGTCAAAAACAAGAATAGGACTTTAAAAAAAAAGGGAAAAACAACATAGTGGACTGAAAAACAACATAGATTTTTGCAGAATCAACAATTGATACGCCAAACATTTACTTATCTCAGGTAAAAGAAGATAAATGAGAATCAGAATGTTGAAGGGACTGGCTAGTCAGGAAATAAATCAGCTGTAATTTAATAAATGAAAAATAGACCATGGCCCTATTGTGGAACAATCCAGGTCAAGTTTTGAGGTCAAGATTTGTATTCAAACAAAAACGTAAATGTATTTTATTTTCATTTTCATTTGCTTTGTTATTGGAATATAGAACATTTTGGTTTACCAGTATTGTGCAGCATAACACAAAAATGCATATTGTGTGTTGTTTGTGAAGTCTTAAAGGCATAAGATGAAGCTATAGCCTGTACCTATGCCTGCCCTGCCTAAAGCTTGCACATCTGGATGTAAAATCAACCTTTTCTTTCCATCTGCTCTACTTGTTTTATGTTGAAGTTGTGCATGTCGGATCCCCTGAACAAATATATAGTATATCTGCACTTTCTGTACCTAAGGGCTCAGAACGTGTGCTCCTCCAGAGAGATGGGATTCCTGGCCCATCTTCAACAGCCAAAAACAATAGTGTAAACCAGGAAGATGTTTGGACACCACAGTCTCCTCGCGCCACTGCCTCCCCTTTTCCACCTCGCCACTGACCCCCATGCTGGGAAAACCAACAGTGCAATGAGCATGTCCATATCATCAAAACAGCTTCTATGATGTGCAAGCATGAAGCAAAAAAGTTGTGCCAAACAGTAAAACCATCCCTTTCCAAACGCAACAGTCCACCTTCTCCCACTAAAATAATGTTTCTCATCGAGGAAGAATGCACTTCCATGTATCTAACAATGTAATAGTATTTGACAACACCAAGACGCTTCAGGTGTTTTTCCAACATGTGAAAATGGCTCTGGAAGCAGAAGAGCATAGCAAAACAGTATGGAAAGATGTCTGCAAACCTCATTGATGAATTAGCACCCATGAGCTGTCAGTTTACTTCAGCTTGATGTATGGCATATCTGAATTATAACTGTCTCAGCACCTCACTCATGGAATGTTGAGAAAAAGATTAACCGCATAACAACGGTATGGTTATGTTGGCAAGGGCCTGGGACTTGAGACAGGTGTGAGCTAAAGTAACAAAAATGATGATGAATGGCATGTAAAGCAATATGTGCACCCAGCTCAAATACATTTTTATGCAATGTGTCAGAAATGAACTGGCAAAGACACAACCACTAATTATTTATTTACTATCTACTTACGTTAGATATAAAACAGCTGGAGAGGAGATAGTAAAAAGCACATTGAATGCCATTCAGTTTTGGAAAGAATTTGCTGATTCACAATTGCTCTGGTAACTAGGACCCCATAAGTGGTGTGTTTATGAGAGTTTACAGGCCTTACGTTTTGTACAACATTGCAACATGAATAAATATTTTCCTGCAATTTCTAAATGGGTTAAATTCCCAGAAGACCCCCCCCCATCTGTTAAGAGAACTTACTTATTCTGTTTCTTGTTTCATTTAGTTGACCTCCGAGTCCTTTAGCCTCAACTGACCTGTTAAAAAATGTGCATGTTAGTGGTCGATAGAAAGTTTCATTCAAGGTAGTAATTTTATCCCCAAGGACATTTGAGGAACATGTGTTTTCAAAAACAGCAGAATCTACATGTTAGTGCTGTCATGCGATTAAAAAAATTGAGAGACTAATTAATTATGATCTGTAATTGATTAATCTAATTCATCTCATTTTAATCTCACCTAAAAATTGCTGAGAAAAGCCTTCAATTTGAGGTATTTTCATTTAAATTCATTATTACATTATTGTGGCAGATCAAAAGACTGATATAGAACAAAAAAAGTGACTTTATAAAGTCATTTATTGTTCAACAAATCTCTTCAATTTGGCTGTTGAGCCCAAGTCTCCATGAATAAGAAACTGTTTGCTGTAAAGTAGCAAAGACGAGGAAATCTGAACATAATAACTTTTAGACCTGGTTTAGTCCTGGACTGGATTAGTCCTGGTTTTAGTCTTGGTGTTAGTTCTGGTTTAGAGGCGCACAGGAGGAAGCGCGATTTACGCAGCGTACGCGAGAAAACACGATCCACACGCGGCTCACGGGAGCACGTCGGTGTCCGCGCAGTGTCTACGGAAGGAAACGTGGTCCGCGCGTTCTCAGGTTAATGACGATGATGAAGGTGTGTGTTTGTTTGTGTTTGTGTGTGTGTTTGTGTGTGTTTGTGTGTGTCTGTGTGCGTGTCCCCTCATGTGGCAGGTCACTATAGGACAGTAGTGCAGACATCATGAGTCTATGCAGGTTGTTTTCACCAGTGACATTTAAGTTGTAGGCGTATATTTGTTATTTTCTTTTATATTTCACGTCGGGAGAATAATTTCCAAAACACGAATGCGTTTTTACCTGTGCACTGCTGACTCTGTTCTACTGGCTGTTCGACCTCGTCCATTGTGCGACTGACGCCACCAATGTGACGTTTACATCGCTCTTACTGCGCGCGTTTTGTGTGGGTTTCCGACAATGAGTGGAATTACCGAAATAAAAAATTTTATAAATGTGTTTTTTGTGTGTGTGTGTGTGTGTGTGTGCTGTTGTCCCAACAACACATAAAAACAGGTTTTATAATAAAGCAACTCGCATACAGAAACAGTAAAGTTAGAGATTAAAAATTAGATTAACGCGATTAAAAAACATAACGCACTAAATATGACTGTAATTAATTAATCGCAATTAACGCGATAATTTGACACCCCTACTACATGTATTTCTTTTTTTTTTTTAACCTTCAGTACCATCTGTATGTTACCTGTACCACTAGGTGTAGCTTTCTTGGAAGATTTAAGATGCCAGTCCTAATGTTTGTAAATTGTCCATGCTTCTATAGCACACAGACTACAGTAATTTCAGGTGCCGTTATCTCCAATTGGTACATCAGTGTCAGTGTTAAAATCTAAATATTTATCAATTAGAAAACACTTATCCAACCTTTGTTTCAGTTGTGTCTTGTTTTCTTCGATGGTCAGGTGATCTTCATGGTCTCTTAAAAAGATCTCGAAGGCCTCTTGTTTTCCCATAGACAATTTGGGACCTATAATAATCACAATTAAACACAAATTAGCATCTAGACGAGACAGCTTGTTACACAACACATCTTATAACTATGGGAAATCTCCACACATCCTGCTCTTAATCTGTAACCAGTGAGTTCCCACATGGACACACTGTGTGTGAGTCTGGCAGCCAGATGTAGCAGCCTCCTGTTCATATCAATGACCTCCCACCTATGACTAATTACAGTGAGAGAGAAGGGGCTATTAGAGCACCATTTACTGCTTAGAGCTAACATTAACACAAGTGTAAACAGCTTTTCTGGTCATGTCAGCACTAAACGGTGGGTGCTCCCCTGCTAACTCTGCCACTTAATACAAGTAAGAGTTCTCATAAATCTGAACCTGCTGATGCTAAGGTTTCATTATGATTATATTATAGTAAGGATTTCTTCCATCATCATTATTAAATTTTTTTTTTTTTTTTTTTTTAGATATGTTAAGAAAAGAAAACCTTAATTTATGCCATAATGGGGAGTGAGAATTCAATGAGAATACTGTGTGGCAGTGGTGTCACTAGCACAAACTGTAAAAATTTTGTACAGTCATGCATTGCAAAACAGAGTGCAAAGCAGCTCACTGAACAGAAAGCAATGCACAAATAATTTCAAGACAGACAGGAATGTTATTTGTTGTTTTCATCAAAACCATCGACTCAAGTTATGCAAAAGCCAAGCTCAACAAATCAGTGTGAGGTTTCGAGGGAAATGCACTTTAATACGACTCCTTTAAATGCAGCATTCCAGGAATATCTGGAGTGATGTGACATCATATTTAGTTGCACTAAAACACTTTGCGGTAATGAAATCACAAGGACGTGATGCCAACTTTCCTAATTCTTCTTTCCCATGCTACCCATGCTGACAAACCACAAAGGTTCAGTGAGGTGAGCGTGTCGTGACTATTGTTGCTGTTTCAACACATTTCAGAAATCAGATGCCAGCATCGTTCCATTCATTTATAAGCACATGTCTAGCACTGCCTTTAACAGTTTCCAGGAGAGCCTTGATTACATCTAGATTTGGTGAGATGATAGGAGACAATATAATATACAATAACACATTTTGCAAAGCTCTGCAGATATTCATATTAGACTGTGGCTTCTATGACAGACAATTGTGAAGCGTCTGTTAGACTCATTATCATCTCATTACAACAAAGCAGGATTTACTCAAATCTTCTCATCTCCTGGAAATAGACAAGGAATCAACAGTTTGAATTATAATGGGAACACCTTGCATATCCATTAACTGAATGTTTGCTATCAGAACACTGTCCCAAGCCCCGTATGAAGTATACACTAAATAATATTGACAAAATTCATCAGGCTTGACCAACATACGCATCTTTTAGTAAAAAGTCAAAAGACTAACTAAATACAAACTCAAACTGATTTAGGAGCTTATTGTTGAGGGATGGAAAGAGCTCTATTATACAATCATGGCTGCTGTCCATGGAAAGGTCATCATCATTACAACTACAGTTAATCTTCAGGGAGCAGCAATTTCCCTCTTTAACCACAAAGACTGGAGGCTGCGGCCAGAGAGTCTTGGATAAAATGTAAATTAAAATGTATGTAAACACTGGTGACCTTTTGACAGGAAGAAATTAAAGGTGCATTTGTTATGAACTTGGAACAAAAAACAATGATCTAATGTACATATAGTTTGGAAAGATTGAAAAAAATTATCCATATGATCATTTGGACCAGATGTGACAAGTCAAACATAAGGGCCGCTAATTGTAAGAAACCAAAGCAACGACTACTGTATATTCTAACATAATGAGACTGGATTTATAGCTTCTATGCTCCCAGATTCAGCAGAGTATATTGTATAAACTTTTATTATTGTGTTTTCCAATTGACCTGGAACCATGGACTGTTCAGAAAGCCAGTATTTCCCTCACAGACAGCAGCAGGTCGTCCCTGCTGCTAACAGCTGATGTGGTTGGAGACTATTCAGCTCAAAGCTTTGATGTGAATGCAGTGAATAGTTCTTATGAAGAACTGTGAGAAAGTCCATGGACATTCCAGAGTGGACATGTAACCACCAAGAGGGGTGTGGGAACTTCACACCAACTAAGTGAACAATATTAACTACAAGAATTATATAACAATTTTTCTCATGGTGTGTAACAGATATGATCTCTAAACACATGTTTGTGGCCAGAACAAAACTACTATCTCTATTATGCATCACTCAAAGGTTATTTCCATCACAGTAGAGACAAGTTTGTCTGTTGTCAAAGTGTAACAACATACTAGCAAAGCATTATGTGTTTTTGATGTTTTTGATGTGTCTATGTGATTTATAACCAAGTGTAAATTAAACAATATCTTCCTGGCTCTCAAGTCACAGACACAGTCACACAGAAGTGTTTGGACAAATCCACACAAAATTGTACTATACATTAAATTATTGTAATCTATGTAACTCGTCTTTTTTTATTTTATTTTATTCTTTATCAATGGGAGTGAGTAAACCTATTTTTACGAGTCAGAAAATTAACCCAAGATTAACAATATGCTCCAGCTGTTTCCACATTAGATCACATACCTTTCAGCAGTAATAATACACTGTCCATATTTTTGTAGCATTTTTAAAACCACTGCCGTGCTGCCATCCATCACAGTGGCCCTTCACTCAATGATTGATACACTCAGTAATTCAGGCTGGACGCCATTCAAGCATGTGTTTGCTTTTTCATAGCCTCATCTTTCAAACAGTCTGTGTCCAATTAGCTTCCTCTGCCCTTACTACCACACCGGGCATCATCAGGACAGAGCAGCATTCAGATGAGACAGAGTCTCTAGCTCAGTTTGATGACTTGTACTTCTATGGCCTCTGGAAAAGAACTAATAAAGGTTTGACATCCTGGCACAACTTAACTGTACTTAAAATGGAAAATATGAAGAATGCTGCATCTGACAAACAATTAGGTCAATCTATTTAAGCTTTAGATCATTATAAAGGGTGGGCGACAAAGTTTTCCCAAATTTTGTTGAATATGGCCCAGTTTTGGGAAAATATAAGAAAAACAAAACAAACCATATATACCCTACATATGTTTGTATGCTGACATGTTTGTTTATGTTTGGGGGCCCCTTTCTTGGTTCTTAGGTACTATTAACAATCTTAAGTTCATCAGTTTTTCATCAGCAACAAGCTACAGGTTTAAATCTCAAAACTGTCTAAGTTTGCCCTACAGACATGGCTACAGTGAGGCACTTCAGTGACCTCACAAAGGAAGCTCTAATATAATCCCACTGATGAGTCTGGTTCAAAATAAATGCTACATTGACATCGCAGATACTTTTCATTGCAAGACCCCAAAGATCCCACGGTTGCAACATCACAACACTGCTTAAATTCATGCAATACATTAAATACACATTAAGCACAGACTGTTGATAAAATACCTCTTTTCATATATTGGATGGCTCGTCCTTCAGTGTGCACCTCTGTCAGATTTGTGTCTTCTTCACTGGACTCCTCATTAGTGACTCTGAACACAGCAGCCCTTGGTGAAACTATGTCTTGGCTTTGGGTGAGTTTGGCCAATTGCGTAGCAGCATCCTGAGCTCTTTTCTTCTCATTCTTCAGCATCTTAATTAGAATACCTATTTGCAGTATATTAAGGCAAATATGTCTGGAAAATAAAGGGATAAAGAAATAGATTGGTCGTGAAGATTATTATACAGATGAGAATTAGATAGAAAGATAGACAGACGGACAGATAGATATTGAAATGCTTGTAATTAAGTATATTGGTAGCCATGTACCTGCAGTGCAAATTTTCAGCACTCTTTCCTCAACTATTTAAATTGCATATGTCTATGTAAATTGTGATACAGAGTACATGAGGTGAAAATTGCCACTCAGCCTGTTTGTTCATGTGCAATGTTTCCATATGTCCTTTTACTATAAACACTTCCTTAGCACTATTACTACTGTCTGTGCTTTGCTCCCAACTTCTGTTTTTAATTAGGGGCCTCCAGCTAAATGCCTTATACGTACTTTTCTGAAAGCATATAGCAGACAGCTTCAGTCTTCCAGAAATGTCAAAGTCACTATTGTTGACTATTACAAGTACTAGTAAATGTGGCTGTGGTAAGCTATTATCTTTACAAGAAATGTGTTTTTGTAGCAATGTGTACAACAAATTATTATTACATTATATACAACTTTATGTCATTGGCTCTGGCCTTGTCTGGTTTGCAGTGAGATGAAGTGTGCTTGATGGCGTAATCACAACCCATAATTTCAACTCAATGCATTACCCAATTGCTCAAGCATGTTCCTATCATTACATTAGCAGACATGGATTTTGGCTCTGACCAGAACCAAATTGCAGTGGTCAGCAAATAATTTGGGATGTTCAAAGTAAAAAAAAAAAGAAAAATCTGGATATCATTCTTCTGGATTTGAAATGGACATAATTTCAAGGAAGGAGCTGGAGAAAGTTAGTTTACATTACTGTCAGCCAATAAAAAGAGTTGTCAGGCTGAACAATAACATGAGGAAAGTGAAACTCCAATTATAGTTTCCATTGAAGACAGCCACGCACTCATCTCAAAATTTGCCAGATCTTAACTTGACAATTTAAATGTCAGATTTTGGAAGGACTGGTGCTTAGATTTTACTGTATGTCATAGGTTTACACGGATAATTACTAGAGGTTGCTTCTGTTCACAAGTTCTTTCCATTACTAAAGACTTTAGCATCTGATGTGATCCTTGCTGAAATACGGGACATCGTTACGTCTTCAGTGTTGAGATCAAATTTGAGTAGGTTACATACAGAAATGGAAATTTGCTGCTTGACTGTGGGGCAAAGCTACACTTGTAGGATCAACATAAATCATTTGTAAATTAGCTGTCTGTTAAATAGTCTGAATCTGTTGGATGGGTTGATGCCTTCGCTAAACTAAATGAATCATAGAATTTAGGGCAGTACTAGTGACAGCTGGATTTTACCTCTTTACCTGATTTGACATGTGCTCATTAAAAGTTAAAAGTTGAGCATTAGAAGTAGACAATGTCAGCAAAGGCAAAAATTACAGGAAGCAATGTCATATTTAGAAAAATTGGAAAACTGAAAGTATTGATTTTCATTCTGAAGATGGTAACTCTGGCTGAGCGTGATTCAACTGAGACAACTAAGCCATTTTTGAAGCAACATTCAAATTGAGGATTATCAATATGGTCAGTAAATTGTGGGTAAACCTGTCTGAATTATGGCCCTTAAGCATGCCACAGCAATTGTGGAAATTATGCTGCATTATGTGAAAACCACTATGTCATCTTGGGAAGGAAAATTTACAAGATAATTTCAGATTACTTTGAAATTTTCCCAAAAATTCTACAGTGAAATATATAGATGATAATATTCTATTTATTTTGGGTAGCTGAGGCTTTTGTGGTTATATAATCAAGCAGACATCTCAATTTCTTGACAAATGTGGTGTGATTTAATGACAAGCCACAGTAGAGAGCGGCCAAGGGAATAATACAGCTATAAAGTTATTAGAAATATCATATTGAAACACAAATACTATAATTATGAATAATAGCAGTAATGATAAACTGCTATCATAAGCTAAACTTGTATTTGAAAACATATATATATATATACACACACACACACACACACATAATTTTAATATATTTATATTATTTTGTTGAATCGGGAAATTCAGGAAAATTTATGATATTTTTCATGTTTAACAAATGGACATAATTCCTTAATAGTCACATCGGATATCTGCAAGTCCCCACATTGCAAGTAAATGTGGGGATTGATGCTTAGCAGTGACATCACACTGAGGGTGTTCTATAACACATTTCTATTGATGGAATGTTCAGAAGTTTCCATGATGACACAATGGACACATTAGGAGCCTATGAACAATACAAGTGTTCATGGCACTGTTAGATTTGATTAATATTAATACTAATACTAGGTAGCTTGTCACTGTGATGGTATGTGTGACAGACTTGGTCAGATTGTGTTAAAATAAAACTCAGATTAAAGTCTAACTTGAGTAACAGCTTCTGCGTACCGTTAGCTTCACACCCCCCGCGAATGCTGATGACATCAGCTGCAAAGTATCAATACACTAAATGGTTTTGTGATTTTGTAAACTTTTTAAACATCTAAGGTAATATTTTATCAATATCATAATACGAATGTGAAACCAACTCAGGGAAGATAAGAAGTGAATGTTGATCATATATTCCATACAAAGCTCTTGATTCGGTTCCTGCTTTGGTTTCCCATGTGGTTGGATTAAAGGATACTGATCTCATTGTCGCGTTGTGTCAGCATCTCTTTCAACTTTGTAACTTCTACTACACACTGCTGACTTTCCTGAATGTGGCCCCTCATCAGTGTTGCTTCTGGTGTCATTTTCCCATCAGTCAGTGCGGCCCCTCTGCTTGGTTTTTCCAGGACCATCATCTACACAAAGAACAAAGATTGAACAAAAAAAAAAAAGTTGTCCACTCCAAATGCGCCTAGTGATATTTAAGGTCAAGTAGGGAGTTGTTTAAGGTTAACAGAACAATTTTGCAAACAATAGAATGAAGGACCAAAATATAAAACAGACTTGGATTCCTGTGCACCCAGTGAAGTGTGACTGCTTGATGCTGAAGGGAATGTAAACTGAACAGGAGGTAGAGCTGGTAGATCTCAACAAACTCATGGAAAGATAAACAGAGGGCTTTGGAACATCCTTGTGTTGGCTGCTCCACTTTAGACTAAATGAGAGTTCAACAATAGTATGACTATATTGTCTTCCTTATAAACATTTATTAGAAGTAGGATCATTTGCAGCTGTCCAGTTGTATTTTATGTATTTTTCTTTCTTTTGTTTTTACCATATTATAAAACTAAACAGAAGTGATAGGCTAATTTAAAAAAAAAATGTCATAGATAGCAATGTAAGCTTGTTCAGTGTATTATGGAAAACGCATAATACATAATATAACTTCATGCTAAACATGTACTAGTAGTATAGATAAAAACATATATATATATATATATATATATATATATATATATATATATATATATATATATATATATATATATATATATATATATATATATATTCAAATCCCCCCTCTGATGGGGTGGGGGGGGGGCAAAGTGCTAACCAGTGTGGGTCCTTGGGCAAGACCCTTCATGCTACTGCCCACCTCATACAATGATGAGAGAGAAAGAAACGTATGACATGCCAGCTCAGATGTCGCCCGGCCAAACAAGGTCTGCATCAGGTGCTGGGGAACCAGGGCACCTTGATGAAAAATGGGCTACTGGAACACGGAGGAAATGGGCGAGATGCGAGAACAAGGCTCTGTTGGAATGCTACTACTACAGTAACCCTAGTCAGAGGGGTTACATGAACAGAATGTGGGAAAAATGGTTATTACGATACCCACAGTCCAAGCTAACGGCCAAACAACTAGTAGTTCAGTGTTCCAACATCCACAAACGGCAACTGCTATCACAACTAGAGATTGATGAGGTACAACACAAATGCCACGGCAAGGGGGAACCAGTGTGCCAGGTCAGAGGGGAGTTGACACCAACTCCCCAACCAGAGATTGGCTACGAAGCCCCAATAAGTATCACGCTGAGCGAGGCAGCGACTGACCTCATGGCCCGAATGAACACAAGGCAACCCCGATGCCAGTTACAGAGGCTAAGTGAAGTACCATCTGAAAGTCTCCTAGACGATGTGAATGCAGCACTGAGAACGATCCCTACCACAACAATCACTGAAACCAATGAGCTGATATACACTTCAGCAGCAGTGATCCTAGATGTGTTGGGCTATAAGAGCAACCATGGGAGCCATGAGATACAATACCCACCATGGAAAAGACGGTTAGAGGCTAAAATCAAGGAGGCGAGGAGAGAAGTGAGTCAACTGTCAGAGGCCCAGAAAGGTGCAATGAAAAAGCAAGTGCCCAAGAGGTACAACCAGTTGCCCATACCTGAAGCACTCGAAACTGCCAAACAAAGGCTCCAAGCCTTGGCCAGCCGCCTAAAGAGGTACACACGAGATAACGAGGCCAGACGAATAAACCGGCTGTTCGCAACACAACCGGCGAAAGTGTAAACCCCCTCAGCCAGATTGGCTGAGGGGGTATCAAGGCTATGGATACCGACTCAGAAATAGGGCCACCATCAGTCACTTCCTCTACATGGATGACATCAAGCTGTACGCTAAGAGTGAGCGAGACATCGACTCACTGATCCACACCACAAGGATCTACAGTACAGACATTGGGATGTCATTCGGGCTTGAGAAATGTAGCAGGATGGTGACAAAGAGAGGGAAGGTAGTCCACACAGAGGGGGTGTCACTCCCAGAGGGAACAATAGCAGACGTTGAGGACAGTTACAAGTACCTTGGTATCCCACAAGCAAATGGCAACCTCGAAGAGGCAACAAGGAAAGCGGCTACGGCCAAATACCTGCAAAGAGTGAGGCAAGTCCTTAGAAGCCAGCTCAATGGCAAGAACAAGGTGCAGGCAATCAACAGCTACGCCCTGCCAGTGATCAGATACCCTGCAGGGATTGTAAGCTGGCCAAAGGAGGAGATACAGACCACAGATGTTAAGACACGAAAGCTCCTGACCATGCATGGAGGGTTCCATCCCAAATCCAGCACCCTGAGACTGTACGCAGGCCGGAAGGAAGGGGGCCGAGGACTAGTGAGTGTGGGAACCACTGTCCAGGATGAAACATCCAAGCTCCTTGAGTACATCAAGGACAAGGCCCCGGCAGATGAGGTGCTCAGAGAATGTCTCAGACAGTGGGGTCCAGAGGAAGAGGTGCTGGAGGGACCATCATGGCAGGACAAACCCCTACATGGGGCGTACTACTGGAACATAACTGAAGTGGCTGATATCAAGAAATCCTACCAATGGCTTGAGAGGGCTGGTCTGAAGGACAGCACAGAGGCACTGATCCTGGCTGCTCAGGAGCAGGCCCTGGGCACTCGAGCAATAGAGGCCCAGATCTACCACACCAGACAAGACCCACGGTGTAGACTGTGCAAAGAGGCTCCTGAGACAGTCCAGCACATAACTGCAGGGTGTAAGATGCTGGCAGGGAAAGCATACATGGAGCGACATAACCAAGTGGCGGGCATAGTGTACAGAAACATCTGTGCACTCAATCTCAGTCCAGAAAAGTGCAGTACTGGGGACAGCAAAGATACTGCACAGAACTCTCAGGCTCCCAGGCCTCTGGTAGAAGACCCGAGCTGAATGAGGGTGAGAGAGACCTACCACCGTGGAAGGTGAGGTTATATGTATATATATATGTGTATATATATATATATATATATATATATATATATATATATATATATATATATATATATATATATATATATATATATATATATATATATATATATATCATATCATATCATATTCTCATATAACCTGATATGTTGAAAACCACAATGATTTTTCTAATTAGGAGATAAGTATAGTTTTGTGCTGATATGTCTATGTACAGTTTTGAAGCTGTTATGCAAATTTGACAACAACAGCACATCAACATTACACTTTGTCCCTAATTAAGTGGCAAACAACTCAAACATATACGTCTAGACAGTCTGGCTGTGGGAAAATCAGCAGTCCTGTATACGACTGGGAATAATTAAACTTCAGTGTATGGCATTAAGTTACATTTATGGTGAACCTGAGGATAGATTTATGATAATTGCCATTTTAACACATAGGTACGAACAGTGAGTGAACATAGAGGAGATTTTACTTTTACATTATCCTGAAGAAAATAAATCTGACAATAAGGTAGTATAAGGAAATGTGTGCACCTGGCAAACATTTTTATATATTAGTGAATATGTAAACTATGTCAGAAATCCCTACTTACCTAATAAATCTAAGATGGTCACACTTACTCATCAAGATGTATTTTTCATTTAAATTCATGTAAACTTTAGTTATCTACATGCTAAAAAGGATTGCATTTCCACTGATGGTCTGTTGGGGGAGCTAAGAAGTGCAATAACTGGTCAGCCTTTACTTCATGCAAAACCTGGCATACAATATTTACCTTAAGCCGATAGAAGCAGTGTTGAATATTTCTCATATCTGGCCCCAAGTTCAGAGTCACTTCTGGATCGGAATCCTCCAAAAATGTCTTGAGTAACTCTTCTAACCTGCACACAAAAAAAATGTTAATATTTCCTCTTCAACACTCACAGGCATAGTGGTCATAGTCAGTCTAAACTATTGACGAGATTTATTTTCCAAACATTGCTTCTTTATTGTCATGAAGCAGCCCGCAGTGAAAGCCAAGAACAGACAGATCAAGTAAGCAGAACAATGAGCACTTCTAATTTTCCAACAGTATCATAGTGTTGTGTACAGTGTAGACACATGCAACGTTTAGACAAAAGTGGACGTAAAACAAACAACAGTCTAGTTAGAAGGTCTTGGGAGGCATTAGTGGTTTCAGAGATATTTGACTGTGGAGTGATTCTTTTCAACACCACAGACAATCTTTGAAGAAAATTTCATAGATATTTTTGATAGCAACTGAGTTAATCTTGTCCCCACATCTGTAATATTAAATATAATAGAAGCAATCATATTTCTTTTTTCCCCAGCAAGTAAGATGCTTAAACATTTGGCTATTCGAATCAAGAAAAGTATATGTCAAATAGTTTTGCATAGTTTATTATTATTCCATTATTCAAATTTATATGCTACTGTTTACAAAAATGACAAATCATGAGGGTCTAGAAATGAGGTTGAAAATAAGAGGGAACTGGCTACATAATGTCAGCACATCCAGTTAGTGTGGTTGCAAAAGACACCGCTAAAAGTTATTTGTCCGCAAACTGGGCACACAGGGGATAATGGCAGGGGAATAATGAGATGCCAGCTGAGATGGTCAATGCTCAATAAATATATCAACAGGGCAGAGGTTTTTGCCAAGTTGTCTGGCCTGAAGTCAGGTGTTGATGGAAGGGTACACCACCATGTGGGCAGAACAACAGAAATACAACAGCAGCCTGGGAAACTCTATTAGATTTGGTTAGGCCTCGGCAAAGGAGGTTAACATGTACCACTGAGGCATGGCTAAACGCATAAGTCATCCTGGCGCATTTAGAAACCTTACATTTTTTGAATAAAGAAAAAAAATTGGCTAGGGTGGCTTGGTGTTGAGTGTTACAGTTACAAATTAGTGTTCCGAAAAAGCCTGTCTGCACGCTCCCGTAATGTTAAGACTTTCTCCAAACCAAATATGACAAATACTCCCTTTTTAATGTCCTGAGATGACTGGCTAAGGTCAAAGCAGTTCCTCATATACAAATACAGTGCAACCCGTTATAATGTGGCTGCTGCCCTGCTGGGTGCGTCTATAAAAATGTTGCATCTAGATAGTATTTGCTTCGTTTGTGTTAAGACAATAGGACAGTTGCATACTTGTCTATCTCATCCCCTGTGAGCTGGTCCTCTCTCTGTATCCCTGTTACCATGGACAACTCCTCCTTCAGAGACTGGACCTCCTTCTTTAGACGGGCAATTAGCTGGAAAACATACATAACTCAGTTTAAACTACAGGGTCATCACAATAAGCTATGTTAGAAAAGATCACAAATATAGTGTGCAGCACAAAATAAAAATGAGAGCAGAATGCAGTTATTTACAAATTCCATAAACAACATTTGATGTGGTTATCTGTAGAAGACAGCAGCATCAGCAAACTATTTGCTGATCAATGATATAGACATAGTTAAGTAGTTCCAGATAAGGCTTCTCCAGTTTGAAAGAACCATGCATAAAAAGATGTGACAGCAAAAATACTCAAATTAGCACATCTTCACTTCTTACTGTCATCATGCATTTAGTTGTGACTACAGATAATACAATAGGTGCCATCAGTAACCACTGTCTGGATTTTGTTACTGTACATATGAAAACCTTTTCCAAAAAAATGCTGTTGGAGTGCAAACACAACACTGGGCTGTGACTGCCCAGTTATACTGGTGACACAGAGACGCCAGGGAGTCAACTGTCTGCTTGAGCCAAGCCAGGGTCAAAGGTCAGACTTAGCATTACTCCACCACTTTTAGCAAACACCTTTAACAGAAATGTAGTGTCTGTCTACCTGGTATTGTAACATCTAACTGAGCACTAGAAAAAAATGATCACTTTTGAATATCATAGTAGACATGCCTAAAAAGAGGCACTCCCAATGGTTCTTTTAAATGCAGATGTTCTGATGTAACACTCCAGCTGCATGCTCAAAGACTGACCACTACTTGTTGGTCAGCCCAATTGGTTATAGTCTATTTTTGAAGCCAAATCCCACACTGGCATAGCAGCAGCAAACCATCACAAACAACAGGACCATGTGAAGTGATGATTCATGCATTTCTAAAAAAAAAAAAAAAAAAACAACCAAGAAAAACTGGTGATTAATAAACACAGTTACGATCCAATACTAGTCACTGTAGCATCAAATACAATAGCTACACAGCAACAGATATTCATGATGTACCCTATTCAACAGAGATTTATACTCTCTAAAGATTATCATAAATGTAAGGCCCCAACCTGCATAAAATTAATAGAAAGTGAAGATTTTGAGATGATTTTCCAAATAAATTGATCCACTAATAGTACGTTGTGACTTTGGATTTGTTGATTTCTACTGTGTCCTGACAAGAAAGAAGATGTTTTAATATAATTACACATCAAACATATATCCAAAAGTTGTTGTTCATACTGATATGATAAAACTGAACTTATTGCTCACCATACTGTGGAGCCCTTCACGGGTGCATCACATCTTTAACTTCTTTGTTAAGTACATGCTATCTTTCCAACGTGTGCAGAAAACCACCCACGGTAAACTCCAGGCATTACTATGTAACCACAGGTTGCACCTAAAATGCATAGGCATTAGGTTATATGTCCCTCACAGACATGCTGGCATTATGGGCCCCTTTTATGATAGAAGGAAATGCATGTTGTTTTTCTGCCACACTTAACTATGCGTAGTCCCCCAACTAAATGGGAACATCTGAGCTGTGGGACAAGCATGGCAAGACTCTAGTGACTAAGGTAAAAAAAACAACACACTACACTTTTCCTTGAGTGCTAGGCAATACATGAGATTTTTCACATCACTACGGTACTGCACTTACCACAAAACATAAAGTTTACTGATAACTTTTTGTAAGAAGGATTTTATTTTTGAATGAATATAAGTAACAGGACCACTCCATATCAGGGTCTATGTCTCAGAAACCACTATTGTACAATACAGAGCTAAAGATCTCTCTTCTTACTGCAGATCTGACTTTGACAATAAAGGTTTTTGACAATGTCTTTCAAAAGTAATTTGCAACAAAAGAATGTGGTATTTTCTTAATCTGCTAAATTTATGGCAGGCTTGTCACTCACCCAGGCAGAGATTTACAGAGATTAACCAGCAAACTAAATGCTACATGTTTCATAGTCATAAACCAACACCAGAAGTTTGTCCATGAAGTTTTTGGACTTGCCTAAAACTATAAGAGCGCCGGACTCGACTGAGAGCAGCCAGACACCATCACAATTACCGGGCTCGCCGCAGACTCTCTTAAAAATACCTCTGGAGGGTTTGGAAGTAGCCAGCCAAGCAGCAGTAGCAGTAATACGGTAGCAGTTGATCCCCTGGCAGATCTGAGTGGGAGGCCGGGAGGTGGATAAACTAGGGATGACTCTTGATAGCACAGTATATGCCCCACTGAGATTTTGTATTCTGACTATTCCAATGATGAAGTAAAAAATATATTATACTAGAAATGGTAACTTCTGCAAATGTATGAACCTTTGTTATATCTCCATATATGTCCAAATGTTGGTCACTACATGTGCCCACTGAAACTGTGTACACATCTGTCAGCAGCTGGAAGCGTTTTCAAGAGGCTTTGGAGAGTTGGGATAAAACATGTCAGAGGATTGTAAACAGAGGAGTGAATGCAAACATGGCCAGTGAGCAACCCAAACACAGACACACGCACATTCAAGTGTCAGATCTGGAGAGTGGGAAGACTGTTGGTATCTGAAACCTGGAGAGGATACTTGAAAATGTGGTGTATTGTACTTAAGTTACATGTAGCGGTGATCCTCAGATGGGGTCTGGAGGCTCTGAACAGGGCCTGGCAGTGGGAGGGTATCTGCACACTGTCATGATTATATGGTGTGGCTCCGCAGTCCACAAACAGGTCTGATGCTAAGTGTGTCTGCCATCTCACCAGAGCAGGATCCAGCTCTTCATTTAATATGGCTTCATTTTTGATGAGAGCAACGCGTTGTGCAAATCTGCATGTGGAGATGGACTCCTGAAGAGAGAGGATTCAGTCATTTACTATGATTAGGTCTTCATTATAAATATTATGGATTTTAAAATGTACATCTATGTTTCTCTTGTCTACAGCCAGAGTGGCAATCATTGTGGTCATGCAGTTTCCCCCAAGACTGTCTCTCAGCACAGATGTCAACATTGAGTTCCTATAGGGAATATGTGATCGGTTCTTCTCTGATAAAGCTATGATAACCTGCACAAAGGAAAATAAATAAATAAATAAATACAGAAACTATGTTGTTTGAGCATTACTTCACCAGATGGATATGGACCTGTTCCAGGTAGTGCAGGGATAGGTTAATATACTTGGCTTCTGTGAGAAGCTGTCCGTTTAGGCCAGTCTTGTAAACTCGATCTGATCCAGCCAGGTCCACGAGGTGGAGCTTGGAGCGCCGCACTGTAGCTGAGCCTGGCTCCCGTCTGCACAGGTGCACTGTGAAAATACAGTGCGAGCGTGTGGAGGCCTGGTTTGTTGGAGTCTAAACACGACAGAGGTGAAAAGTCGTTAGATTGGATTATGGAAATGCTAATAATAATATGAATGAGATCTTTTGATCCACTTGAACCTTAAACAGAGAAAAAGAAACTAGGATTCAGTCAGTAGTACTTTCATTTAAACACCAAACATATGCACAGTTTGGTTTAGATTTTGCTGCTCCTGTGGGTTTGGAGAACAAAGCAATGTGTAACCAATGAGCACTAAACACGTTACAATGCCTGAGGTTTAGTTGCAGATGGTCAATGTAATAACAGAAGTCAGGTTGAAACCACAAAGAGAAAGATGGCCATGAGTCAGTCTGAACAAGCAATCAGAAACAAGTAAGATGGGTTCATTAGGGTTCTATGTTTAGTACAGTTCTTTTTCATTCACAGAAGTGGTGCAGTCTGCCCAGATGTCCAGATAGTTGAGAGTAGCGTGCATTTTGTCCATATTCAGAAAGGGTTGTTCTTTTAATTGTATTCCAGGACTGTCTGGACTCAGTTCTCTGACTCTAAATCCACCACATGTTGATCCTGTATGAACCCATGCTCACCACACACAGTGCTCTGAGAGGACAATCAAATCACTCACAGTGGACAGAATATTAAATCAAAATTTAAGAAGAAAATTTCCTTTGGTCAATCTGCTATGAAGTTCAACTGATTCACTTTGAATTTTGAAAGGAAACTTTTGAGGATGAAAGGTTTAATTGCAGTAGTATAATACAATAGCAGTTCTTTAGAAAAGTCTTACTTCTGCAATCATTCGATTCGTGTCTCCCAGAAAGAGCAAATTCAAGGCTTCTTCCTCATTTGTAGACTGGAGCATAGACAGGTTTCTTAGATGAACATTCTGGTCTGGATCCTCCTGGATTGAAATTTTTCTAAAAGAATGGAAGCATAGACATAAACTCTCATAGACACACTCAACGTCAGTTGGTGAGTCATAGTAGCGTTTGTTTCTGGTAGTTATTTCAACTTGATAACAGTCAAAGCTCACTTCTGAAAACAAACACTGATTCTCTCTCTTCTTGCATAATGCTGTCAAGAGTTTATTTCAACATGTTTGTAAGGGTGGAGTAAGTCAAAAACACTTACAGACATCAAAATTAAGGTTATGTTGTAATTGATGGGATTGGTTTGATTACTGTGCTTGTAATGTATCACGTAATGTATAAGGTGTAAAGAAAAAAATAAACCTGTGAACTAAACTAATCATAAAATAATGGCAGCATATACAAGTACTGAGTACTAACGGTAGGTCTTCTAATCGAGACATCGAGTCCTGTCGAGATTCTAGGAGGTCATAACCAGTATCATTATAGATCTCCAAGTAAGAGATATGGGTTGTGTACACCATACTGCTTTCCTGTGTTCAAATAATAGTTAATACAAAGTAAGTGAAAAAAAGGATAATAACAAAATATTATCAGCTGCGGTTTTGTTGATCTGACCTGGCTGAAGCATTCATATAGATATGAGAGTGTACGCGGAATGATACCACGATCACGGTAGTGCTCTGCGCCTCCTGTTATGGTGAAGGTCTTTCCACTCCCAGTTTGGCCATAGGCAAAAATTGTGCCATTGTAACCTGCCAGGACACTAAAGACAAAAGACACATAAAATTCATGCTGTAATTCTTAAATACCATTGACTACACTATAGTTTCTTAATATGAAAATAATGGTTAGTACTCCCATAAAATGTCAATGACAATAATATGTAAATAATGACTATGAAGTACAAACCATCCTTTCTCATTTTCAACATTGTGCTCACTGCTCTCTATGATATCACCATCACTCTAATTGGGTGCCAAGGCTGTCTGACATATCCCAAAGCAGTCAAAGCTCAGCAGTCTGACTGAATTGAAGCTGACACCATCAGCCCACAGGAAAACATGAGAGTGAGTGGAGCTGCTGTGGCGGCAGACATGTGCCGGTGAAAGAATGTCTCTGAGCATGAGAGAAGGAACGGGCCCAAACCCGTTCAACCAGACACCACTTGGTAAGTTTGGTTTGGCACTGTCACATGGGAAAAGGCCAGGATTCAGTTTTGGTATCTTCTTAAAAAAAACATACATTAAATACAATGGCACTCCTATCTTGTAAAATTTACTTTAGCCTATAATAAAAAAAAAAAAGAGTGAAAAATAGATACATTGTTGTGCTATAATGTAATATGAACTTTTATTGGTTACAGCTATTCTTTATAGTTGTATTTTGTTAAAGATGTCATTACAATTTTTATAATGCAAGGTTCGGTATCCCAGCAATTCCTACCCACCACAAATAGAAACATGGAAAAGTAGCAAGAGAGTATAAAACTCTCTCTTTACTTAAGAACTGGGTGGTTGGTGAGCGGGACTTGGGCAGTTATAGTATCCTTTAATGCAAAATAACTTAGACTGGCAAAGGGGCCAAATATCAAGACACAGACTACAGTGTTTAATCTAATGTCAGTGCTAATGATGTGGCCAGTGGCTTGCCACTGAGGCCTGGGTGTGGTCTTATACTTGTTCCTGTTTACATTACTTTTCCTGGAGATCAAATACAGTATACCTATCGTAAGTACTTCATAAAAAATCATAATTGTGCTATTAAATTGGCCATGGTATTTTAAAAATCATAAATCCTCTTTTATTGCAATCTTAATTGCCATGGATAAACTGGGATTACAGAGGAGATATGTTGAAGTGCTTGCTAGTTCAATATTATTGTGCTGGCTTTTCCTCTTCTGGCGCTATTAATGTTGGTTTGTTTTTGAACTACTGAGTTGGGATTGAAATGACTGGTTTGAGTTACACCACAGCAAGGACTGGTGTGCAACTGGTCATGCTTCTATCTTAACTTATGGGTGCCAAGTATCACAGACTACCAGTGAAAACAACAACCTGACAGTTATTGCAAACTGAGATGCAGGGCCACATGTTGAACTAATTTACAATGGATTATCTCTTCAAACTAGTATCACTTTTATTTTTTATCTTTTGTTTTTGATCACAGCACTCTGTACTGCACTACTGTTACTAGGGTAATATCACAACCCACTATAGTTAAATATTATTAACACACCACCAAGTGGGTTTAAGAAGCTTATTGTGTTAAATCCCAGTAATTGCTTTTCATAATCTGCCCCAATAGCTTTTGTTACAAGAGTAGTAGTCACAATTATTTTTGAATACTTGTTTTGGACACATTCCCAAAGGAAATCAGGCTTAAAAAGCAGAACAAGTGCAGAGTATAACTTTGTGAAATCTAGAGCATTCAATGCATAACTGGAATATCTAAAGGTTATAATAAACTGACAGTAAACTATGAAATGACCAGTGGAGAGTATTGTGCTGTTATGGGTGCCCTCTACACACATCTGTCAGAAGCTCATATTTGTGTAAGAAGAGATGCTGTAATGTTTGTAACATGTGACACCAGAGAGAGCTGTGAAAAGGAGAATGGCTGGACAAGAGAACCTAAAACCCATGTCTGTAAACATTATTTCCTTATGTATTTACCAACTGTAAGAAACAAAGAAGAACGTCATAGCTCAAATGTACTTTGTATTTGAGACCTTATCACAGTTAACACAAATACCATGGGAAGTTAACATTTGTGCACAGATATACATATCTTATCAAATCATTATTTGTTGAAGTCATTAGACTGTATAAGAAAATTCAGATTTTTACCTGTCTGCTACTGGTTTGGCAATGTTCTCAAATATGTCTTCTTGCTTGGCACTTTGATCAAAAATCTTCTGAAATCTTCACATATAGAAAAGGAAATAGTAAATGCATGTGAAACAAGCTTGTGTTAAATATGGCAGAAAACAAACACATAGCAGCAATAAATAGGGCTACAAAAATCAATTATAAGTAGATTTGTTCAAAAACTTTAAATATGTTATCAGAGTATGGGCATGTGCGAAGCTGAGCAGGCTATTATAAGACTGTGGTTTTGAAGTGCTTTATTCTGTCCACTCTTGCCTCGCTCTCTAACTGTGAATTTGGGGCTTGGAAGCGATGCATGAGCACTGCCCAGAGGGTATAATAGGCTGCAAAGTTCACCACCAGCATTTAGCAGATGTTCCCAAATCAAAATAAGAACTGCCCTGTTAAAAGATATGTTCAACTTTTTTGTATTTTGTGTAAGTCATACTTTAAAAACACTATACCTGAACTTGTAACTCTCTTTCTTATTGTTAATGAATCCTTGTGCCAGATCCCTTGGAACCACAAACGCCAAAGAAGATCCGATCTGATCTTCATTGTCCACAGAGTACACCTGTAGAAGACAGCAAACTAGTCAAGTGGCTAGGTTTACATGCACACCAAAACCTCCGTTCAATCAGTGCTTCTGAAGCGAGTCATCTAGCCTTATTATTCACATCTGCGCAGGGCTTGTCTCTGCCAATTAAAGTGTTCTTCTTGAGCTACTGTTTTTCCATAAACCTCATTTAAATTGTAGAATTAATTAACTCATGAGAAAAGTGAACAAGCTTAGTGGTGAGACAGAATCTTCAAATTGATATGATCATCACCAGTCAAGTTCAGGAGGCAATGCAATCAATGACAAGACATTGCAACAACATTGCCTCTTGAGACCAGAAAGGCCTGAAACTACTCTGTGCTGCAACATGTGTCTTGGCATATGTTTTTAATGGACATTCACTCAATTACAAGTCCTCGGGGTTTCAAGAAGAAAAAAAGATAAGACCTATGTTATTGGATTGTTCATCTCTGTTGACCATCCTGGAGTAATACTTCTTCACGTCTGACATGCAGAAGCTCTAAAAACAGAGCTCCGGTTGTTTTTCTTCATTTGGCGGTTTATGGTCAGTGTAGGGCACAGGGGTAGTGATATATTGGAGTGCCCTCCTCCACGCGCAACTAGGTTAGACAGGAGTAACTTTGTTAAGGTTTGGTAAGGTAAATGACAGTGACTGGTTGGGCATTCATTAGGGACACCGTGATAATTGCACTATGCTAAGTAACTAGCAAATTACGAATATTTTTATGAGCTAACGTTAGCTACTTTAACGCTAGCAAAGTTTGGCTGCTGGGCACACTTACCGCTGAGGTTTTTCGAGTAGGTTTAATGCGAGCGAAGATCTGTATCGTTTGTTTAACCATCTTAAATAGATATTTATCAAGTTATTCTTATCGGCGCTAGTTTGTTTACTTTATTGCGCTAAGCTAACACTGTGATCCTCATTATGTGTGGTCCTCGTGCGCAGAGCTTCAGGTTTGTTGTAGCTGGTTGCTAGGTAACCCTGGAAGACGATCCAGGGGCTGTGGCTTTTCCTTCAGCTTCCTTCAGGTTCCATGCAATGGTTTGTATTCCCAGTTTCACAAAAACAGTTACATATTATAGGCATCTTGGATGGTCAAAGTTTGAATTCAGATTTTGTTATTAATTCATAGGACTGAATGGGAACCGGGTCTTGCCCTGGTTGTCTCTAATCACCGTTAAGGCCAGGGATCTCCAACTTGTAGCTCTCCACCCCCATCCAAGTATCTTACCAAGGGATTTCTGAATTATATTTATTATGTTTAATAACTAAAATCTGATTATTTACGATTGTACATGTATCATTCTGATTCCTAATTTGTGTGCTAATAAATGGATAAAGGTTTATGTTTTATAGACATCTAACTTATCCCATTTAAAGCTTGGAATGGATTTTCTACTTTCTCAATTTCTTGCGACTGCTAATATCAGTAGCTCTCTGGCATTTTTGTTTTGTAAAGATTGGAGACCCCTGATTTAGGCAATAGCACTATGTGCTAAGTAGCCAGATCAGAAATCTTCATGTCTTCCCTTTCTCTTGTGTGTCATAACTATTTTAACTTTTCTAGGAGCTTGTTTTCTACTATAACAAGGAGAAAAGGTCAAGTCAAAGTTCAGTGATTCATCAAGGATATATTGACTCAAGTTGTTTCAGGCACTCCCTGCTCACTGCCAGTGGCACTTTATCACTAAATAACAATTGCTCTACAGTTATATTTCATCAACAGTAAACAGGTCTATAGCTGTGCTCATAGATCACAGCGGGCCCATATAGATCAGTGTAACTCACATGTAGCAAATGAAACATGTTTTAATGTCCCATTAAACTCTAATGTTTGTTAAAATATGATGTGAATGTTAAAACTATATGCATAAACTTAGACAAAAATACATTTTACAACTTGCATTATTTAAGAACCTGTAAATGTTAGTAGTGAGCAAAGGTGGCCTGGATTATTTACATACTTTAAAATTTCTCTCATTACATATGGAGACACATCCACTCGTCATGTTCACAGACCATATGTCTCATATTTAAAGAGATGCATTGCTTTGGTCCTGTCTCCAGTTTCAATTTATGTGTGTCATGCTGTTTCTGGTATTCCACCTGAACTTTGTTTGTCCCCTTCATAGACAGGACGCTGTGCTGCTAACCCAATGGCACAAAGAAGGGCGTGTGGTTTCTAAAGTAGTATATAGGTTAAAATCTTTCTCTTAGTGCATTATGTGGTACTACAAAAATACTTCTTGTGTGGTGCCATGTTTTCGGTAGTGGTTGTAGAAAGCTTGGGTGTATATTGTGAATATTATAGTACATTCTGCAAAAATGGATGTAGTGGACAGCTTGGTTTAAAAGTGTAGATAATGATATGTTTAAGGATTCATATGTGGCCTGTGGCTGTATCTCTTTATGTGCAGTCTCCATTGGAATTCCTCCCACCTTCCAAAGACATACATGTTACTCCATGTTACATATTGAATTCTCTACATTTCTGACATAAGTATCAGTTACTAGTACTAGATATATATTAATGGAAAATTGTACTATAGGGGTGAGGGGGCTTTCAGAGAAAAAAAATAAAAAATAATAATTTGTAAAAGTGCCAATCCTCCTACAACCAATCTCTTGTTTAGAAAGCCAAAAGTTCAGTACCTTACATAACAGAGTACCACAGCTTCAAATGGGACTGAGAACAAAGATTGATAATTCAAGTGTCACCATTGGGTCAAGGAGGGTTTCACTCAGACCTCAGGGATCGGACATGCCACCCCACACTCCCCCGATGTCTCTGTGTGACACTGTTATGAAATGGGTGTAACTCTGCTGCAGAAAATGCTTTTGTGTGTCTGACATATTGCTCTCGCTAACTGAGAGGCATGGCTGTACACTAGCCACGTATCCCTGCAGCAGTTAACTTCAAAGAGATAATATTGTATAGCTTTACTCTGGAAAACAATCCTTTAGAACCTATGTTCATGTTGACAATTATGAAATAATCTTAGCTTGGAGTTTGTGATTAAAATGCAATATAAATCTACATTAGGGTTGTGAAATTACACAAATTTTAATCAAGGTTGTGATTGTGATGCTACATTTTTTTCTCATATATATTCTCACCCATTTACAACATTACTCATTTGAGTTATTGGATTAATCTAGTGATTTATTTGTCTGTCTAATAGTCAATTAAACGTTTAAAACATTGGGTAAAATAAAAGATTATATTGGAGGGCTTGGTCTTATAATTTATAATGGTTCATTCAGGAGCCAGGAGTTATGTCAGTGACACAATTATCCACAGTGGAATAGATGCTTTTACTGTGAGTGCCGAAAAGCACATGCTGTAAAGACTGGCCGTGGGCCGGCACAGGCTTGTTACAGAGCTGTGAAATCTTTTTTTAATATCCTGTTTTGGTCCGAGTGTTGTCTTTAGTTTGGCTCACATAGCTGTGGCTTCACTCCCAAGAATTCCACCAACTGTACTGCAGGAACTCAGCGTGAATGAATGCAACCTCAAATTAAAGACACTTTTACTTTCACCCAAGAAGTCTGTTATTTCTTCCAAACTTCCCCATGCATGAAATCTAAACTACTACAAATAAAAACAAAATACTACCAATCACCATTGAAAATGTTTTCTTTAATTCTATTAATACTAAAACTAGCCACTTTATTACTACCACTTCCCATTAACATGATCGTTATTACAACTCAAACTTTCAAAGAAAAACATTTAAGAATTTAAGATAGAATAAGTAAAATAATGGTAGTAATAGTTGGAGTATTTTGTTATCATTCCCATAAAAGAACTCTTTTGGGCATGAAAGCTAAAATGACATGTCATTTTTGGTAGACAGAGGTCATTGTACAGCTTGTTATTAATAATTTCCCATAGCTGTTTTTTTTAACATGTCCTTTCTCTTTCATCTTTACAGGTCATTTTGAGATCAGGTGACAGCAAGAAGTACACAATGTCACATAATGGGACTGTCACAATGGAAGATGATTACACATGTGGACAAGTGTAAGTACGTGTGCATGGATACAGACACACACACACACACACACATTGCATGCTTCATTTGCTCTGAAAGGACTAAGGTACAGTAAAGACTTCAACTAGGAACATTTCAAAACTTGCAGAACCTTTAAGGCGCAACAACTTGCAGCTAAGGAGAAAACCAGTTTTTTCAGTCATGTTTGCCAGCATTCAACACTAGTTGAAAGTTGGCCTGGCAGCTAATCAAGGTGTGCTCTCATAGTTATACAGTGTGGGGTGTGGGAGAGGTTGTGGTTGTGATCTTGTTTTGATGTTTTCAAAATGATACTTGGAGCCACTACAATGCAAATACAATAACATTAGATAAGGATCATAAAAAACAGCTGGCAGTTGGCATTTTGCTTCACATTTGAAGTCCCAAACCATAATTCTGTATAGAGATGGGTGTGCACAAACCTCATGACTCCTAGACTGTGTTAGGCATAGCCACAAGTCTGTTTGTACAGAGCAGTGGTGGAAGGTAACAAAGTAAAAATGGTAAAGTACTGCACTAACTATAAATTTGTACTTTCCTTAAGTTAATTTTAAAGTTAATACTTTTTGCTTTTACTTTACTACATTTGAGAGCAGGTGTCCATACTTTCAACTCCATTATATTTTTAACAAGACTGAAAGGTGTTTTATTATTGTCTGACACCTGCTGAAAACGTTTATTTTTAACACATTCATAATTTGAGCAAATTAAAATATACAAATAAAAACAGCTAGAAAGAATATATATAATTTTTTTCATTGAACAATATTCAGCACAAATCTTTATCAAAATCAGTACATTTGAAGACTCAAAATCTGCATGAAATACTTTTTCTTTTTACTCTATAACAAATGAGTTCTTCTTCCACCACTGGTAATAGGTAAACTAATGCTATAATTATACTAATAAAATGTAAATTAAGTAATATATAAACTATAATTACTATTTCTGGCATAATTTGCTTATCTTGACTACCATTAGTACTACCCCTATTACTAAATGAAGTACTGCTACTTCCTGCTACTGCAACTACTATTCATCAAAGCAATTGTTCCGATTAAAAAGGAAAAATGCAACCGTTAACCGCTTCTACAACTACCCATAATGACACCAACTAACATGCAAATACTTACTTGAGTAAAAATATGGCCACTCAGGCATGGGCAATTCAGAAGCCAGTTTGAATTGTTTATTGACTGTGGTAGAATAACACTGCTTGCCGCTGCTTGTTCTCAGTAGTCAGTTTGTGCACTAATGTGGGAGTATTTTTCCTTCTGTTGCTCTCTCATATGCATGCGTGGGTATTTACTGTAAATATGAAGATGATTTGTGTGTGCCCACAGAGCTGTAAACATGGTGCCCTCCTAATCAGACCCATACTGAAGCACGTTGGTGTTCCTCTGGCTTAGCTTGCTCCTTATTACAGACTATGGGAGAAGATGATGCTATAGTTAAGAGGTTGGCCCTGGATGGCTTATTTGTTGGCAGCTGTCTGAATGTGTATGCTGTTCCACTCCTGTCTGAGGGTGGCCATGGGGGCTTTGTGGGAGAATGCAAAGATCTAATCAAAAAGACTACTGAATGCAATGACGGTCATGTTTGCTTATTGCTAAAGCATACAGCAAAGTCAGACACAAAAAAACACAGACACTGAACACTGAAACATAAATATCATGCAGTTACACAAGATGGACTAATCTGCTATTTCTCAGTCAGATATTATATCAGTGAAAGTTGTAATGTTACACACTGATACTACTGCAACTACTACTAGTGCCAATAACTATGCTACAGCTTCTCAACATCTTGAAAAAATTTAAAAGTATTTTCTTTGAGTAAAAGTGGACAACATTCCACATTCTTACAAAATAAAGCGTTTTTGCTTTGGACTTATACTGAGAATCAGTGTAATGTACTTATACAATGATTCAAGTATGCGTGGGGAATGTTAACAAGGCAATTGTTAAGTGCAAAAACTGTTTTAGTTTAGAAGGAAATGATGCTTGGAAAGTGGAGTTATTCTGGCTCAATAAGTGTTTTGGTTACTGTGGTAAAAGAGGCCAACCAAGCTGTGACCTACTACACATGTATGCTTGCATGTTCTCCGCTATTTTTACATTGCTGGACATGGAAAACAGTGTATGGACTAGAGGACATTGTATTCCAGACCACACAAGAACATCATTTATAATTTATATATCTTCAGTGAAATCATTGCCTGTAAAATATTGCCTGTAAAATGCCTAATTCACAATCTACGTTGGTAGTGGTGTGAATCCTTCTCTCCTTTCTTCATACTGTTGTTGTATCATTGGGCAAGACTACAGAACCTGTGTGAAAATGTCAGATTTACTGCACTATGACCAGTCCTCTCAGTCTATCTGAAATAAATTTTCTTCACCAGATTCTGAACTAGAATATCTCTTGGTGTAGAATTATTTATTTGTATGTTTTAGGTTAAAATTAAGGCTGATTAATTGCATTTAACTGATTGTTTAGATAATGGTCAACTGATTTCGTAATGAAATAATTAGATTTAATAATAATTAAATAATCTCATCTATACCCAGACTCCACACACCTTTCACAATCCAAACAACTAACTGATTAAATGAAAGAATATTTCTAGATTAATCGATTAGCAAAAATAATCAGCAGAAGTTTAGATTTTTGGTTAAGAACAACACTAAACTTTTTTTTTTTTTTTTTTTTTTTTTTACAAACTTTGTCCAGGATTTGAACCCAGGACTTGCTGGAGTTGATGTGAAAGGACAGTGAAAGCTTAATTACAGTAGTGTACATTACATTCACAGCACATCTAGCAATTACAGTGTCATTTTTATTAGAATTGGCATATCAGCTCTAGTAGTCTTGACTGTAATTTATGTGCATTATAAATATACATCTTTCTTATTTCAGTTATGACCAGAAGCAGTTCAACCCAAAGTGCTGAATGCCTGTCTCGTCAGCAGCAGAAGGGCCGTGGCTATTTAAGTCTGGGGTTTTAGCTGCTCCACTGCCTCTCTCACAGAGCGCTTTTTCTGGTCAGGAGCTCAGTCGAAGGGAATTCTTTTAGGGCTTTGGTTATGTGTTATTCTCTGAGGCATATCAAACTTCAGTCCTGCATTCCCCAAATACTGTATAAGAATCTGCAGCTTGCAAAGGCTCGCAATATTGTGGGATGGATTTAGGGATGAACAAGGAGTCATGGGCAGGGTGACATTTGTCAGTTTGTTTTTCTGGCAGTGAGGTGAGATGGAGAAGTTTGTTTAACTGCTGGGTTTTACATTGACTATTAATACAGGGATATGGGTAACACATATGCCTCAGTCATAAAAGTTGTAAGGCAGCTTTGACCTTTGTCAAAAAAAAAAAACAGCAACAACAACAACAAGAGAATTCATCATCTTCAACTATTGTTGATAGCATCAAACATGCATTTGATTCCTCATTGTTGTTCTGAATTGCCTGTGGCCTGTTTTCTATTGCCACGGATTATCTTGAGTTATGTTTCCTTCTGTCAGTAAATATTATCACATAACTCTCCTGATCTAATAAATACTCATCAAAGAACTTCCCAAGCATTTCAGCTGGCACGTAAATCCAATGCATTTCCCTGGAAAATCTACAGCATTCCATGTCCTTTTATAGCAAACCTCATGCCGAACATTTTTAAGCAAAGAGAATTTTTAGACTGTATGCTCTTGCATAATTCATTTTATTTCAAGAGAGTGCAGGGTTGGTTTGGGTTCTGAGACATCTGTGTAAATAATGGAGTATCATATTGTTTATAGTGATAGTTCCTGAGAACTATGAATATGCCTTTTTTTCCATGATGACAACACATTTAAAATTGATAACAGGCCCAATGTAAAACCATTGAAAATAAAAAAAAAAATATTGTTTTTGCACAGTGATTACCAAATGTGGTCACTAACTAGTTTTCTCAGATAAAATCCATCTTTAAATAGGCAGGTATAGTATCATTAATCACAACAGTAGTAAAATAAAACCATGCTGACATATTCAATATGTCACATAAGGATTTCCCTGTGCATTGACATGACAGGCTTCTGCCAGTAATATTTTCAAAACACGTCCAGGTGACATCCTGGTTCATTGTTAATTGTTATGTAAGGTGTACCGGAATGTGTGCCTTAATAATGACCAGAATCTGCCGCACAGTTCCCTTTAGGTCTGCAGATTCCTGTCCTATGGACAGTTCTCGCACCCAAATTCCTCTGGTCTACTGTGCAATGGAGTTACAATGAAGTACCTTTTTCCTTTGAAGTGCAACTATTCAGCACAGTATGTTGGGTCAAGCTACTGTTTTTACATGCCATTCCTCACACAATGAAGTGGATTATGTCACTTTGTTCGCCAGAGCCAACCCCATGAAGTGTCACACCAGGGAAGGCCTGGACAGGAGCAAGTTTAGTCACACAAAAGATTCTGTATCAACCATAATCAAAGCAACCCCAACACAGTTCAACACAGTATCAGTTTACGAAACTGTTAAATACTTCAAAATAACATTCACAAGACAAGTCATCATGTAATATTTCAGTGTCACTTAGCAGTATCTAGGTTAGTCCATTGACAATAACATGAGTATATTGATTCTTATGGAAGAGCACAGTGACAGTAACAATGCAGTTGCGGTTTGCCCTAAAAAATGAAGTTTTATCATCTATCAGCTGTGATCAGGTTAATAATATGAAATGATAGAAAGTGTTTTATGAAGATACACACATAGGAGAGAACAGCTCACAAAGGGGAATATTCAAAGTCTGTGATGGCATCCAGGAAATGAAAAGTGGCACATGACTGGAGGCAGAAATAGAACTGTTATTGACTCTCACATTTTGCTCTGCATCATCTCTCTGCTGTAGTCTGAAGGGAGGTGAGAGACAAACAAATGATATCCAATATGCATATATTAATTTGCATCTCTGTGGCTATAAATGTAAGGCTAATACTATATATAAATATATATATATAAAGAGGAGTAGTGAGAGGTAGTTGGAGAGAAAGGAAAACATATTCTTGGTTGGTCAATGTGAGGGAGAGCAGCAGAGCATGCAGTTCACTGGACAATAGAAGGGCTTTTAAATGAGAGCACAGCCAGGTCAGCTGTTACGAAAGTCAAGTGAGGAGACACTGGGCCTATACACCTCTTACAAACATTTGTTTAGTTAGCTATAAGAGATGCAGGGGATTAACATTTTGATTAAAATCAGATTTGAACTAATCATTTTGTTCAAGTGATTTGAACTAATCATTTTTGTTCAAGTGTATTTTTAATTGGTACTCACCAAGGTCAAACAAAGAACATATTTTAATAAATTTTTTCTCTTTTTGTTTGTTTCTCTGTTTGGTTTCAGACCATTTTACTCATATAATGGTAGCACATGCAATGCCAAATATTTTCAGAGGTAAAACTTGGAATAAAAATAGCATATTTTAGAGAATTTGGCATGAGACTAGGATTTATATTGGTGAGCAAATGCAACATGACATTTTAATGGTCTGCATACTCACCCACTAATCACCCATTAATGTACTCTTTATGTGCTTGTTCTAATTATTTTATTTAGAAAAACACTTGTAGACAAGGTTTTGTGGTAAACGGCTGAAATGGAAACGTGATTTTGCCTCAGTTTTGTCATTAGGAATGCATGAAGTCATTTCCTTCTCCCTGACTCCCTATTCACTTTCCATCATCACTCAATAATAGACTCACTTAGAGGGGTAATTTCCACCTCGCACCAAGACGATTTTGGTCATTTATTCAGATAGACTGCTGCAGAAGCAATTTGAGGTGAGCACTGCAGGTCAAGGGCATGCA
This sequence comes from Boleophthalmus pectinirostris, assembly GCF_026225935.1. Taxonomy (NCBI): domain Eukaryota; kingdom Metazoa; phylum Chordata; class Actinopteri; order Gobiiformes; family Gobiidae; genus Boleophthalmus; species Boleophthalmus pectinirostris. Next base: position 21,434,240 of record NW_026570971.1, on the reverse strand, counting down.
CACATTGTAGTTGACGAGGTAGCCAGCAATTGTGTCTGTGTATTTGCTATTAAATACATTTGACAGGTAACTTACCTACTGGACGGGTCAGCTAAAGGTCTTTTCTTCAGTTTGATTTATGAATAACTTGGTATATTATAACATGTACAAAAGGAATTTATCAAGCTGAACCTGTAACCAATTTATCTGTACTTCTGTCTTAGACTTCATTTGATCTGTACTCATTCAAATCCTTGCCACTTGCCCATTTTTCCCAATTCAATAAAATGTTCACCTTTTCCCAAATAATTACTATCCACAAACAAATTTGCAAATGATGAAGATGAATTACATTATTCATTTCACCTCTTTTTCGTAATATTGTCTGATTTATTAGTACAGAAACATTTCACAGGATATAGCTGTATTTTTTTCTGTCTGCAACACAATGACACAAACACACACATTCTCTATAAATATATTCAACACATTTAACAATTTGTATTTGACAGTTCGAAGTGTTGACTGAATCTTTTTACAAACCTCACTCTTAAAGTTTTAGCAACTGTCTGAGGTGCGTACCAAAAATCCATTTGTAACCTATTCTGTTATTCTTGGCTTGTTGAGTCCTAAGCTATCCAGTTTCATACACTATAGTTCCAGATCATTATAATGTCCAGAATCTCCCTTTTGTCTCAATTTTGATATTCTACACACTGCTCACTCCTGAAAAGCTTTTTGATCGTAGTCAATTTGAGGTCAACATTAACCATGTCCCTCACATTTGATTAACTGAAAAACACAGTTGCGTCTGTTTCCTTGAATACTAGACTATAAAAAAACTATAAAACAAAAAAAAAAACCCAAAAAAACAATATAAGAAATCATTAGAACAGGGGTATTTTAATAACTGCACGGAGAGTATTGCTATGTTACCACCACTGATTATTTTTATTAATGTTTGAGCTATAATTACTGCCACTATCAGTATCATCACCACATTACAAAAACATTACCACAATACCTAATAAAGTGGCCAGGGAGTGTGTCAGCGTTGCCAAGTCTGCCAGAGGAGGTTAGACTAAGGAGGTTAAAGTTACAGACAGAAGTGTTATTATGTGACACTAGACTAACTGCCCTATGATATACTATCTGCTCTGGATTATACATTTGACCTCCCCTACATGTTGCCAGATTGGAGAGATTAATCGAGTTTTCCCTGCTGTTTTTCAGCCTCAAGCAGAATCACTGGCCTCCACTGGATAATGTCATCCACCTCTTTGACAGGCCAAACTGCTACCGCTCAACTCCCCCATTCTGCATAATACAGGCTATATGACAGACAAGGCTATTACTACTACTACTGCTGAAACAGGCACTTCTATTGAGAAGGTACAGAAATAATAAAATGTAGGACAATTTCAGAAAAGGTCAATATTAGACCTAAGAAAAGCCTAAGTAAAGGCTCTGGACTAGATATGCACCAATCTGATACTGGGATCTGATATTGGCACTGATACTGAAAAATTTGCTTGATGAGATATCAGCTTCCAAATATTGGTTCAGCCGATATCCTAGTGTGACATATACACTGATGTAATGAGAGTTTACTTGTTGTGGTTGGTCTAGACTTTAGAGAGTCTCTCCAGAATGTTTGAACTTTTATTTATACAAAGCTGTTCTGTAGTTAGTACAGAGTTAAATAACATCTTCACATTTGGATAAATTGTATCTCATTTTATTTATGTTTAAAGGAAATAAATGCTGTTTTCATTCTCTGCTTTGGTATCGGTTGATACTGGGTAGCAGCAGATACTCAGGTATAGTATCAAAAATTCTATCGGAACTGAAAAAGCTGGATTGGCGCATCTCTACTCTGGACAGTAGTGTACATCTTGGGTGGTTTAACAGTCTGAGTAGTTTAACAGTCTGAGTAATGAAGTATGCAGACATGCTATGTGAAAGTGCTAAAAGATGCTCTGAAAACTTTGTAGAACTAATGGCATAAAGGTATCTGGGGAATGACAAACAAAACAGGTTAAAGCCCAATGTTTTTACAGCAGTTGCTTTCATGCTCATAAACACATACTTTACTAACATTTTGATATAGGGATCTTAGATTGAGATTGCTGTCTTGTCTACCTCTGTTTTCATTATTCCCATTATGTAACTTGGCTCAGTTTCAGAGACAACACTGTTCATTTATTTGGGGATGTCAGTTATGTAAAATGTTGCTAGTGTTTTTCTACTGATCTAAATATTGGCGGTTTTAATCAGATCCCACAAACCCACAAATTGGCAGTGTGATTCTGGCTTCCACAGATTAATGCTTCCGTTGTGTCCTTGGGCAAGACATGTCACCCCACCCCACTGAATGTGTGTATAAATGGGTGAGTGGTTCCTTGATGTAAAGTGCTTTGGGTGCCTAGAATGTGGAAAAGCACTATATACAAATGTGACCATTTACTATGTAGTCTCCTACCCATGTCATTATCAGCCATAAAATTACTCTTGCTTTTATTGACACCACATGGATTAGGCTTCATCCTGTTTACTCACTGACCGTTGATTATCTAATAATACAAACTCACTGTCTGGACATGTTTGAGAAGTTGTGGGCCAAGAACAGATATTCACAAACCAGGGTCAAAGCGGGTGCCCTGAATTTGCTATTAATAACGGATTATGGGCCATGAAAGAGGAGATCAAAACACTGCCAGAGTCATACTTCATATTTCAGGGGATTAAATGCTTAACTATTGGACATGAGATTTTTGCTGTGTGTTATGGGACATTTTCACACTGAAAATACATGTTATGTAACTATGCCACTGCTGTTACTGTGATGTTATATTTAGAATTTTAAAATACCAGTGAAATTGTTATTATTGACAATCTAGTAAAGCAATGATAATTGGTTAGGACTACTCTTACAAAAAGGGGGTGAAATGCACTTTTAAAACTGCTGTGCTGTTTTAATTTGAAAAGGCTACTGAGTTTGCCATTGTGCATCTCCATGCAGGCCTAATGAAGTGTCTTCCACTCCAGAGAGCTGTGCATGGGCATGGTCGTCCAGTGCGCACAGTGCGGTAGCTTTAAGAGGGGAGGCGTGGTGCTGCTGTTTTGACCGACTTGTCAGTGGCTCCGCTCTCCACTACACTCAGCTGAATGAGCAGGCTCGTACAGCGGACACACGGCTCTCCTCGCCTCTGATTGTCCACGGTGCTACAGCCACACGGACTCTTCTGTTATTACTGACAGCAGCCGCAAAGGATTATTATTAACATCGCGCTCTAATCGTTTCACGGCTACACTTGTACGAGGTAAGGCTTTTTGCGTAAAGCTAACTGACTGACAGACGCAGCAGGGTGCGTTGTGATGTGAACATCTCTTGGTAGTCACTAGACTGGATGGATGTTGTATTGTTATTGCACTATGGTTTTATTGTCTTTTCATATTTGCATTGTGCTGTTATAAGAGGCTACAGCCTAACAGTGCGCGGCGACATTTGGAAAGGCTCGTGCCAATGCTGCTTTTTCCATCACGCCTTGATCAAAAACGAGGCACTATTAAGGATTGTGATGTGTTTAACAGAAAGAATACACATTATACATGTCTTTAATCTGTTTCATTTGTCAGCCTACCTGTCTCACCAGTGACCGCCATTGCTTTATCGGTTAATTGAATTCAGTTTTGACGCATGACTGTCTCCACTGACCGCGTTACTCTACATTATTATTTATTTTTTACGATATTGAATTGCGCACGTGTTTGTTGTATATTTAAATCCACATGTGCTCTAATAATAGCCTGCAAAACGTGCAAAGCATTTGACCTCGATATTATGCGCCTGGGCTGTGTTCATTGGGCTACACGGCCCACAGAGGCCTAAAGAGGGCGCTGCGTTACCTTAGCTTTGCACGACCAGAGTCATGCATGCGTTAGCTTTATAGATTTATTGTAAAATACGCACATAAATCAACTTAAATGTAAAAATATGCCTTTCACTTGTAACAAAATCCAAAATGGGACCAATATTGTTTTGTACATGACCCAACATTGCCCATTCTTCAAGATATATTCACCAGGTGTAGCTAAACGAATTAAATAAAGAAATTCATAATAGACCCTGATATTATAGTGGGTCATCTGTGCTTCTTTTGTAGCCACACAGCTAGTCCTTTTAGTCTGTTTATCGATTTGAAAGAGCTAACTGCACATCTGGCTGTAATGCAACAGTGAGAGACCTCTTGGCCAGTTGTTGAGGCTTTACAAGAACAGCACCAGGCTAAGCACCAAATCATCCTCTTCTCCTCCTCTTCTCCTCACCCACACCACATGGCTTTGCTCTGAGGAGGAGCATCTGCTGCATTCCTCTTAACGGATCAAGATTGGAGTGGCAAGTAAAGCTGCAGTGAGCTGAAACAATTTGGATGTCAGTCAAAAAAACCCTAAAAGATTGATTGTGGCTGAAATTGGTGCATTACAATAAATAGTTGTTATTTGAAGTAAGGAGCTTGTTGGATTTGTGCAAGTAGCTCACACTCTGGTATTGAAAGCTGGAATAGAACATGTTAGTGGTAGCAAGCAATCGTGGATTTATTGAAAAGCTCTTATAGCTGGATATATGTCTGTAAGCAGTTCAATCCCATGATCTTTTAATACGCCTTAATCCTTTGCACTGGTTTGAATATGTAGGTACAGTTTTCCATGTATAGAAATCAAAATGTGTGTTTACTAGAGCTGAACAATCCAGTGTTTTCTACAAATATTAGTATGTTTGCACCAGTGTTTTTTTTTAGTAGGGAGTTAAATGGAAATAAAACAATTTGTATTTTGTATATTAAGATTAACATTCTGTGATCTTTACTACAACTTTACTTGAATTTGTGGGATGATTAAAAACCAAATATAGGCAAATATCAGCCCAAACGGTGCATCATCTGTATGATATCTGAAAAACAAGAGCAGCAGTTTTTGATTAGGCCTTCTTAATTGATAGGGGAGTGGACAGTTGAGTCTGTCAGGGGCTTTGCTATGTGTGAGGTGAAGGTTGGCTGTATATTTAACAGTGCATCCCTGTGTTACAAGCTTCAGGGCCCACTCATTGCAGTGGTGTTATTGGTTCTTCTAGCCAAGCATCTCCCTGGTGTGTCCCCTGTGTGGTCGGGTATGTTTTGGACCTAATCAAGAAACTCATTCATTCTGGAATTTGACTTATTGGCAGAATTTGTGCATTTAACTGTAAATACTTTTTTGTGAGAGTAAATTGAGATAACTTTATATTTATTAAGTAGTAGAAAGAAAAGGTTATTTGATCAGAAATCGGCTTCCAAATATCAGTTCAGTGATGTGCTGGTTGGTTATTGATGTATTGATGTATTGATGTATTGATGTAGTTGTCCCAGAAAGCGTTGTAACTTTCATTTATACAAAGTTAGTAGTTACTTGAAAAATAATCAGCTGCATAACACAAATTGATATTGGTATCTTCAATAATGATATCTTCAAATAAAGGTTCTTTTTGACAGAACAGTATTTTGTTTATACATACCTTGACTTGACTTAAAGCTATCATATAAAAATATGTACTGGAACTGAAAAAGCTGTATTGGTGCATCCCTCAAAAGAATACAAATTAAGTTGAAGTTAAAGGCTGGGCTGCCTATTAGCGATTTGGCCAATACTGTCTCCATGTATGCTCTATACACACTTCAAGCTCCATTGTCCTTTCCCTGGTAGCAAAACTTAACATTTAGTTGGTGTTTTCAAACAGCAGGAATGAAGCTTGAGTCAGCCCTGCTCCAGCCCTGCTCCAGCTCTGTCTCCCCTCAGTGCTCTGGACAGACAGGCAGTGTGCCCACTGTATCAGCAGCACTGTAGATTCTGGCACTGCAGAGGCAAAGGAGTCTGGGAGTAATTAGCTTAGAAGGAATAATCCCTCTCCAGACAGTGTTGCGTCTGTTAAGAGTTGCATGGCCCAACACCCATCCTCCCATAGTCCAGAGTTACAAGTGCTGCTTATGGCCTGTCTTAATAGCATACGTTTACAGCCACTATATTTTATGTTTTTTCATTTATGGTGCCATGAATTCTCCCTTGTGGATTTTGAATTGCATGTGGATTGCAAAGCTTTCCTGTAGTCTCTTGTACTGCAGGGCCATATCATGTTGCTCGTGATATACCATGGTCATATATGAGGATGATATGAAATTGAAATTACTGTGATAAAATTGAGCATGTACTGCAGCTGATTTCCTCTCACTTACAAGAGTAGGACAGACAGAGATTGTATTTATTTCCTACTGCTAAAGCCTATAACCTAAACACTGACTATGGAGGCTCTACTCACTCGTTTTAGTAGTGACAGAGATAAGATGTGAACTTATAGGTTTATCTTAAATTGCCAAAACAAGTGTACAAATTATAAAACCCACCATTAAACAACAGTGGGTCTATTGTGGTTCATAAGCATTTTAGACCTTCACCTTGCCCTATAGTCTCTTGCTGAACATTGCAAAATTGGAAGTAATCTAATGGTCTTAACTATGAATCAACATTATGGAGATTATCAGTAAATGTTATACAATTTCACAATAATGATCAATCTACAGTTTATATTTTGCAACCCTGATAGTCCTTATTTGACTAGAGGTTCGCTTCTGACATGCTTGTTGTGTAGCTGTAATATACCTGCTCTGTTTCCCAAATACACTGCTTATGCTGTTCTCTGCTGCTGTTTGTAAAATGAAAGTGTGGCAGGAATGCACCTGTATGCCAAAGACCATTGGCACAAGTTCAGCTCACCCGACTGTGAAGCACTGATAATATCTTAATGTACATTTACTGGCACCTCAAGTCTGTCTATTAGTCAAGGCTGAGTGTGTTTTCTTCTCCCTCATAAAATGACTACAGGACTATATGATTATAGTTTGTGTTGTGAGACTGCATTTATTTTCTTTACAGATTTGGAGAAAAGCTACTTGTTTGACCATTATAGGCTATATTAGTGTACTCCCCATTTCGAAAGCTGTTAAACCCACTTAACTACTAAGACTGGGAACTGTGTGCCCCTAACGGTTCAATACACAATGCATGATTCACGATACGATATCATGATATGACAAGAGATGCAATAATCGATATATTGCACATGATACTTTGCTATATCTCACAGTTTTTAGTAACCAAACCCATTTTAACAACAGTATTTCTTTGTTAAACCACTGTCTGTGCAAAGTTAATTTTGAAATACATTCATTTTAATCATCAAAACCATGAATATGTCAAGTCTCTTGCATAAACAAGTTTCAAAAATAAGCATAATTGTCGTGCAGTCACAAAATAATTCACTAAAAAAAAAACACTCTTGGCGATATATCGATGCATCAGCCCACAATAACGATAATATATCACCAAATTTTGTACATCTAGAATACACTGCCTCCAGTGTGTTCTGTACCCTTATATTCACTTCCATTTAATGTCCAAAACTTGATCTAGTCTGTTTAACTGTATGAAAAAATAACATTAACATATCTCAAATTCAGAGCCTGATCATTGTGTTTTTGTTAGATGGTTTTTGGTGATCCTGCAGGACTATAGTGTTTTTAGAAACAGTAGCTTGCTGCCTTGACTACCTGATTAGACTTGCATGTTTCCATCAGTGGTGTAATTTGGAGGTAATTTCAGTCTCAGTTTCACCATGCATTGTTCTGCCGAGGGAGGTTTGTGGTTATCATAAAGGCTTGTATTTTGCATTAAGTGTGTGCTATAGCCAGATGCTTGTGGTATTATTCCTATCAGTTATTATAGAAGGAGGCAGGTGCATGTATGAATTCCTTTTTAATTTTTCCTTCCAAGGTAAATTAAATATTGAGTAAAATCCAAAGCACACAGTGTCCTCTTTTTTCTTCTGCTACCAGTCTTTTTCCAGGGTTTCCCACTTAGAGACGACTGCAGTGGCCACCCAGTCTGATTTTTGTCCCCATAGTCTATAACAAGCAGAGTAATAAATTGGTACTGTATTGCTTTTTGTATTATCCCAATTATATAGTAGTAACTTTAAATAACCTTAAGTCAGTCCTTTTTTATTAGTAGAGGCAATAAGTGTCATGATATTTATCCCCAAAATCTATTCAATAAAATGATTCAAATAAAGATTGCCTGTGCATCATAGTCTCAGTTAGCCTGACTCATCAGCCAGTTTCACTTCATGGAAACCATCTGACCTCACAGCATTAGGATTTGTTCGCTCGACTGTAGGCAGGTACTTTTTTATTTAACCAGTTGCTGCTATTTGGTCATGACGTATGTAATGCACTGCTAACGGGGCTAACTGGTATATTAAGCTTTTCACAAATCCCACAAGAAGAAGGGCAATAACGTCTTTCCCCTTGATAAAATTCACCAAACATTCTCTTTGTTCCGGCTTTAAATCCTCGATCTCGGGAATTGTTGCCAACACAGAATGTATGGCTCTTTACTAATTGGCTGGTGCCCGGACTCGCACTTCCAGGGTTGTTGCAAACCATCCGATTCCTGACGTAGTCGCTGGAGAGAAATGAAATTGAGCGGAGGGACAAGGTGGTGCCACCCTGGCTAAGTGTCAGTATAAGCCTATGGATAACACTGCTTTATATTTTCTCTATTACACAAAATTTACTTTTGTGAGCTTTAAGACATGTTATGATACTGATACCTCATCACACATTTGAGTAATCCTTTATTATTAGTCTGTCTAGATCTTAATTTTATTTATTTACATGTAATGAATGATTATTATTATTATTATTATTATTATTATTATTATTATTATTATTATTAATAATAATTTGTTTATTTATTTTTATTTATTTATTTATTTTTTATTATTCTTTATTTTAGTAGATCCATGGTCTAGATACACATGACATTTTCCATTTGAGAGAAGAACTCAGTCTAAATATGCATGATTTGTGTGTTAAACATGTGTGAATGAAACAAAATATAATTCCAGACACATTTGTGATGAGGAAACAACATTATAACATAGATCAGAAAATAGTGTAGTATGGGCCCTTTAAATTCATATACAAATATATTAGTAGGTCAGTCTGATGGCTTGTTTCAGCCCCTTGTCTCCATGTAGTCACAGGCAATTAGGCACAGTCAAAATAGGCTGCTGGACTCAGGGTTGGGATGTGGGCACTGAAACTTTCTAGCCCCTACCCCTTCCTCCTCTGCTCAGCTAATATTACTCCAAGCTACTGAGGAAAAGTCAGATCAGTTTTGTCAGTAGATGGAAGGGGGGAAAGAAAAGGTGGTGGGGGTGTTCATCGGGGAGTTGAGCGCGTGCTACCTAGCTGAGCACAAAGCGGGTCTTTCACTTGGGGATCTACGGCACATCTGGAAGTGTTTATCAAAGCTCCCAGTGCAATGGGCTGATGCTGTTTCCACCTCACCTCCACGTCTCAGGTTCACTTTTGAAATTAGACTAAAAGACTATTGGGATGTCTTTTATCAGTAATCATCCTTCAGCCCATTAAACTTGAGGCCTTTGTGTATCAGTGTATCAGGTGCCTGAACATGAATGCAGTAATACTGTATATAAAAAAAAACACACAGCAATAACAATACAATAAATAACAAAACAATAAACAAACAGACTTTTCTTTATTTGTTAGGGTATAATGTGCTTCGTCAGTTTGTACCTGGGTTATTGTATCAGCTCTAGTGTGAGTTTTAAATGGCCCATCTGGGTGCAGATAACTGCTACTGGGATGTTTATTTTTTCCTCTTGTGCATTCCTGCTTCTTATTGAAAATGGCTCTGGTGATGTTCAACTCTGAGTTACTTCTATAAAAGGAAATGTTAAGACTATTTTGCAGACCTTACTGATGCACAAGTTCCCATATCACCATATGTGTTATTCAGGCATCAAATTAAAACTTCCTCAGCCACTGTTTGTGTTGCTGAATGAATGATTGTGTGTTTAGTGTGTTTTTTTGATTCTCTTGTTTCCCCATCTTTTTTGTGTTTTCATATATATACATTTTTGGTCATACCAGGTCAGGATTGTGTGTGATGCATTTCTCTTTTTGTTACATGTATTTGTTGTGGTTTATTAGATCTGGGTCGAGGGTATACATCATTCCTTTTGTGCTAGCCTAGTATGTTTCCATGCATCTAAATAGTACTCTATACATAATCTTCCATTGTGCCTTCAAATGATGTGAACGACTGTTGCCAGGGCATACATTGTGTTAAAAACTAATTTGACAATGTCTTTAACCTGTGATCTCTACCGTTTTAACCAAAACATCCAACCACATCCTTGGCCTGGTAATCCTAACCTTCAAACAGGGTCACACGGAGGCCACAAGAGCCAAGACAAATTGTGTTTTGCGTTTTTACTTGGATCATGCAACTCCAGGGGCCTCTTCACAGTCGATATGCCATAGTGTGTTCCTCTTTAGGCTGTATTATTGTAAGACACCCCCCCACCCCCTCCACACACACACAGTGGACAGGGGTCTTTTTCTCTGCCCTGTGTCCTTCTGTTTGTGTGCTTGATTGTGGGAAAAATTCTGCACTGTCCGTGAGAGTCCCTTGCTCCGTACTGGCTTCTTTCCCTTGGGGTCCTCCCTGCTCCAAGTCCTAGACCATTGGCTCATTCTCCCAGAAAATTCTAATGGCAGAATACACAAGCTGCAAGTGAATTGATGTAGGCAATGCCCTTATAGATCTTTAAGGAAAACAGGACCTTATACTAAAAGTACTAAAAGTAAGATACAGTGATGCGACCAGCAAGATGGCAGAGATCTGCTACACCCTGTGAACAGAGATATATCAAAACAAACACTGAGCCAGGACCAAGCCAGGAAAAATAAAATGATAAAACAGATACAGTTAGGATTGGTAAAATTAAGCATGTTGGTAATGAATAGCTCAAGTCACGTTCAATACCATATGTCTTCTCATGCAGGTTCAGCCATGACTCTCATGTTATTCAACATGTTCCAGGCTCTGCAGGTTTTGTTTGGCTCCATTTAACAACTATATTAAAAATTTCAACTTTAACATTGATAAAATTATGTTTTTGGCTTGCAGTATTCTCAAAGCGGCTTTTGTGGTTCATGATTTTGTTTCAGAAATAAAAAATTCCATTAAACTGAAGGTTATGGCAGCTGTATTGTTTTCACTATAACAATGTCTCTGTCAGGGTCTTTGAGATTTAATTTGTTGGCTTGTACATGTATTTTAGGCAGCTGTAAATCACCTAAATGGAAATGCACAATGCATATGTTTTATGGACATGGTCAGGGGCTCTCAACAAGCTTCAAAATATGATTCAGAAGCTATCATGTGTTCCACTCTACTCCATGATAAATTGTATGTGGTGTATCCTGTTCACCTGCAGGGTCTGGAAGTGCTTCGACGATCAGTTATTTGACCAGAGGCAGAAATACTACTTCAAACATTGGTATCAGATAAAACCTCCCTGATGACCACTATTCAAACCTGAAGGCCATTACTAAACGCACAAATATTTTATAAGCTCAGCATAATCATAACTCATGCTTAACCTTTGGAAACTATATTTGGCATAAGTGATTCTCGTGCATTGCTTTCCAGTACTGTAATGTCTCAATACAGTAGCTCAATAGGAAGCTTGTACTTTGCTTGGCCTGGAAATGAAAACTGTACCCATGTAAAAATACTGCGTATAACTGTAAAAACTACTTAGTCAGATGTTACAGTACTGGGCAAAACTGTTGTTCAGAACAGTAACGCCTGAACTGTTCAGTTTATTTAAAACCGTACCCTATGACCAGTATGTCAATTACTAAGCAATCTGAAGCTACTGTAACTCACTTTGAGTATTGACATGATTTTTATAATATATTAATGAAGAACCGAGCAAATGTCATCTTTAACCATGGTGCATATGAGGGTACAAATCTTTCTCTCTTTCTTTTGCAAATTCTTCCCCAAAAAACCCTTTCTCCAACCGCGTGGTCTGCAACAACTACTACATTCAGCTTTGCTATGAATAGGCTTCTGTCTCTGGAGTACCTCTCTGAAATGGGGCCTTCTTTGCCTTTTCCCAATAGAAAAGATCCAGATTGATCTCATACAGGTTTCAGGCCAGTGTGCACTTCAAATTGACTGTAGAAAGGCAAGGCATGTGCTCATTTTTTAGGCATGTGTGGGTGATCTCTGCGCTCATCTAGGCCTTAGTCTATAGTGCTGTTTTTGTTGCATTCACCTGTTACAAAAGCCTTCTCCCTGTCGACCAGTTGGTAGTCAATAGTCCATTATCCCCTCATCTGTCTCTAAATGGCCACTTAGAACAGTTGGAAGTGACAATGATTGATGTAGTTTTCAATGTGATGTTAAATACAAGACTGACTGATGTTGTTTTGTTGTTTGGATATTGGTGATCACAATTTTATTTATTTTTTTAGATTTTCATCCATAGACCTCTGCCAAGGAATTACTGTAATGGCACAATTTTAAAAATAAAAATCTAAATCACTGATTTCTTTTCTCTATTAAGATTTTGACCAAAGTGGACAGTACTTTAATTAAACATGTTTCATGTTTCTTAGGTTTTTGTGCCTGGTAATATCACATGTGGACATCAGGTGACCCCCATCGGTGCCTGCATCTCTGTGGTTACGAGAGACCCCCCCCTGCCTCTCTATAGATTCATGTTGAATTGCCTCCCAGACTGTGCAGTGTACTGTTTTTCCTCTTGTTCCACTTGTATAAACTTGGAGACTATCTGCCATCAGCATTCAGGAAGTGTAGGGCTAAACAAATGATGGGAGCCAACAGGGGAAATCAACTGACTGGGGCATGTCCTAGCAACCATGAAAAGAGGCAGGTTATTTTAGGATGTTTTAGGATCTGTTTGCACTGTGTTTTTAATAAGGCCTGTTTATATTTGTTTACAGGATAGCAGCTTGGTCAAACTTGGTGAGATTATGATGGTGAAAAAAATGAGTTCAGCTTCCGTTCAGCTCTGAGAGTGCCAGATGGCGTACGATCTGTCATTTTAACATGTGCTTGGATATAAAAATGAAGTGACAAAGAGTAGAAAAAAATAATATCATTGTTAATACTGTATTTCTTTTTTTGGTCTGTAATTGATAGAAAACTCTTTTACATCAAAACGATTCATCAAAGTATGTTTTAGTGTATCATAGTTTCTGCTTAACATTGCCTTTTAACATTAACTTTGCCTAAATTGCATTGCTATTTTGATCTAAACCACCCAACATTCCCACAGCAGCATGTCAATTACACCTTGTGCTGTGTGTTTGCTGCGACCCTTAAATGTTTTGCCCAGCCATTTATCAGGTTGTCAGCTTGTGTTTTTACAATACAATTTTCTCAGTGTGTTTGAGACGAGAGTACACATTAGAAAAGCACTCCTGAAAGAGCCCTGTCTATGAACATGTGTGTCTGATGGCCCATCCTGTCAGCCATGGAGTGATGGAGAAATAACCATTGAGCTGCTGTTCACCCTTCTGCCAACCATTTGTGTTTTGTTTTTTTCTTCTCACAGTGAATGCAACGACGACTATTGTTACCTACCTATTGTCCTACCTACTCCTTTTGAATATTATTTTTCTTCTTTCTTTCAAAATATCTATTTAATATCATACTGTGTAACATTCTTCGCAGAGTAATGACCTATTCATAGAAACAAACAAGTGACGAACTCCCAACTAGAATTTTTTAAATTGTTTGCTACAATTATCTTACATTATTGTTATCGTGTCAGAGGCATAAAGTAGTTTCAGTAATGGCTTTTATTGCAATATCTCTGTATTGTATTGTGCTTCAAAATGTGTTATCGTGGCAGGTAGGGGTGTGCAAAAATCTAAATATTAATATATTGTATCGTTTAATGTGATGTTACAGTATCAGTATCGTGGGCCGCTGTATCGATATATCGCTAAGAGTATTATTTGGTATATTTTACTAAATTATGTTGTTACAGTGCTACAGTTTTGTTGCTTGTTTAGAGGATGGAAACTCTTTTATGTGACACATTTGACATATTCACTGTTTTGATGATAAAAATGTTTGTGTTTCATATCAATAATTGCACAAGAAGTGGTTTAACTTATTACATTTGATCATAATTATTCAGAAATGCCACAACAACAATGCTTGATTAAAAGATATATAAAAGATATCCGATTTCCAAGTCATCCATCCTTTCTTATACTGACCTTCAAACAACTAGAGCTTGCTTATTCTAACCTTCACTAGCATATTTAAGTGATTAAGTATTACTAACTTATTTAGAGGAAGGACACCCTTTTAGGTGACACATTTGAATATATTCACTGTTTTGATGATTAAAATGTGTGTGTTTCATATTCACTTTGCACAAGAAGTTGTTTAACTTGAGGCTTTTAGTATCACAGCCATGATTTTGGCTTTATTTTTTACTGAACTGAATTTTTTACTGAACTGTATCAATTTGAAATATATCGTATTGAAATGAAACTGCACTGTATCAAGATATGTATCATATCATAACTGTTGGCAACATCTTAATGATACTTAGCCCTAGTGTCAGGCCTGGTCATATCAGCCACTACCTTTTTTTTTTTTTTTGCTTTTAATATTCAAAAACTAGAAATGATCTTGCTGGCAAACAAGTGTGTGTGTCTGTGTGTGTGTGTATTGACTGATGTTACCCATGCCCTTGACCACATCATTGCATTTGTGTGTGCCATTGGAGAGTGGATTAGTCACATTAGGCTGACAGAGTTCTGGTGCAGGCCTCTAATGCATCTACATCAGCCCATTGAAAATGCAGCCCAGAATACACAGTGCAATCACTTAAATATGCTAGTGAAGGTTAGAATAAGCAAGCTCGAGTTGTTTGAAGGTCGGTATAATAAAGGATGGATGACTTTTACAGAAAATGGAAATGGAATATTTTTTAATCAAGCATTGTTGTGGCAATTCTGAATAATTTTGATCAAATGTAATGATACTTTGAGGGAGCATGAGACACATTGCAGTGCTTTTTAGTACTTCTGTAGCATTGCTGTGAATATGCAGTAGTACAAATATTATTATGTATCCCATCTTCTCTACCTTCTTGCAGTATAATACCAATCCTTCATGTAAATCTGCATGGGAATGGCACACTGGTTTGTATCTGTTCGTGCTTGTGGCGTAGGACATACAGATTTAATATAACATTTTCAGTATGTCTCATTTTGTTAAACTACCTCCTTCTTCTCTCACTCACTCTTTCCTTTCCCTGGACCAGAACCGCCTGTGCAGAGCTCTGATTCGCTGCCAGGTTACCTTGACGACTGTACAGTACATAAACTAAACCACGTTTGCAGAGCAGTGCATTGAGAGACAGGAAATACTTGTGCATACTTAATCTTTCAGTTCGTTGGATGAGGCCTCACTTTCCTCAACATTAATTCAGATTGCAGATTTTTACACTTGTAAAATGAGTTACCATGTTGTTTCCATACTACATAGTTACTGTATGTGACCCCATTCACCCTATTCATATAACTCGGGAGTATTCATCCTCAAAATCCTAACTAGCCACAACTTTGCTTCCTGACATTCCATGCACGCTTTCAAGGAGGAAGAGGAAAAACGTCTGTGGGTTTGTTCGATATAAGAGAATGGAGGGAAAGAGCCTGCTGTGATTGATTTATATGTCATATAGTCAGCCATAACATTCTGACCACCTGTAAATCTGTAACCAATATCGCTTGGACATGTTAAGGGTAGGAATTACAAGTTTCTCCTCATTTGATATATTGCCCACATTTCATATGTTAGC
This sequence comes from Boleophthalmus pectinirostris, assembly GCF_026225935.1. Classification (NCBI taxonomy): domain Eukaryota; kingdom Metazoa; phylum Chordata; class Actinopteri; order Gobiiformes; family Gobiidae; genus Boleophthalmus; species Boleophthalmus pectinirostris. The sequence goes on along the minus strand of NW_026570971.1, from coordinate 21,418,438 downwards.
ATGAAGGATAGACAAACACAGAAGCAGTGTCCCTAAAATATTAGATAGGTCCACAGTTATATAATATTATGCTAGGTCCACAATGCCATTATCACTGGTTTGAGGACTAATGTGTGGTTGTGCACTATGTGACTTTTCTGGTTGATTGTCTGCCACCAGCTTGTCTTTTGGGATGGCATTAGCCTTGAGTTCCTATTGTTTTTCTTGAAAACAGGACTGGCAATATGGCAATACATTTTGAATCATAATTGCATTCTTGTGACAATATGCTATTTTGGTGTTTTTATGGGGGGGGGAAGAAAAAAAAAAAAGCGCCATCATGATTCACAATTTTTCTTGCTCTATGGTTAAACAAACACTTTTCCCACCCACACCACCTAATTCAGAAGAATCAGATGACTTTACTTACCCCTTCAAGGCAATATAAAGTTTAGATAGTGTATATCAATTCTGAAAAAATTGTAATCTTGTGATCTGGCTCCAAGGAAACTGTCATAGTGTTTTTGGTATATTGCCCACCCCTACTTGCTGCTTTATACTGGTATACAAATTGCTTGCTAAGACTTTCAGTGTGGCGTATTTTTAGTTGTGGTTTTGGTCCAGTTGCACCACCTGGCCCGGTTTCCTTGTTTAACCATGCTCCCCTGTGAAGCTAGCACAATGTGGGCCAGTGCTGAGTCAGCTGTGTCTCTCCCTGAAGGTGCTCTGTCACTCCAGTGCGAGGCTGTTGACCTTGGCAGAGAACAGACCTGTAGATGAGCTGCTTTTCCTGTTCGCACATTGATCCTTTTCTCCTTCTCATCTCAAAGGCATTTCAAAAGTGAATTCAAGTGAATTGAGGTCATGGGGGTATTATAATTACACGTCACCAGCATAACTCTATGGAAATAAAAAGTAAAAACCATACTAAGGAACATTCTCCCGGGAGATAGGTGAAACATGTTTTATGCTATATGCACACACCCTCCAGGCAAGATCCTATGTGTGAATTTTGTTCACTGACAAAAGCAATAAAATGTATTCTGATTTTGAAATAAGTCATCCAAAAACATGCTTTTTTTTTTTAGCTATAAAGTTACCCAGTGGAGCGTTGAGGTCAGCGAGTTTTACCGCATATCTTTCTCTGCATCTTCGGGGAGAGGGTGTGTCTCTTGTCTGTGCCACTTACTCCCTTAATAATGCCACTTGTCACTAATCCTGTTGTCTTGGGAGGCAGAAAGGGCAGACTCATTGTTCTACATAGGAAACTAAGACGTGGAGAGAGGAAAAGCCAGTGAAGAAAAGAAAAAAATGCTGACCCATATTTTTGCTCGAGGCATGCAATGGGACAATAACACAAGGCCCGACCTGGCCATTTAACTTAAATAGCTTGTAATTGAAACAATGTGTGCTGATTGTATGCAGCTAGCGGAGATGTGATTAACCCTGATGGTACGATAGAGGTCAAAGTCTGTTTTGGTCAGTGTTTTGGCTGTGCAATGTAGAAAAAAAAGTCTGGACTGCTGCTTTGTATCTGACTAGCTTTCTTCATGAGTAACCAATATTTTTGTGAGGCTAAGTGGATTTTGAAAGGAAACATCTGCATTGCATTTAAATGATATGGTACACAGTGAGTAGTAGGCTGCATAATAGTTTTGACTTGCCATACTTAACTGCAATTTAATATCACTCCTCATTGAGTTCAGATGAGGTCAATGTTGTGCTATTGTGATTGGCAAGTTGGCAGCCATTGCAATCACAGAGGGACTTCTGTGAGGACCAAACAAGATTAGAATAATTATGATTTCCACAACACAGCACCAGATGAAGATGATAAAGAAGTGGATGTAATCAGTGGAAAGACCTCAGCAATGCAAAGAAAAGTGCATGTGCTTTGTCAAATATTCAGCTTTAAGTTGTTTGTTGTTTTTTGAAGTGTTTATGTGTCACTGTTGAAAGTGGATGGGTTGATTTTTATGGCTGTAGGCCTTTAGTCGTTTAGTTGATTAATTGGTCGATGGAGTCTTTGCATTAGTCTACTAACTGCATTACTGGGATTATAAAGACTTAAATGGACTGTAGCAAAAATTAGTGTATTAGTTTGAGATTTAGTAGTGACTTGTTATCCTAATCTGCATTTTACTAATTAAAAACCCCATATTATGATGTTTTCAGATCTAATGTTATCATGTTTTTTCCTCCTCAAAAACATACCTGGAATTGTGTTTTGTTCACATTCACATGTTGTAAACATTCACATGTTTAACACACATTCTGCACATTATGGTTGAGTACTGAACTTCTCTTTAGTAGAATACACTCTGTTTCACCTTATGATGTCATGCAGTGTTACAGGAAGTGCTCCACCGCATTTTTTATCTTTAACCCAGTACACCTTCACTAGAATAATTTGGACAATTTCAGCCCTGGAATTGTCAATTTCTACTGAACAAAAGTAAAAGATAGTTGTTAAATTGAAAACCATGACATCACAAGGTGGAACAGCTTGAGCTTTGGAGATGTAGACAGACTAATAATAAAGGGTTCTTCAAACATGTGTGAATGAAACAAAGCACACATTTTTTTGAGGCGCTAACAACATTATAACAAGCCAATTGTGTAATATAGGGCCTTTTTAAAATATTTTTGAGGGCCTCAACACATTGCCCCCCTTTTTTCGACTAATCAATGCATAGTGCATGGTCCACGAAGGAAATTCTTGGTCCTATTGATTTCAAAGTGACGGCGCTGGGTGTGCGTCTGCGTCTCCAGGAGTTCGCCCGGGGCTCAGCTGGCTTCAATCAGCTCTGTCGTTTGGCCCTCTCACAGTAATCGACGCACAATGATCCCTCTAAGCATCACCCTGCTCCCCATTGGCATCACACAGCATGGTGCAAAGACTGTGTACACTAGAAGGGAAAGCCATATGGTCTATTGACAACAAATTTCTTTCTTAATTACATGTTTGTTTTTTCAGGATTCCAAAGCATTTAACTTATATTTTTTTCTGTTTGTTATCTTTACGTTGACTTGAATTCACATATTTTAGTTTACACCCTACAAAAAATATTGGCATTGTTTACTGTTAATGCACTGCATGTAAAGTGTTGAAATGGTTCTATGCAGTTAGTCAAATTTTAATTGAGATTCAGTAATGTCTAAACACCAATTATATACTTGAGGGTTTTTAATTAAAAAGTCTACAGCCAACCCTGTCAGTAAAAGCATGTGATTTAGAGTAAAGTCTGTTTGTGTGTTAAATGGCATGTATTAGTAGCGTGTCTCATTTCTGTTTATGAAATCAATACTGAAAGCTATTTGTTGTTGAAAAGAAAAAAATACTGAGAATTAATCAGCATGAAGAACTCGGCTTGAGCTTAATATTTATTTAAGTAGTTATTCAGTGGGCGTTTTTTACATTTTTATTATTATTATTTTTTCATAGTTGGGAAATACCTACTCTGTTCAGTCTATATCTTTCTAATAGCATGCAGACAACAGCACTGGCCATGTGACTGTACACTGTTTAGTCACTCCAGAGTAGCACAGGGAGCCCCTTCTCGGCTGGGGGACTTGGAGAGGGCAGAAGGCCTCTTTACTTTGGGGTATAATAATTCAGTGCAATAACATGGGTGACTCTTCCCACCCCATCAGAGCTGCTGACAAGCTCCCATTGTGACTGGAGCACAAGGCACGTGTATTTGAGAAATGTCCATAGGTCAAAGTTTAAAAACTACAAATCCTTACTAATGCAAATGTGTAATTTATGAAACCTATTTTGTTTTGAAATGTGTTTCCTCGATAACACTGTAATATCCAGAGATTTGTGTTGGAATGAATGGCAGCTGAGAACAGACTGTCCTGACTGGATGCGAGGATAAACAGGAAGTGTTTGTTATTCTTCAGACATCTCTGGAGAGTTTGGAGATAGTTGTGGTGCAGCTAAACAAGCTGGTTGGCCATCCCTCATGTTCACACATATACTCAGAAAAGAGACTTAAAAACTAAATTGGAGGTATATTATCAAGACAAGGCCTTGCTATGGTAAGATAATAGGAAAGTGGAAGCCAATTGGAAATGTAGATAAAAAAAAAAAAAGATGCAAGAATCTATAGGCAACACTTACTTTGACTAGTCTGTTATTTTTTAAAATGGTTTCTGTGCTGTTAATGAGATGTCCTCCTACCTATGGTTAAAGATAAAAATCTTTGACAGACAATAAAGAAGCAGTCTTTGAAGCTCTTTTGCTGATATTAAGAAGCCTTGAAGTGTAGAGCCCACGGTAACCTGACCTTGGCTGTTCAGACGCTGTAATCTGTGTCCAACAGTGTCACTGGGTTCAAAGAGCCTCCAACCATGACAAAAGGTCAGGGGTCACGTAAAAAGGATAAAAGGTCACGGCTGCAGACATACACCTGTTCACAATGCGCCAGTATTAGCAAAAGCGATGACTTCCAGATGTTTTATGGTGATATTTTGGTCATAAAAACAATATCATAACCACAGTAGAACCTTCCAATGCAGTGAATAGAGACTACCCCCTGCAGGTCTGGTGGAAATGAACTTTTGAGTTGGTCATAAATGTGCGCTTTGTTGGAAAAAGGTTATATCTTTGATTTACATGCTCTTAGAACAACAGAAAAACACATGGAAACGCTAGCTTACAATGTCTTCCAATGTCATATAGCTAACATTGTACAGTGCAACAGCAGGTCCCCATTGTCGGGGTAAGGGAAAGATATTAACCTTGCTTTAGAATGGACACATCTGGCAAAATGCAAGGTTTTCTTTTTGGAGTTGCCATTTTGTCCTTTTCCATATTTTTTGTAGTCAGCGTCACACATCTGGCTGCACTATGGTCATAAATAAAGCAATGAGAATGTGCATATTTTTTTTACTTTCAAGGCGTTTAGCTGTAAAATTTGTTTGTATTTTCTTTTCAAACTCCTTATAAAATGTTAAGTGTTTTCACAAAACAATTCAAACTGTGTTTCAATGGACTTAATAACCATTTCAATAATAGTACTTTCTTTGTTACAACTTTATGGTGTTAAAGTTCTGATACAGATACCAACCAAAAATGTCCAATACCCTAAAAAGTCACTCAAAAAGGATGAGGTGTTGAGTTCAAATTTACATCTACTATGTTAACCAAGTGTCAGGAGTGAGTGGGGAAAGCTGAGACATTGTTCAAACATGACACCATTGAGCTGGCACATATCCAGGCGGACTGCGGAGGTACAGCATGACCTTTGACCTTAACAGTCTGCCCCACTCACAAAGAAGTCGTTCATGTGCCCAGTGGTAACAGCACACCCAGAATAGTCATTCACTGTAAAATATGGTAATTCTTATGAAATTGTATGTAAGAGTTGTTGAAAATGCTTTCGCTATTAAGCTTGATCTGTTGATTTCTACTAGATAATGTAATCTAGTAGATCTTCAAACAGGAATGGACAATATGTCAACAGTAGGGATGCGCCAATCTGCTCCAAAATCAGAACTGAAAAAGCTAGATACCAGTGCAGAGACTAGAGCAAATTACTGCTGTTTTCAAAGAAAAAATTGACATTAGACAAAACTGATCCAAATGTGCTATGTAATTGTTATTTATCTCTTGAATACCATATTTTTGGACTATAAAATCAGAGACCAGGTACTGACATTTCTTCTTGAAAGGCAAATTATAATAATAACAATAGAACAGAGAACAACAGACTGTTAACATCACATATGAACAGTTCTTCAGATAACTATAGCATAAAGAACAGAACAGAACAAGTTTACCAAACAATCCATCTCACTTCAAATCACTAAATCCATTGAATTCTTCATCCTCTGTGTTATTTCTGAGCAACTCTGCAACCTCTGGAGGTAAACGGAGCGCTTCGATACCTCTTTTGCGTAGCTGTCGTCAGACTTGGCATCAGTTCCAGTTAGAATTATTTGGGCCTTTCTGAATCCCGACAGGGTGGTTTCAGTTGTCACTGAAGTTCAGGCTTTGTGGATCCATCCAATGGCTTCCAGGAAAGCTGCATGGCGCACCCGTTACCGTGAAGCTGTGTTCTCCATCCCCGCTTTCTGCCAGTCCCTCACAAGTTTCTTGTTCACTCTAAACTTTCTTTCTGTTTCTCGATTATCACTTTTGCCTGCATATTTTGCTACTTGCAGCAGGACACTTGAAGGAGACATGCACACTAGAGCCAAGTGACAGTGGTACAAGAGTAACAGGAGTAGCAGATACTGACACACAAGCGTAGAGCCTCTCTCAGCTGTAAGTGTGAAAATTTTAATATATAAGTCGCACCAAGTGTAAGTTGCAGGACCACCCAAACCGTGAAAAAAAGTGCGACTTATAGTCTGAAAAATATGGTAACTACAGAACAATTTTGTATAAATAAAGTTCAAACATCTTGAGACAACTGCAACCAGTAAATAGTCTAACTTTGCATCAATTCATGTCCAACCAGGATATCAATTGGTGTATCACCAGGCAAGAAATTCCAAATGCAATTTTGATAGGGCCTAGATCATAAATTTTATCTTTCATCACTTTTCATCTCCACCTCCATATATTTATATTGTCTTAGGAGATAACTATATGATATACTTGTTCGTTCTTTATAAGTCAAGACATGAGTGAATAAACATTAGTGACTGGATTTAGATGCATTGCTATAGCTTGATTGTCATTTAGTTTTCCTAGGTCAAGATTTACAGCTCAAATGCAAATAGACTCAGGTCAAAAATGCACCCTCGTGTTGTTGTTGTCGAGAGGCCAGACTTTGTGCAGCAATCCCAGGCCAATTTATTTCAGTAAAGAAATGCCTCCGTGCGAGTGCTGTCACAATGAATTCTTTGACCAACAAAACAAACGTAAGTAAGGGCTGTCTGGTCAAAAGAAACCCTAAATAATAGATGAGGCAAAAACACCCCATAAAGCATTTTGAACCTTACCACGGCTCAGCACTCCGATCCCTGGAGGTTTCTCACTCGGCAAGAGCACCATATTTGCTTATTATCGTCCACGACTACCTGTTGGCCTGAGTCATCATAAGCGGATGATATAGTTGAGTGAGTGTGTGGGAGAGACCACCTCAGATGAATAGAAGCCTGTCCAATATTCCGTACACTGTTTTTTTTTTTTTTTTTTTTTTTTTTTTTTAACTGAGTCTGAGTGCTTTTCAGTTTGCTGCAAGCCAAGTGTATGAGGTAGCCTAGATTTTCAATACACTGGCCTGTTTTAGCTGCACCTGTATTGTGATAATGTTACAGTTTTCCATTCACAGACTAAATAACATAAAATAAATGAGTGCAATGATATAAATGTTTGCCACCTGCTTGCCTCTGTGGACTTTGGCTATAATATTCTACAGTTTGGTATTAACGTATCCATCTTGCATTTATTCAGTTACAGACCTGGAGGTGTCACTTGTTTGTTTCCGTGCGGAGAGCTGGGTATAATGCATTTCAGTACATTCAATTGTGTATGTTTATAAATGTAATTTGTTACTGATTCAATAGGCTTATGGTACCATCTGGTGCATCTTATGTTGAAAAGTGTGAGTTCACTGAAGTCAGTTCCATGAGAAGGCCACAATCTGTGGTCACCTCCTGGCTTACACAGTGACAATGTGGAGTGGCTTAACTTCTTATTTTCTTTCTCAAAGTACATTCAATGCAGTCCAGGACAATTTAAAACAAACAGCTTCCATATAGGTCTATCTGGTTTCCTTTAACAAAACAAACCATTTTACAGTTTTAGAGTCTATTTTGATGTCTGCTCAAGTTGCTCAAATAAACTCTTTCACCATTTTGTAATGGATGGTTGCATACCTTGATCTAGCTGTTCTTGGCTACTCTGGCCCATAAAGAATGGAACAAAAAAATCAACATCAGTGCTTTAATTTGAAATGTGTCAGGGAGATAGTTTTAGTTATTTGACCAATTACAACCATTTACTGTGCATGCAGAAATGACAATATTTGACAATTTATATTCAAGAACTAAAAACATTAAATCCACCCATAAAACTGTATTTGAATGCACTCTGAATGTGAATCAAATATTAAAATGCCAGCACAGCAGACGCCACTCAGAAAAAACAAGTTAAATTGAAAGTGGCTGTTATTAGGCTAATCTGGCTTAGACTAAGTGGTGTGGGTTAATGGATGTATCTCTAGGGGTCTCCCAGGAATGCAGTCAGGCATTTTACCACCAACTCTGTGACATCTGCCGGCAGTCTCTGGAGAAATATGACAATTGGTGGAATGAATCCCGTTTCACCCATCCAGTGGCACCAGACAGAATTGTTTGGGAGACTGGGAGTTGGCATTACAAGCAATATATTATGGATGACTGAAAATGTCCATGTTTTAATTGCATCAGCTCAATAAATTCATTGCAAGAAACATGTAATTGTGTTGATTTTGTGAAGGCACTGAGGTTTCTAAGTGACTTTAGTGATTTGAAGATTCTACATGTCAAAGGCTG